>NC_134478.1:58277095-58369595 GCF_964194025.1 Convolutriloba macropyga
AATCTTCATTTATTCAGTGATCAAAATCCACGTTAGCATTGTATGGCTAATATCCCGTACCTAATGCTCAGAAAAAAATTATTACTGATTCTGAACAATTAAGAGAAACTTTGATTTTCAGTACGGATTCAGAAAAATGTCAGAAGGTTTCTCTATCGATTCTGAAACCACTCTGAATCAGAGCTAAATTCAGATCCAGTTTTCATTTTTCTCATTCAGAAGAAAATTGCGTTTCTGAATTACCTCTACATTTGAATGAAAATCAAACAACATTTTTCTCAAGATTGTAGACAAACACAAAAACTGTTCCATCAGTTTTTTTGCGCATTTTTTAGGTTATGGAGCAAAATAGCAACAATTTATGCCAAAATAAATAATCACATTTTTGGTGATATTTTCTGCTATAATGAAACAAATTGATATTGGCTCATGGTAGGGTTCTTGATCTCAGAAAACTGGACTTTATTGTTTTTATCTTCCTACATTCCAACCAAAAGATTCTTCTCAAGGAATTTTATTGTTATTAGTTTTCATGAAGTAGTTTTCACCTAATTATATTGAAATTTACAAACGATTTGGTCACAATGTGTTTCTTTGGAGAAAAGTTGTCTTTTAAAAAAAAATTTGAAGGAACTGTCTAAAAACGGTTTTTTATACCGAAATAAATCCGAACTTCGCCACGGATTGGAAAAGAAGACAGGAACAACCACCCGCACAGATAATACTGGAAAACCTCAAAAGTCGGTTTCTATCTTGACTTGAGAAAATTTTTCGACAAAATTTTATCTATTGTGGATATAATTCTTCAATTTCTATAGGTATTGCATCAATATGTATTCTTTAAGGATCTGAGAGCAAAAACAATAGGTGAAATTGATTCTCGGATTAATACTACCTATTTCACCAATCTTGTTATTTTTCAGACTTGGAGCAACTCTTCTATAGTGAAATTTTTCTTCCAAACCGAGCATTTTTTGCCCACACGCTCACAAATGTGTTTAGCTGATGCTAATTTGTGAAAAGAGAGCTTTTAAAAATATGTATATAAACGTATTTATAAACGAAACGCGGTTTTAAAACTTAACCTGACAGTTTCTATATTTTTTAAATTATGGAAGCATAACGTTTGTAAAAGTTCACTGAATGAATGGAAAGCACAAATTGAATTATTCTTATCGAATATCATTTGATCTGATCACGGCTCAAACTTTTCTAATGTAAACTCAATAAAAATGTGAATTTATTCAAAGCACTCTAAATTTTGAAATTGCATTAGTAGCTCAGAAAAACTACAATGTTTTACATTATAACTTTGCATTTTGATTTGAGAACAGGTTAGCCATAATTAACAATTACATAAAGATTTCAGCCGTGGATTATTCGGGGTTTCTTCAAAATCCAATTTGAAATAAACCATAAAAGA
This sequence comes from Convolutriloba macropyga, assembly GCF_964194025.1. NCBI lineage: Eukaryota > Metazoa > Xenacoelomorpha > Acoela > Convolutidae > Convolutriloba > Convolutriloba macropyga. Next base: position 58,278,519 of record NC_134478.1, read on the forward strand.
TTAATCTTTTTTTCAGCAGTTACGCAGCAATCTATTTTTAAGTTAATTCATGCCCAATGGGCTGAACAATTAAATTAAATTTATAGTATTAACCTGAGCAAAAAGTTCCAGTCACTGGCCCGGTGGAAGCTTCACTTCCAGTGTCTGTGCCATTTCTGAACCTAATCTCCTCCACCCTCACACTATATTCCTTCCCAGGTATGAGTGATGACAAAACCAGATCTACGGGTTCTGGAGTCCACGTGTTCGGGGTAGATATTTCACACTCGTTATTATTTAGACTGTCTCCATTGATGTCTTTGCATTTTGTGATGCTATGATAGAGAGATGGTTGCCAGTCGTTGTTATCCATCGTTGTAGTGAATTGAATAGAAGTTTCGTTGACTGAGTTGACGCTGGTCCGAATGATAACTCCAAAGGAGGACATAATCATTGTTAGCGTTGAGTCTGAAATCAATTTTTTTATTCTTATTACATTTTTAGGGGTTAAGTTACTGACATTAAAGGTAAAACCGATGTGAATTATGCAAAAGCTGTCAATATTATTGTGACGCTTTTTTGGTAAAATGTTTGAACAAAATTTAATTTAAAAGTTTTTTCAACTATCTATGGATATAGGTTTCGAGAACCAGAATGATTTTATAATTCATCTCCATCTCAATAACGTCAAACACTTTTTTAAAAAATTCTAAAAAAACTGCAATTTCGATAAATGTGTTCAGCTCTTTTGGCAAAATTGACAATTGTCGACTAACCAACAATCAGCCAGGCCAATTAACCATTCGAAAGAACTTACAAATGGAATTTTTCTTAAAATTTTTCGAAATGATGATTGCGTTTCAACTAAATTTTGAACACTATTCAAGTGCATTTTTCATAGTTTTCTGCCATCTTTTAACTACTTTTTAGAATAACACAAGAAGCTACTAGAACTCAATGTAAAACTAGATTTACTTCATAATATAATACCTACCTTCTAACATATGTGATGAAACTAATGGAAAACCACAGAAAATGTGAACACGACAATAGGATTAATAATGGAAAAGATATTGTTCTTAAAAAATCAATTGGAAGGAAAAAAAACGAAAAAATAGCCGTTGTTGATGATTTCTTAAAACATTTTCTTTTAATATTAGATGCTCTTTTATCATCCGTGCAAAATAAGTTTGATCTGATAAATAAAACAACATGGAAAGCAAAACCAACATAGAAAGAAAATTTCTTAACTTTATTAATGATTGAAATAATTTACCTATTGAGAATTAACAAAAATTTTTGAAGTGTTAGAACAAATCGAACCAAACATACGAGTGTTTCAAAAGCATGTATAACAGAACCGCACAAATCATATAATCATCTTTACTTTGTTTGAAAAACTGGCACTTGCGTTTTTTAAGTTTATATTGTGGTAACAGAGTAACTGTTCGCGTATTAGAATAATTTGCTTAAAATAATCAGATCATTTTTCGCTTAAAAATCAACGTTGGTTATTTTTTATACACTTTCAAAAGAAAGTCAGCAGCCTTTTCAGAAATTATTTGACGAGATACAATAATAACATCCCATTTCCAGTTTCTGAACTGCAACTAATAATGTTAAAAGTGTTGAGAAACAATATCCATAGCAAATCTCATCAGTCAACATTAATAAAACGAGCTCGTCTCTTCTAATTTTTGCATTTGTGTGTTACTGAACAACGCTATTGTTTCAATTTAAACGTTGCAAAAATCTAATTCCATCGTCACTCAAGAAAACTCTTAGTTACATTTTTATCTGTTTTAAGCACTTGGTATTAATTTTGTAGCGAAGCTTTCATTGAAGCCAAATTAGTGAGCAAAAACTAATTTTAAACACCACTACTAAGAGTATTATTTACTACCCATATTTTTTTCTGAAAAACAGATAATACCAAGCTTTGTTTAATTGTTAATGAAGGTTCCAAATTTGTGATGAAGGTTCCAAACTGAAGGTTGTTAATGAAGGTTCCAAACTAAGATAATCTATAGGAAATTCTGCAAACTAAAGTTTGTCAAAATTTTTAATATCTTAACATAACATTCCCAATTATTTTATGATTTTTTGATTTTATTATATTGTGAAAGTATATTTTTGGTATTTAAAAATGTACGATGAAAGATTTTAACCTCAAAAATAAAAACAACAAACATCTTCTTCATAACCCAACAACAAACATCTTCTTCTGAAGCCGGCTCCAAATAACCTTTAATTTTGTATTTTGAAAAATAGAATTTAAAATTTGATATATTTTATTATTCTGTGAGAAAAACGTTCCAATTTTGATCCCCTATCAAAAGCAAAACATAGAAAATTTAACAACTGTTTTTGTATTTTTACAAAACAATTAAAATTGCTTTGAGATCGGAGAAAAGTTTCCTTCATTGTTTTCATAAAATTGCTCTTTTTAAATTATCAAACCAAACTTAAATTCTTTAGAATCATTTTGTACTAAACTGTTTTTCCTTCAACTTTGATATTTTTCAAATATAACTTCATGACATCACCAGTTCTTTAAATCTGTTTGATAAGTTCCCACTTGATATGAACTCGCATATTAATTTATTCTTCTTCTGAAAGGATCATACATGATAAATTGCTACTGTAGGGTAAAAGCCTACGTTATTTTGATAACTGCTACAAGCCTCAAATTGATCGACAAAGCTAACTGCTTTGAAATTTGAGCTCCTATAGTAAATTTGCAAATCTATGCATTTCTTTTTCACTGACTCTTATAAAAGAAAAGAAAATCAATGAGATGATAAATGAAAAAGGAAAAGTTGCCAATCAAATTAAACAAATTTTTTCTCAAGCGAATCAAAACATTCAATTTTGATATATACAAAAACTGTTAAATCACTAAAACGTGAGGAGAAAATAACTTGAATGAGATAAGTGTGAAATTTAAAGCAAAATTTAGGACGACAGAAATATCAGAAATTAGTATGTACAACATTTAGGTACGGTGCCGTAGGAAACTTGCTACGGTGCCCTACGAAGTGTCGTTAAATAGGCCTTAAAAATTTTGAGGCTGCGCTTAACTACAAAACAAATCAATTGACAGGGTGTGTTCAGAGATTTTTACGACATAGTTATCTCTATCCGATCAACTGCTCAGAAGTAACATGTAAAGCAGTATAATTAGCCTGAAAACTTTCAAAATCAGTTGGATGTTAACAGTTGAAATTTGCAATTTTTGTCCATCTTAAATTGACATACAGTTCATATTGAAGCACAATTACTGGGTGGTGAATAACTTATTAGCGTTATTTGCTTTTGTAGATAATCTCAGTGGCTGTACAGCTTAACTTAACTTTGACTAGTTGAAAAGAGAAATAACTTTGATAATCTCAGAACTTTGTTCAGAGGAACAAAGTTCCTAAGTAAGAGAAACTTTGTGCAAAGCATAAAGTCAGTTTCTCTTACTGGCTTTAACGAAGCCTTAATCAATGTCGCTGTAATTGAGGACAAGTGGAGAATAGAATTGAGTTTTTTATAGCGACAAAAGAAACTCATTCAAGAATTTTCTTTACATTCGCGAAAAATTGTTACTGAATTAATCTGGTTAATTATTATTGCATTTAATATAGCAGTCTTTTGCTGAGGACTGAAGTTCGAGATAATTCAAAAATGCTATCTATATTTTGAGTTAACAAGAACTCAACAATTTTTTTTTCAATTTGAATAATTTTTTTTTCTGGGCGAAACAAATTCTTGAACAGCAAAGCTGGCCGATTAGTTATCAGGACTAATTGAATATCAACCAATGCTACGGTACTCTAAAATATAGAGGATAGTGCTGTTCACGAATGTTAGCTGCTAAAAGGTAATGTCCGGACAGATTTGAAACCACTGAAAGGAAATGGGCGGTGAAAAGTTTTCATTCTTTGATAGGAGAGCAGCCGTTACAATTATTTTTCGTAGATTTTTAGAGTTTTTCTATGTTAGCAGGCAAAAGAATACTTAGAACCCGAAAGTTTTCTGCTTGCGAAACATAGTGGGCTTATAACGTCTAGGCCCTTAGATGACCGGACTATTTTTACATAACAACCTACTATGTAATAACACATAAATGGTGGGTAGAAAAACACTGGAGGTCAAAACAGAATAGACCCTAAAGCCTTATCGCTTAACACTCATCATAAATTTTTTTACGTCAAAAACAACCTTCAAAGTGAACGGTATCTTCTTCGAATGTGAAATAGTAGAGAACAACATCGTAGATAGTGACTGATCCATTGATTTCTTTAGCTGTTGTGGGATACACGTCAGAAATGACATACGAACAGTTGAAGTCGCTAGTTCCTCCCCCTATCTGAGAGCAGAAAGTAGAGTTGAGGGTGACAGTCGAAGGCGTATTCGAACTTGACGTGTACTGAAACCAATCAAATCATTCCGTTTCATTTTAACGTACGATCAGATGGGACAATTATCTTGTATACATCACAATTGACTAATGCCAAAAGAGCTGTTTGGTAAGAACGAAGGAATAATGTTCCAACAATTCCTGATTCTGTGCTAATTTGACCTTACATGGCAATAGTTGGTTTAACAAAACGTTTCTTGTAGCCCAAGTCAAGATTGGGCGAGTTTTGCTATTACCCAGGTTTTGGTCCAGACCCAAATTGAGCTATGATCAGACTATCCAGAGTGAAATGACCTCTGATCAGACTTTCCAGACCGAAATTACCTCTGATCAGACCTTCCATACCAAAATGATCTCTGATCAGACTTTCCAGACCAAAATGTCCTCTGATCAGACCGAACCCAGACCTTTGTCCAGACTATGGTGCGCTTATGATCAGACCCAAATTCAGACCATTGTCCAGACTATAAACAGACTATGATCAGACTTTCCAGACCAAAGTGACCACTTTTTAGACCAAAACCAGACCTTTGTCCAGACTATAGTGCGCTTATGATCAGACCCAAACTCAGACTATTGTCCAGACTATAAACAGACCATGATCGGACCATCTTCAGACCATGGTCCAGACCTTAATCAGACTATGATCAGACTCAAGTGCGCTCAAAATAGTCTGATCAGAGTAAGATTTTAATTATGAACAAATCTCTTAAATTTGCTATAATATATTCATTTCATAAAAACTGGTGTTTGCAGTATTAGAAACATCTAAGGAAAAGCCAATTCTGAAAGTATTGCTAATGAAAACGAAACCGAACTGTTGAGGAAAAAAATTATTTACTATTCCCCTTAGTTCATATTTCTGACTCAATGGATGAACTTAGAAAGCTTTCCACAAGAAACGTTGTGGTCTTCAGTTAATCAAAATTTCTTCTTGAGGGGACCGGCCTTTGCTATCAGCTGGACTCCTCGTTTTTGATCAGAGTCATCGAACTTTTGATGAGTCTCTGATCGGAACACTGCTTTATTGTTGCCTCTTGTTAGAGCCAACATCCCTCAATAAAAAAAAAACAAGAAAAAAATGAAAAAATAAAGCACCAAAAAATAATAAATTGATGAGACTCAAGTGCGCTTGAAACGGCCTCTGATCAGACTCAAGTGCGCTCGAAACGGCCTCTGATCAGACCGAACCCAGACCATGGTCCAGACTAAAAAGACTATGATCAGACTTTCCAGACCGAATTGATCTCTGATCAGACCAAACCCAGACCATGGTCCAGACTAAAAAGACTATGATCAGACCGTCCAGACCGAATTGACCTCTGATCAGACCGAAATCAGACCATGTTCCAGACTATTGTGCGCTCGAACCGCTTTCCAGACCCTGTAATTTCGGTCTGGGAACACAGGGGTGTGCGCTCGATTGGGTCTGATCATAGCTCAATTTGGGTCTGGACCAAAACCTGGGTAATTAGTATAGCAAATAATAATTATTAAATATTATATACCAAACCAAACTTGGGAAAAGCCATTCGTTACTGCTAATACGCAATTTGGCGTTTCGATCCATGAGGGATTTATATATAAACATATGTACATACTTTTGCACACTATCTCGAAATTCAAGTATTCCTCAAAAAAAATTGTGTATGATCAAAATGATAACCTCCAACGCAAAAAAATAATCAGTCGAGTAAAAAATGCCGCATTAGATTGATGAAATCAGCCATTATTGAGAAAGCGAGACCAGACGAACATCAAAGTCAAACAACAACAACCATCAAAAATTACACCCGAAACATCGTTCATATTTATCTAATAAAAACCTAATTAGAGAAACAAAATAGCGTCAGATAAAACTGAATCTAGACTAAGCAAATTGTAATTCACTAGATAAGAAATGGGACCAGTCCATGATATAGCTTGGTAACAATTAGACAAAAAAGAACAAAAACAGCAAAGTTAAAAAATTGGATTGTATTTTTAAAAACAATTAAATTCAAAGTAACGAAAAACCATTATATATCAATTGAAAACACCCAAAAGGTTTATGATCACCTATGTCTCTATAAGAGGGCATTAAAGACCGTCCTTAAGCAATTTTTCATGTGATTATAGAAAACAACAAATAGAGACACCAAACAAAACTTCAACAAAAAATTGCAAAAAAACTGTGTCGAAGCCGTAAAGTCATATTTTGCCAAATTGAGCCTTCTTCGAACTCAAAAATTGTGCGATGTGACCTCTCTTTAATGAGAATAGATAAAAAGAGGACAAAAACGGAAAACAGGGCAAATTTAAGAAATACTTTTGTTTTTTTTTTTTCAAAAACAATTGTTTTCAAAGTTGTGAAAGCCATTAGCTAAAAACCGCAAGACTAAAACAGGCTTGTTTATTCGTCCAAAGGAAGCCTTTGAAAGCCGTATTTTTCAGAACATGCCTTACGTCTACAAAAAGAACGTCAAATATAGTCAAAAAACGAAAATCGTATAAACTTGTGCCGAAGCCAGAAACTTCATAACGATTTCTTCAAAAACATTGGATATTGAACAGTTGCACCTTCCCTTGGCGGCAATAATGTCACAATTGTGACTGACGAGACTAGGTTACAAACAGACAAAACGAACAAAAAAGGGAATTTAAAAACGTATTCTTTTATTTTTGAAAACAATTGTTACCAAAGTCCTTACCGGAAAATTTCACACCACAAAAAAAACATAAACGACATTTCAAGCAAATGTGAAAATATCAATACAACTCTTCAAGAAACGGGTGTCAAAGCCGTAAAAACTATAATCTATATATCCAAGACTTTGACATGTTCAACTGCGCTTTAATTTCAACGCCAACTTTGTGATATTTGAACAGTTAAATTTGTGATAATATGAGAAACAAGAAAAAAGTGAATAATGGGCCAATGCCAAAAAATGAAAAAAAATTGTGGAGTCTAGCAGTGTCAAAGTCAGAAACTCAAAACATAACGCGTATAACAGCAATAAAGATTAAATTTTAATTCACCTGAAAAAAGAAGAAGAAGAAGCATTCGTTCTTTGCTGACATTAAGCTGAAAGTTAACCAAATTAAGAGAAAATAGCGGCAAAGTTCATAAGCTATTGTTTTTTTTAAAAATCCAAAAACGACCATCGTCGTTCGAGTAAAAAAAAGATACAAATATTTAAAACTAATTTGGAAGCCAATTCGACCAATCATCAGTGAGCTTTGAACTGAGTTGTTCTGTTCTTTAATTAACAAAAAAAATCGAATTTTTTTAAGAAAAAAGAGACCGAATGATTACTATCCCGAATATTTCTGAATTGTAGCAGTCCAAGATTGAAGCAAAACAATCTTTACTGATGATGTTTGTCCAAAATGAATATTTAATTGTTTCGAATATTATAGACCTGGATAATTTCTTAATTAAAAATCAAAAATAAATTCCGAGTTTTTGATAATCCTCGAGTCAAATAAAAAACGTTCTAGGGCACTCTCAATGGAAGTGGAAGTATGGTTAGCCCCATTTGGAATTCAACAAAATGTATTAGTTGTTTTTTGATGTATACTTCCGGCAAATTTAATCAAAATGTACTAAAGATGCCTATTTTGGGCAATTTTTGATGAAAAAGGCTGAATTTTGAAATACTTAGCAAAATTTTTTGCCCAAAAATGTAATCAAAATAGTCAAAATTAATTTTCTATCTTTAAAAATAAAGTCAACGGTACTATTGTTATCAATATTTACATTTTTTAGCAAAATTGAGGAAAATTTCTGGAAAATGTGATGAAAAATAACGCAAATCGGTCTAATATTCACAATAACTTAAACCACGATAACTCGCTCTAGAAAACAAAATTCAAAAAAAAATCTTTTAATGCCGTATTCTGTGCTTCGGGTTTTTGAATGATACCACTCACAACTCTCTATGATGAATATATCGATCGGTCAAAGTTGACTGAACAAAAAAAAACCCATTTGATTATATAGTCCCCCCCCCTCAAGAGGGGTAGGAGCAAAAATGTTTTGTCGAATTTCTGTCATTGCTGTCCTAAATTAACATGCCCATCAAGAGGGAATGGTTGTACGCCAACAAGTTTTTTGTCTCGTTAAACTTGAGTTTTGCTCTCTAAAATTTGAAAAAGTGAAAGAGTCAACTGAATAAAATCACTTTTCTTGATCTAATTTTCTTTTATCTCGGTTGTTTCAGTTTATCAGTCGAGTAGAAAAAAAATCAGTAGTGCCACACTAAGATTTCATTCCTGTCATATGGCACGGTCAGATCTTTTTTCCTCACTAATACATGACATGTTTTAAAATTGTATATAGCAAAACTTCTGTTTTAGTTTTCTCAATTGGCCAGGCGCAGAAGTTTTTTTTTGTCTTCAGTTGCCCAGTTATTAACTATAGATAGTATTTTCTGATTTGTCAAATCTGTCAAGCGAGTTTTTGAAAATGTTGTTTTGCTAATTTTAAGTTGTTTGTTTTTTTTGCAAATAGTTTTTTTTTTCAAATTTCCGGTTTTTTTTCATTAAAAAATTTGCTATTTTCTTATATTCTACTATTTTCTCAAAATTTCTTGCATGACTCCTACAGGGTCTCTGATTTACTGTTTTAGAATTCTTTAAATCAGCAAAATGGATCTTTATTCATCGAAAAAGGGCCTTACAGTGTAGTATATGACAATAAAAAAAATATACGAATTGCTGTGTACTATTGAACAATAGATTATTTTAAATTGCACTTTATTAAATCATTAACGTTAGAGTAATAATTTACAATATGTTTGTGTCAAATGTCCAGAAAGTAGCGGAATAGTAATTAATAGTAATGAATATTAATTAATAGTAAATCTATTAGTAAGGGCTCTGGTTCATAATTTTAGGGACTATTCAAGGATTTTATCCCATTAATTGGCGACACCTTGTTTGATTATAAAATAATAGGAGCTTGATCGCAAACATGGAAAATATATAAAAAGTAACTGCCCAAGTCACGATTAGTAAAAAGCTTTCAAAAGTAGATTTCAAGAAGATAGTGGGAAAAAGTCGGTATAAAATTGTGAGTCATATAAAATCAAAAAAGAACGTAAAAAAATGACAGTAGTTTTTACAACACCTCTGGTGGTTAAAAAAACAAAACTTTTTTTCATAAATTATACTCAACAGATCATTTCAGATACTTCGCTTGAAAGATTTCACAATTTGGAAAATAGTATTTGTGGTTGCGTAAAACAGTTTTATAATCCAGTTGATGCGGGGGGGGGGGGGGGGACATTTCTGCAGATAAAATATACTCTTACATTCAGGGTTACTTCAATGGGAAGGTGTGTCAGACTGATGTCCACAATGGCACTGATCGAGCAAGATCCATTTGCATAGGAACAGTCCAAGCTGACAGTGATCAGGTTGAAATCTAAGCAAATAAGTGATAATCTAAACAAACCCCATAAGTTCACTCTTTTATTTTTCACTATTCTATTATTTCACCACATTTTTAATTCTTAATATGATTGATACTATTAAAATTGGGGCCATAATCATTTTCCATGCCTCGGGGGGTCATGGCTAAGCCTCAATGACACGTCAGACTTAGTTTAAAACTATTGCAACCAAATTTGGAATTAAAATATTCGCTTATTTATGAGAAGACATGCTTGTAATGCAGAGAGCTAAAACGCAGGGTTATACGACAGAGGATGGAAATGGTATGGTGTTCAGATGTGTGGGGTTGAATGAATTTGACTGACAAGAAATGGAACCATCCAAAAAACATTAAGTATACATATTCTTATGTACAACAAATTTACATATTTTTTATCCGTTAATTTGGCTGTGTTATCAATCTACATTACAATATACTAAGGGCATTTGGTTGCGAGGTTACTCCTAAAATTCTGACTCGATGGTCGTACCTTTAGTATACGCTATCTTTCTAGGCCTTACAAGTCTCATAAAGTTGTTTAAGGATTTGAAAATACAAATTTGACTAATTACTTTGGTCAAAGATTTATATAAAATTTATAAAAGCTTAACATAGATAAAACTTAGAGCACAATTTTATTGCTAAGAAATTAACTCGGGATATAAAACTAAACTTAAAAGGAAAGCGTCGGTGAAATTACTGAAAACGTTTCTGAATTAAAAATGTAATCAGTATTCTATTTGTTCCACTTGAACAAAGTTCTGATTTGGGAAATATCTCGAAGTGTTCTTTAACAGTAATAGCTGAGAAAGGTTAACAGATTTTGAGCTAGAATTACTTCTCACGTCGAATTCTCACTTTGAAATCTTAAATTAGTTGTTTTTTTACTTTCTCAATCTCTCAATTGTTGTACTTTTCGCTTTAGTATATAAAGTTTTCTTGAAGGGGAATTCCTTTCCGATTGAATTGCCGCAGCAATATTATAGGTTACATAAATATTATTTGATAAAACCGTTGCGTCAAACTATTTTTAGAATGATGTAATTGAATATTTAGCTTTGTTTAGCTATGCATTTTAATATCTAACGTAAAGTATAAACTTGTATTGAGGCACAACCAGCGGAATTTCTCATAGTTGAGCGGACAATTTAAACTCGTGTTCAGTTGCAATAGTTTTATGTCAAGTCAAAGAGCTAACTGACAGATAGTCTTGGCCTCGACGCATGAAAAAGGATTATAGTACTAATTTTAATAGTCTCAATTAAATTAGGGATTAAAAAAGAGGGGTGAAAAATAGAGGGTCAAAATAATCGGAGTTGAAAGATAGATTTTAACCAACTATTGGGAAAAAGAAGGAAAACGAATCACTTAACCCATATGCTTCAACAAAATACCATTTTAACACTATCAATTCGCCCCAAAGCCCCAATCCAAAATCCTTAATATCGTATCTCCTAAATTAGGCGTAAGTAATAAAACTCAATATTCAAAGCATACATTTTCCTAATGATGTCAAGAGAAAACACCCATTAAAAAGACCAAATGTGAAAAAAAAATCCAAAATAAACCCAATATTTCACCCTGTTGTTAAAATTACAAAAAAGCTTAGTACCAAAGTAATATCTAAGTACGATACTTAACAGATTAAGGTAATAAATTTGCAACTTTCAATCGTAAGCGTGGTCCAATTGGGTTCGTGTGACTTGATTTGAAATTATTGGTTACATCGCAATTTACCCAATTCGATTTCACCCAACTTTTCACCCAATGCCAACCTACCGAATGCTTTATGCTCTTTTCGTTAAATTATCAGATGTTCGGTTGTGATATTTTCATATCAAGTCCCATTGGTCATTTGATTATATAAATACTAAATAGTCGTTGTGGTAGTTTTAAAAATTGTGTAAATTAAATTTGACTATAAAATGGCAATGGGTAAAATTGGAAGTTGGTTACAGTGGCATTAGGTAAAATGGCATTGATTAACTGGTCCTCATATCAAAATTGTTGAAGTATTAACTATTCTGCTAATTTTTAATCAGATCAATGAACGAAAAGATCAAAGAAAATTAATTGCGTGTTTTGGAATTGGATATTCTGACATAGGGTAATTTGTCATGTAACTTTTTTTTGTTAAATCTAAATGGTATCAATTATGTAAAGCATTAAAATTGAAGTGAACTTAGAGAAGAGTTAAAGATTTGTGTAAAATGATGGGGGTAAACACATAGGGGTAAATATATTTGGTTTTTGAATAGTTAAACATGTTCTACTTTCGAGTTATGGTATAACTGACTCAATGGCAAACAAAAAATACAGGCTCCCCAGTAAATTGACCAAGTGCATTGCAATAGAGGTCATGAAATCGATTGAAGTACTAGAAAAAAGTCATGTTAATCTATTGATTTTTCTTTCTTTTAGTGGAAATCTAAAAAAAAGTTAAATGATGAAAAATTCATTGGCTCTTTTTTTTAAATATATGTACTTTCAAAACCACCTCATTAACGTGTCTATAGAGCAAAAGAATCTTTTATGAAAACAAATTGTTGAAACACAAGAAATATCTACAAAAAAACGTCGATTAAAAAGAGACTCATGTATCAAATTAACAAATAATACCGATTTCAAAAGTATACGAAGTTTTACCTGTAAAATTGAAAGATTGATTTCGAGAATCTGAGAATCTGTTGAAGTCTATTCCATCGACAGTAATTTCATTTCCCACTGAGGGAAACACGTCGACCTCTGAGTTTGGGTCACCACCACTGTGAATAGCACATACCAAACCGGTAGATGATCCCTTTAAAACAGTACTTTATCACTTTTTTCCAGAAGATCGAAGTTTCTGGCATATTTGTGTTCAAACCAAAGGAGATTTAGAAATGTTCGGCTTAAAAAATAGAAGAAACCTTTGCTATGTTTGGTTTAGAACGTAGATAACCACTGATAATTTTGCTTTTGTTGAAATCGTGGAAATCAACAATCTTTCTACACAATGTTTTTATTTGGTTATAGCGTAGTCAAACGTTTGCAGGAGTCTCAAATTATGCTCTTGGCGAACATAATTTCTTTGAACAAATAAATATAAATATAAATATATATATATATATATATATATATATATATATATATATGCAAAATTATTGACATTTCATCTTAAGACTGTTGACAAAACTTGAAAAATTAAGAATTTATTGTTTGCTTCCAGATTTGCTAAAAATTGACGGAATTGTTTTTCTAGTTCACCGTGTTTTGATACGATCATGAAAAACAATTACGTATACGGCCTTTTCTCATGATTTAATGTGTTTCAAAACCAATAATGTTGACGGTTCTCTACGATTCAAATCAAACCTAACATAATCTTTTTACGTTTGAAACGGAATATTTCGATGGCATACCGAAAAAAATATTGAATTAAGTCATTTCTGTCTCATGACCAATTATACCGACGATTTTCTATTGTCTAAAAATAAAAACTTGGTACTAGCCTCTTGAACAGCATATACAAACCGGTAGATGATCCCTTTAAAATGGTAACATATCACTTTTTTCCAGAAGACCGAATAAACCACAAAAATAATGAAAAAGTTCTGGTTTGTGTTCAAACCAAAACAGACATCGAAATGTTCGGATTAAAAAAATAGAAGACATCGTCGGCATGTTTGGTTTAGAACGCAGATAATTACTGACAGATATGCTTTTAAGGATACCATCGGTTTTTCCAAAGAACTTTTATTGGTTATAGCGTAGTCAAACATTTACAGGAGTGTCAAATGTTGGTCTTGGCAAACAAAATTGCTTTGAACATATATATATATATATATATATATATATATATATATAAAAATTTATATATATGTATATATATATATATATATATATATATATATATAAATTATATATTATATACATATATATATATATATATATATATATATATATATATATATGCTAAATTATTGACATTTCGTCTTAAGTTTGTGGTCAAAACTTGAACAATTAAGAATTTGTTTTTTGCTTCCAGATTTTCTGAACAGTGATGGAATTGTTTTTCTAGTTCGCCGTGTTTTGATACGACCATGAAAAACAAGTACGTATAAGGCTTTTTCTCAGGATTTAATATGGTTAAAAACCATTTTTTTGACGGTTTTCCACAATTCAAATCAAAGCTAACATAATTTTCTTACGTTTGAGACGGAATATTTCGATGGCATACCGAACAAAATATTGAATTAGGTCATTTCTATTTTATTACCAAACATACTGACAATTTTCTTTTGTTTAATATTAAATCTGTGGTACTAGCCTCTTGAACAGCACATACCAAACCGGTAGATGATCCCTTAAAAGTAGTACCATACCATTTTTTCCAGAAGAACGAAAAAACCACGAAAAATAATGAAAAGTTTCTGGTTTGTGTTAAAACCAAAGCAGACTTCGAAATGTTTAGATGAAGAAATTGAAGACATCGTCGGCATGTTTGATTTCGAACGCAGATAATTACTGACAGATATGCTTTTATTGATATCGTGGATACCATCTGTTTTTCCAAAGAACTTTTATTGGTTATAGCGTAGTCAATCATTTGCAGGAGTCTCGAATGTTGGTCTTGGCAAACAAAATTGCTTTGAACATATATACATACATACATATATACATATATATATTATATATATATATATATTTTAATATTTTAATATTTTAATGTTTTAGTTCATTCTTTTTTGTAATTATTAACCTTATTTTCTTTTGACATGTTAACAATGCTCACTCTATTATGATACTGTAATATCCTATCAAAGGTAATAGAAGTCTTTTACTACTACTACTACTATATATAAATTTATGTATATATATATATATATATATATATATATTTATATTATATATCATATATTATATATATATATATGTATATATATATGCAAAATTATTGACATTTCGTCTTAAGTTCGTTGTCAAAACTTGAACAATTAACAATTTGTTTTTTGCTTCCAGATTTTGTGACCAGTGATGGAATTGTTTTTTTGTTCACCGTGTTTTGATACGACCATGAAAAACAAGTACGTATAAGGCCTTTTCTCAGGATTTAATATGGTTCAAAACCAATTTTTTGACGGTTTTCCACGATTCAAATCAAACTTAACATAATTTTCTTACGTTCGAAACGGAATATTTCGATGGCATACCGAACAAAATATTTAATTAGGTCATTTCTGTTTTATGACCAAACATACCGACAATTTTCTTTTGTTTAATATTAAATATGTGGTACTAGCCTCTTGAACAGCACATACCAAACCGGTAGATGATCCCTTAAAAGTAGTACCATACCATTTTTTTCCAGAAGAACGAAAAAACCACGAAAAATAATGAAAAGCTTCTGGTTTGTGTTAAAACCAAAGCAGACTTCGGAATGTTTAGATGAAGAAATTGAAGACATCGTCGGCATGCTTGATTTCGAACGCAGATAATTACTGACATATATGCTTTTATTGATATCGTGGATACCATCTGTTTTTCCAAAGAACTTTTATTGGTTATAGCGTAGTCAAACATTTGCAGGAGTCTCAAATGTTGGTCTTGGCAAACAAAATTGCTTTGAACATATATACATATATATATATATATATTATATATATATATAAATTTATATATATATATATATTTATATTATATTATATATATATATATATATATATATATATATATATATAAATATATATATGCAAAATTATTGGCATTTCGTCTTAAGTTCGTTGTCAAAACTTGAACAATTAAGAATTTGTTTTTTGCTTCCAGATTTTCTGAACAGTGATGGAATTGTTTTTCTAGTTCACCGTGTTTTGATACGACCATGAAAAACAAGTACGTATAAGGCCTTTTCTCAGGATTTAATATGGTTCAAAACCAATTTTTTGACGGTTTTCCAAGATTCAAATCAAACCTAACATAATTTTCTTACGTTCGAAACGGAATATTTCGATGGCATACCGAACAAAATATTGAATTAGGTCATTTCTGTTTCATGACCAAACATACCGACAATTTTCTTTTGCTTAATATTTAATATGTGGTACTAGCCTCTTGAACAGCACATACCAAACCGGTAGATGATCCCTTAAATGTAGTACCATATCACTTTTTTCCAGAACAACGAAAAAACCACGAAAAATAATGAAAAGCTTCTGGTTTGTGTTAAAACCAAAGCAGACTTCGAAATATTTAGATTAAGAAATAGAAGAGATCGTCGGCATGTTTGGCTTAGAACGCAGATAATTTCTGATAGTTATGCTTTTGTTAAAATCGTGGATACCATCGGTTTTTCCAAAGAACTTTTTTTGGTTATAGCGTAGTCAAACGTTTGCAGGAGTCTCAAATGTTGGTCTTGGAGAACAAACATTTTCGAACAAATATGCAAACTTATTGACATTTCATCTTAAGAGCGTTGACGAAACTTGTTGAACAATTAGGAATGTACTGTTTGCTTCTAGATTTGCTAAAAATTGATGGAATAATGTTCTGATACGATCATGAGAAAACAAGTACGTAAGCCAATTTCTCATGATTCAATGTGGTTCAAAACCAATTATGTTGACTATTTTCCACGATTCTAACCAAACATAACAATAATTTTTTAAGTTTGATAATATTTCGATGCCATACCGAAAAAAATATTGAGTTAGGTTATTTTGGTCTCATAACCAATCAAACCAACAATTTTCTGTCTAAAATTAAAAGTTTTTGGTAAGGGCAGAGCCTCGGAAACAGAAACCAGGACAAGGAATTAAGTATATGACAGTCAAACTGATCTAAATTGGTATTGAAGGTGCTGAGCTGATCAAACAGCATAAATAAACGCAGTTCTTTGGGGGGGGGCGGTAATTGGTAATTAAGGGTCCTAATTAAGTCGACTCCTTTTGTAAGAATTTCAGAGTCTTTCTAATAATAGTTTTTTTTCTTATAAATGATTACGAGAACTTTAAATGTATGCTAAAGATTTCAGCCTACATACAGCTGATTTCAGCTAAAAATCAGCATACATATTTCAAAATTTAATATCAATCTGTTGCATTCTTGTGCTTTTTTTAACCAACTTGCCTACTTTTGTCTTAAGAGATTTTTATTGATTGAATTTAATATTACGCAAAAAGATCAAAATAATTATTTTTTTTGTGATATTAGTGAATGTTAGTTACCGCCCAAGCCCTCAACCTATGAAATAGTTCGTAAATCAATTAATCACAAATTTAACGCAATCTTTACAATCCTGAAAATCTTCACCCCATCACACAGAAGTTTCACACAAATGCTCCACAATGTTTAAGAAAACTATTTGGGCGTCAATGATTTCTTTGATTGACACATTTGGCAATTGTTGTCATCACAACTAGGAGTTGTTGATTATTGAGCTAATGAAATAGTCAGAAAAAACAGATGTTTCCAGTAAACACATTTCTAGCTGGTTATTACATGATTTAAAAATTTGTTTTTTACTCGTCTGATCGTTTTCCGTTCGAAGGATTTATTTCAATTTATGTTAATAAACGGCTAGTTGAAACTATTGGTGTCCAAGCAAAATTGAAAAAACTTTGCGGACTTTTGGGCAATTAATCAGATTGCTTGACACATCGAATATTCACAACATTGAAAAAATTGTGTTTGTTGTATAATTTTGGAACTCTATAAGTATTAAAGCAAACAGGTTGCAGCACGGAGAATTTTCGTAATTATACCTTTAATGGAACCCGATTTTTCATCGCGACTATGAGATATGTGGAGACTGTTAAAATTCCTGGTTATCGCTGAAAAATATCAATTGTTTTAAACCAAAATTCCTTGATGTCATATATTGTCCATATTTAATGAAGTTATTTTCTTGTACTTTTTGCCACGATGTTACAAAGAAAAACATTTTTTGATTATTTTCTCTTCCTTTTGAAACAGTTGCACTGCTTTTTGTGCAATTAATAAGACTAATTACATGCTTAAGTTGGTTTTGTTTTCCCAATTTGAGATTTTCAGGTAATTTTCCTTTTTGGACATTAGCCATGTAATGTAGCCTCATAGCATTCCTCTATGTCAATTCAAAGATCATTTTCAGGTCAGTCCCAGTTTGCACAGCACTTAATATCTTGTTCAGCTGGAGTAGAAATTATTTTAGAGAAACAATAACATTCGATCTCATCAGAAAATTTCTTAAACATCTCAATCACCCGTGCTATGGTTTTTTTCTAATGTTTCAATTTGAGAGTAATGGCTCGAACTTTTCTTTATCAAAATTATTATATCTATGAGTATTTCATTTCGTTGACAAAGTTACTAATTTTTTAAGGCGTAAAAACACAGGGAAATTTTATTGGCTGAATATCATATTGCGCAAAAAGATTACATAAGTTTTTTAGTTAGGTACAGCCCAACCTTTTAATCTATGAAATAGTTCGTAAACCTTTAATCACACAGTTCACGCAATCATTAAAGTCCTAAAAATCTTCACCCCATCACACAGAAGTTTCACACAAATGCTCCACAATGTTTAAGAAAACTATTTGGGCGTCAATGGTTTCTTTGATTGACACATTTGGCAATTGTTGTCATCAAAACGAGGAGTTGTTGATTAATGGGCTAATGAAAGAGGCAGAAAGAAACTGCCATTTCCAGTAAACACATTTCTAGCTGGTTACTTCATGATTTTAAAATTTGTTTTTCAGTCGTATGAAAGCTTTCCTTCTGAAAAATTTCATTCATTTTATGTTAAAAAAAGCTTTCTGAAACCATGGGTGTCCATGCAAAATTTAAGAAAAATTTAGGACTTTTGGGCAATTAATCAGATTTAACGTCGCTTTAGATTGCTAGATACACATCGAATATTCAATTAAAAACATTTAAAAAATTGGATTTGCTGTAGAGTTTTGGTTCTCTTGAAGTATTAAAGCATACAGTTTGGGGCATGAAGACTTTTCGTAATTAAAATTTTGATAGAGCTCAATTTGTCATCACGACTATGAAAAATGTGCAATATGCGCTGTTTGAATTCTCCGTTATATCAGAAAATATTAATTGTTTTAAACCAAAGTTCCTTCATGTCATATAATGTCCATATTTACTGAAATTATTTTATTTGTCATGAGATTACCAAAAAAAAATTTTTGATTTTTTGGTTTTTACTATTTTTGACTAATTACTTAAATTGGATTTGTTTGCCCAATTTGAAATTTAATTGAAGCTTTCCTTTTTGGACATTAGCCATGCCAAGATTGATTTCAGGTCAATGCCTTTTCGTAAAGCATTTAATATCTTATTCAAATAGAGTATAAAAAATTTTAGAGTCACAATAACATTCGACCTCATCAGTAAAATTCATAAAAATCTCAATAACCTGTACTATGGGTAACGTTAATGTTTCAAATTGAGAGTATTGTCTTGAAATTTTCTGAATCAAAATACTTAAATCTATGAGTTTTTGATTTTGTTGACAAACTAACTGCTTTGTTAAGGTGTAAAAAACACAGGGAACTTGAGATTCAAAGTTACCAATGAATTCTGATGAAGCAAATTGATGGTAATATTTTTGATGGCACTAGAAATGTGTTGTGATACGGGTTTTCTCAAGCGGAATAAAAAGCGTTTTTTAACTAAGTAGAAAAACTATTAACTCGAAATGAGAGAATAACAAAAATGATACAAAACAAATTTTAGCACCATAATTTACAGTGGGGGTCGGAAAAGTTACCCAATATGGATTGCTTCTGCAAATTTCCAGAAATCAGTCACAGGGGGTATCATAGATGGTATGCATTTACACTTTTCTACGATAATTTACAGTGGGGGTCGGAAAAGTTACCCAATATGGATTGCTTCTGCAAATTTCCAGAAATCAGTCACAGGGGGTATCATAGATGGTATGCATTTACACTTTTCTACGAAATCGTTCACATTTCCGGTGGTATCATTATCATTCATTACATGCTGTGAAAATTTTACATCAAATAATATCACTCTAATATTAGTTACCTAGAGTCACCAATTTGAACCGAATATTGATTCTAAAGCACCATTTCTTAATGATTCATTCATATAAATTCTGTGATCAAATGCAATTTGCTCTTGACTCTGTAATCTGGTAACTTAAACTTTTTTTCTAATTCTCACTAAGTTCAAAACCATAGTTTGATCGATATTCTAACACCCCCACTCAGATTCGCTGATTGTATAGAGTCTGTACCTATCAAAACAGTTCTGAATGTTTCCACCTTCGCTAAAGGAAAAGATTTTGTGAAGAGTGTGGCTACCATTTTGTTTGTCAGTAGGAACGTTATAAATTAAAATAGTCCCATTTTCCGTCTTGTCCCGAATGAAGTGAAATTTTGTCTCAATGTGTGTGCTTCTCTTAGCTTGACTGGCACAATTTGATACAACTCTGGCTGTCTTCTCCAATTGCTATTGGATGTTTCTGTTGGATGCCGAAATCCTCCAGAATTTAATTCAGATACAATGCTTCTTGAACTGCTGCTGCCATGCCCTGATATTCTGCTTCTGCTGAAGAAAGAGCAACGGTGGCCTGCCTCTTGAGAACCCTGCTGAGTGCTGCGCCACGTCCTTTAAGCTTCAAGTAATAGTCTTTCGTTGTTTTTCTGTCGTTTACAACACCAGACCAGTCTGCATCACTTTCCCCCACTAAATCATAACTAGCTTCTTTTGTGTAAGTAATTTTTAAAACTTTGCAAACTTGAGAATATCGATGAAGTCGTTTTCCGCACATCCAGTGTTGATTGGTAGGTGCATTCATGTGTCTGGACAGAATGTTGACTGTGAAAATGATGTCTGGCATCGTCTGTTTGGCCGGATACAGAAGTGATCCAACCAAGCTACTGTAGATCCTCTGGTCCACGTCTTCGTCTCCATTTTGTGCTGTCTGAAATTTCAAATTCAAATCAGATGGAATTCTTGAGGGTTTGCATTGATCCATTTAAAAGCGCTCAAGCATTGTTTATAAAAAGCGTTCTTGGTTGGCTGTGACTTTGCCCCCTTCTCGTCTAATTCTTAGACCCAGAAACCAGTGTAATTTCCCTCTATCTTCCATGTGTAATGTTGCTTTGAGTGCCTTTTTGACAATGGAGGTCACTGTCATTCTTCTAGAAGTTACTATGATGTCCTCAACCTAGACTAACATAAATGTGTGACCCTCTGTCTCCGCTCTCGCGGACAAGCAATGATTGTTCCTGCTTCTGGTGAACCCCTGTCTCAGTAGGAAGTTTGCCATTTTCCTTATAGTAGATGTTAGATGCCTGTTTCAAACCAAAAATTGATTTATTCAGTCGGGATACTAACTTCTCACCATCTGATCCTTGTTTTAAAAACTTCTGTGGCTGTTCCAGATACATTTTTTCCTCTATTGGTGAGTGCAGGAAAGCCGTCTTGACATCAAACTGGTGCATCACAGGGCCCTGCTTCGCTGATAGTTTACGTAGAATCCTGAATATCTATTACAGGTATGTGCAAAAGTCTCAAAGAAGTCAAGTCCTTCCATCTGTTTGAAGCCTTTCGCCACATAGCGTGCTTTGTATTTGTCCACCTGACCAATGGTTCCCAATTTCACTTTGTAGAGCCATTTGCCCGGTATGGCGTCCTGCCCTGTGGGTCGTCTCACAGGGGTTCCAAGTCTCGTTGTTTTGGAGTGCCATGACCTCGTCCATCATTTCCCGGTGCCACTGGTCCCAATCGTCACCTTGCTTGGCTTCGTAGACTGTTTTGAATTCCATATAGCCACCCTCAGTCACAGCAAGATGGGTCCTGACTTCTCAAACAAATTGCGGAACTTTCCCTGCTCGTGTCCCTCGTCTGGACTCTGCCCTGCCCGCTTGCTCCAGTGCCTCTTCAAAGAAGCCAACTGTATTTGACTGTGAGAAGTCCTCTATGTCACTGTCCTCCAACAACTCCGAGTCTCTGAGACTCCCTCTTGTTGCAGTAGATTCTTCGTCTAGTGCTACGTCCTCAACATCCGAGGCATCTCATCTCAGTTTCGTTGCTTGTGTGTTCACGCTCTCGGCGTCATGCCACTCCTCCTTTATTGCAGTAGATGTGCCCTTCTCTTTGTTGCCATCTCCCCAGTTGTGTGACCCCTCATCTAGTAGGTCGGGCGTTTCTGTGTTGTCAGGGATTGAGCCCACTTCGGACTCCTTGATAATCGCATCTCGAGCTGCCACAATCTGGCTTGTGTTGGGTACGTACACCAGGTATCCGTTGTCTTCTTCAGTTTAATCCACAAACTTTCCTTCCAGTGCCTTGGGTTCAAGTTTGCTGACGTCACTGTCCATCTTCCTCATGAAGACTGTTAAGCCCAAAAATAGATAATTTACTAATTGAAAGCATAGGTTTTATACCTTGCATCAGCTCTGCTGGGAATTTTTCTTCTCCTTGTCTCACAACCAAGTTCCTGATCATTGTTGTCTGGAGAATTGCTGCTCCCCACGTCATCGATGTCCCCCCGAGTCAATAAGCAAACATCTGGCCATCTCCAGCAGTGTCCTGTTGCATCTCTCAGCTAACCCCATCTGTTGTGGCGTCTCCGGTATGGTCTTCTTCTTCAGCATGCCAGCATCTATACAGTAGAACTTAAACTGCTCTGAAAGAAACTCCTTCGCATTGTCGTGGCATCTTGGGCGTCCCCACACTAAGAACTAACTTCTTCAGGCTGGCCAGTGCTTCACTCTTTGCCTTAAGCAAGTCCACAGCCACAAACGTCGTATACTGGTCTGCAAACACAAAGCATAACCGGAACCCTGGCAGTGACTCTACTCTGAAAGGTCCCATCACGTCTGTGAACATACTCTCCAGCTTCTCTTCTGCTTGGCTCTCTGCCATTCTCGGTACTGGAGTCTTTGTGATCTTGGCCAATGTGCACACATTGCAGGCATCATCGAGTTCCCCCACTGTCTCTGGTACATTCCTGACCACATCCTTACACAGTCAAGTCTCACGCTGTTGGAACTTATCGTGATTTCTAGACCGCTGCCAGGTAAGTAAAACAAACTATTTTTTTTGTGTTAGTTTCACCCGAGTTCCCTTCTGGAATTTCATGCAGCTATTTTTTTCTCGAAAGTGAAGCTATGTCCCCACTCCGTGCATCCTGAGAATGATAAGATGTTTGCAGAATAGTCAGGCACACACAAAACATTTTTGAGTTCGCATTGGAATTCCCTTTGTTTAAGGGTATGCTGATCCTCATATAGCCTTTGCCCACCCATCTAGAAGCCTCTTCGTTGGGATTTCTTACCACTGACGGAATGGGCACAAAGTTCAGGATCGCGTCGATGTTTGTCACTATGTGATCTGAGTAACCACTGTCCACTAGCACGCCTGCTGTCTTTTACTGGGTAAGAGCTGCCCAGTGTTCCTCGTCTGGTGAAGCCAATGTTGGATCCATTGCCACTTACTCAAGTTTACCTCAATCTCTTTGTCTCTGCATGCCCTGTCTAGATGGTCTTTCTCACCACATTTGCTGCATTGTGCTGTCTCTTTCCTCCTGCAGTCCTTTTGCAAAGTGTCCAGGGACCCAACACATAAAGCAGTTTCCTTTTTTGGGTCCCTTCTTGATGTCGCGCTTCACTGCTAGTGCCACTGAACCACTTTGTCCCTTGTGCCTCTGTGATGTGCTCTCACGGAAGTTCTGCAGCCTTTTCCTCAACTCTGTGAAGTTCGTTGCTGGGTTGAAGCTTTCCTGTATAACAAAACTTTCATACCTCATTGGCAGACCATTGGGGACCACGGCGTTAAAGAGAGTCTCTGAGACTGCTTCCCCTGCTTCTTGTAGCCTTGTGAGCAACTCTTGACCTATGATGAAGAAGCTATCCAGATCCTCAGATTCCTCAAGCTGCAGTCGAGCAAGCTGTGCAACCAAAGTCACCACTGTCGGCGTCTCCACACTCTGAAATTTTTTTTTGCAAAAACTTCCAAGCTTTTGCTCCATCTCCAATGGCGTCATCTCCCACACAGTCATGTCTCATCAGCATGAGGGTTGTTGCATCTAGAGTAAGTGCCAGATGGCACCACACATTGTTCTGTTTCTCCTTAATGTCTGCAACTTCCTTCTCATATTCATCCTTCAACACCTTGTGGTTCTTCTTCTCATCATTGCACGCCCCATTGGCTAGTAGTGCAGGCTCATTGGGTTCCTCCAGTGTCCCAAGGAGTGATTTGTAGAGTCCCTTTGTCTGCATCTTTGCCACAAATCTTTTGCTCCAGATCGGAAAGTCCTGTGCTTTTCCTTTTTAGGTCAGCAGCATCACTGTCTGTTGATCCATCGTAATTTGAGCAGACAAAATAGTGGTAAAAATAAAAGGTTTTGATGAAACGGATTATGACTGTCAACAACAAATAAATTTTGTTTTGGAATTTACTTTTATGACTTAGAAAATTGCTCGGCCCATAACCTGTTCTATTATGGGTTTTCACAAGCGGAATAAAAATCGTTTTTAACTATGTAGAAAAATTTATTTCTCAAAATGAGAGAATAACAAAAATGATATTTTACAGAAAAATTTAGAGGTTTACAGGAGAGATCTGATTATTGGATCAAGATGGTGATTTGATTTTGGGGAAAAAAGGCTCCAAAATCAGCTGCATGTATACCGATTATCAGTGCGAGAAAATCGAGATACAAAACTAATCTTAGCACCATGATTTACGTGAAAGGTTATTCAATATGGTTTGCTTCTGCATATTTCCCAGAAATCAGTCGAAGGGGGGTACCATAGATGGTAGGCAATAACACTTTTCTAAGATTTCGTTCACATTTCCGGTGGTATCATTATCATTCATTACATGCTAGTGAAATTTTATATCAAATAATCTCACTCTAATATTAGTTATCTAGATTCACCAATTTGAACCGAATATTGATTCTAAAGCACCATTTCTTGACGATTCATTTATATAAATTCTGTGATCAAAATCAATTTGTTCTTGTCTTTGTAATCTGGAAAGTTAAATTTTCTTTCTATTTTTGACTAAGTTCAAGACTATAGTTTGATCGATATTCCAACAAATTGAAAACCAACATTGCGGCGCTTTTAGTTAAATGAGAAACCAGAATTAAGCATCATATTTTAAGTTATCAACAATGTACTTTTTAGCAGATTTCGTTATATTCTCAAAAGATGACAATAACTTTGACAAGAAAAAAAAGTAAAAAAAAAATTTTCATAATTTAAATTTAACTGACATTGAAAAAAATTTTTGCATAAGTGACCATTTATTGAGATAACAGATCGAGGACAGCAAAAAATTGTATTTATATTATTTTATCAGTGGAGCATTGGAGAATGAAGAGAACGTTAAGAGCTTAATTTTTGAGCTTTTTTCAAATACTACTCATTCATTCGTATAAGAAAAAATTTAGAAATTCCATGATGAGAAACAATTTTTGAATAATTCAAAGACAAAAAGACTAAAAATCTAGAAAAAGTCAATTTTGGTGCCTATGCGAGAAAAATTATTATCAAAACTTCTATTTAGTTATTTACATTAGTATGATTTTAGTTTTAGGCAGTTCATTTAGAATACGCATAGGAGACGATAATATTCTCGAAAAAATAGCGTACGGTAAACCAAAAGTTCGCAAAAGGTTTTTTTTCGGAACAGTACAAAATTTTGTTTGGTTTTGAAACACTCTTAACGTTGTGAACATTGGATTTTTTAGTTGTTATCAAAATTAGCTCAATTCGGACTAAAAAAGCTGTAAAAGTTCGAGGAATTTGCTTAAATCCAAAATATTTTCCGCAAAATATGCACCTTGACAATTTAGTCAGAAAATTACAAAAATCTTGGCCTCTTCGTGTTGTTTAACGAGACCACTCATATCTTGCGGATGAATCGGCGGTGCGGTGAATTTTTGTAAGAAATGCGGTGAAAGCGGTGAAAGCGGTGAAAAAAATAATTCACCACATTTCACCGCATTTCTTACAAAAATTAACCGCGAAATTCACCGCATTTCTTACAAAATTCACCGCATATGATTTCCAAAGTTTACTCAATCTGATTTAAATTCACAAGAAATTTCAAAGCTGTAAGTGTCAGTTGGCGCTGTGGACTAAGCAGTTGAAGGCATGCAGGAGGATAGAGGTTCGAACCCGTGAGAGGACGATTCTTTTTTTGTAAGAATACTGAGAACGCGGAAAGAATAAATTCACCGCATCTACTTTCGTGGCAAAATAATGTAAGAACTGCGGTGAAAGCGGTGGAATCGGTAAAAAAAAATTCACCACATTTTACCGCATTTCTTGCAAAAATTCACCGCGAAAATCACCGCAATTCTTACAAAAATTAACCGCATATGATTTCCAAAGTTTACTCAATCTGATTTAAATTCACAAGAAGTTTCAAAGCTGTAAGTGTCAGTTGGCGCAGTGGACTAAGCAGTTGAAGGCATGCAGGAGGATAGAGGTTCCAACCCGTGAGGGGACGATTATTTTTTTGTAAGAATACTGAGAACGAGTTGAAAATAAATTCACTGCATCGACTTTCGTGGCAAAATAATGTAGGAACTGCGGCGAAAGCGGTGAATGCGGTGAAAAAATTAGTTCACCACATTTCACCGCATTTCTTACAAAAATTTACCGCGAAATTCACCGCATTTCTTACAAAAATTC
Source organism: Convolutriloba macropyga (assembly GCF_964194025.1). Lineage (NCBI taxonomy): Eukaryota > Metazoa > Xenacoelomorpha > Acoela > Convolutidae > Convolutriloba > Convolutriloba macropyga. The sequence goes on from NC_134478.1 coordinate 58,304,971, forward strand.
ACCGCATATGATTTCCAAAGTTTACTCAATCTGATTTAAATTCACAAGAAATTTCAAAGCTGTAAGTGTCAGTTGTCGCAGTGGACTAAGCAATTGAAGGCATGCAGGAGGATAGAGGTTCGAACCCGTGAGGGAACGATTCTTTTTGTAAGAATACTGAGAACGCGTTAAAAATAAATTCACCGCATCAACTTTCGTGGCAAAATAATGTAAGAACTGCTGTGAAAGCGGTGAATGCGGTGAAAAAATTAATTCACCACATTTTACCGCATTTCTCACAAAAAGTCATCGCGAAAATCACCGCGTTTCTTACAAAAATTCACCGCATATGATTTCCAAAGTTTACTCAATCTGATTTAAATTCACAAGAAATTTCAAAGCTGTAAGTGTCAGTTGTCGCAGTGGACTAAGCAGTTGAAGGCATGCAGGAGGTTAGAGGTTCGAACCCGTGAGGGGACGATTCTTTTTTTGTAAGAATACTGAGAACGCGTTAAAAATAAATTCACCGCATCGACTTTCGTGGCAAAATAATGTAAGAACTGCGGTGAAAGCGGTGAATGCGGTGAAAAAAATAATTCACCACATTTCACAGCATTTCTTACAAAAATTAACCGCGAAATTCACCGCATTTCTTACAAAAATTCACCGCATATGATTTCCAAAGTTTACTCAATCCGATTTAAATTGACAAGAAATTTCAAAGCTGTAAATGTAAGTTGGCGCTGTGGACTAAGCAGTTGAAGGCATGCAGGAGGATAGAGGTTCGAAACCGTGAAGGGACGATTCTTTTTTTGTAAGAATACTGAGAACGCGGAAAGAATAAATTCACCGCATCTACTTTCGTGGCAAAATAACGTAAGAACTGCGGTGAAAGCGGTGGAATCGGTAAAAAAAAATTCACCACATTTTACCGCATTTCTTGCAAAAATTCATCGCGAAAATCACCGCAATTCTTACAAAAATTAACCGCATATGATTTCCAAAGTTTACTCAATCTGATTTAAATTCACAAGAAGTTTCAAAGCTGTAAGTGTCAGTTGGCGCAGTGGACTAAGCAGTTGAAGGCATGCAGGAGGATAGAGGTTCCAACCCGTGAGGGGACGATTATTTTTTTGTAAGAATACTGAGAACGAGTTGAAAATAAATTCACCGCGTCAACTTTCGTGGCAAAATAATGTAGGAACTGCGGTGAAAGCGGTGAAGTGAAATCGGAAAAAAAATACTGAGAACGCGGTGAAAATAATTAATTCAGCGCGATTCACCACATTCACCGCAAAAAGATGTAAGAAATACGCCGTGAAAATTATTTTTTTTTAACTCATTTCACCGCATTTCATACGAAAATTTACCGCCAAACCTCGACTCGGGCATGAACAACAAGCCAAATTGAAAACAAGACGACAAACAAGTAAGCAAGCAATCTTTGAGTTAGACGGGTTAAAATTTGTCCATTGGCGGTAAGTGGGCGGGCATCGATATCCCTAATCAAAATTTAGCTAATCTGATACAAAAACTTTCTGTCTCACTTGGTTTAGTGTTTAATACATCGAGTCTAGTTAAGTTGCTTTAGCAATGCTTGAGCAAACGGAAGGTTTGGGGTTCCTTCCTCACTGTATCCAGACTGTATCCAGTGAACGTCCCCCGATTTGATGAATTACTATGAAACTAAGTGAGATAAAAAAACCATATTCACAGTTCTTAAAAAAGATGATCCCTGCTGTGAGACTGTATATGGGACAAACTGTGATGGTTATACAGTCACAAAACAACACTCAGATCGGTGGAAAAACAGTGATTAGTGTTTTTTCTTCAGATGATATATATATATATACATATATAAATATATATATATATTTATATATATAAGTAGTAATAGAGTGAGTGATAGTCCCCGGGGGGGGGGGGGGGGGGTGAGGACCCCCATGTATTAAGATAGGGTATAGCGTATTTTTCGGGATTTGGGTCCTCCCTAATGTATTAAGATAGGGAATGAATTAGCATGTATTAAGATTAGGTATAGCGGTCTTAATGTATAAAGATAGGTTGCATGTATTAAGATTAGGAATAGAATCTCCATGTATTAAGATTAGGAATAGAATCTCCATGTATTAAGATTGGGTATAGCCGCCATGTATTAAGATTAGTTATAGCCGCCGACATGTATTGAGATTAGTAATAGCCGCCGACATGTATTGAGATTAGTAATAGCCGCCGACATGTATTGAGATTAGTTATAGCCGCCGACATGTATTAAGATTAGTTACAGCCGCCGCAATGTATTAAGATTAGTTATAGCGGTCGACATGTATTAAGATTAGTTATAGCGGTTGAAATGTATTAAGATTAGTTAAAGCGGTTGACATGTATTAAGATTAGCTATAGCGGTCGACATGTTTTAAAATTATTTATATCCGTTGACATATATTAAGATTAGGGGTATTTTTTGAAAAATTGTTGAGATTTTTGTACATTTTTACGTTGTTTTTTCAATAATTTCTAATTACTCTCCTCTGATTGGTTAAAAATGACAGCTTTTTTGAAAAAATTGAATTGAAAAAGTTATAGATAACAGACACAGTATAAATTATGCACATCAAAATACAAAATCACTTGATATTTTACATTAAATTGGTATAAAGTTTAAAACATAATTATAAAAATTGACAAAGACAAAATAATAAAAAGATCACATGTTAGAGAATAATAAAAGTTATTATAAAAGCTCTACAATTTGAGGGGTTCGGTATGGATACCGTCAGCTAGAACTACTCGCTTGGGATAGAAATAGGATAACCCTTTCTTTGTCTGTTCATATGTAGCAACACAATGATTTATTGTTCTGAAACCTCTATTTGTCGAAGTAAGGTTGATAATTTCATCCATCACTCGACGATATTTTTCCATTGGTCCATCTCCAGTCTCCTCCAGAGTTCTTTTGTTCAGACCTTTGCTACTGAATTTGTACTTGTCCGACTTAGCATCGTAGCAACAATAGGTTTTACTGCAGAGACAAATCATTTCGGTGCATCTGAATTCTTCCTTGAAAAGACCTGGTTCCCGTTTATCATGCTTCTTATGTTTAGAACAACATGTTCTAGGGAAAAAGTTGTGTGAGGCATCTGCTCTGAAGGAATCATCACAGTCCTTTTCTCGCAAAGTCTCCCATTCTTCCTTTTTAGCAGGTCGAATACAATCATACAAGTTCTCGTGCGCTAGCGCTAAATAAAGAGAATCTGTATCCATCTCTAACTCTTCGAATTTATCCACATCGCAAAATCTGTCGAAGAAGTTATAGTAGAGCTCCAACATACGTAATTTTGCGTACTGAAGTATGAAGAAACCAACTATTATAGGTTCTCGATGCTCAATTTTCGATTTCGCAAGCTCAACTTCGTAAATTTCTTTTGACACATTGTTCAGACGCTTAAACATTTTCCCATTGATTGCTTTGTGCGTCTTCTCATCATTCAAGTACTTGGTCTCTGTGTGTCTACTTCTGTCCATAATTTGATACCCATAAGAGCTGTTACCCAGCAATTTCATTGTCTCAGCCACAACGCTAGAGTCAGGATTTTCATCACCCGCTCTTCTAGCATCTACCACTGACTGAACAAATTTGTTGAAGCATTTTTTGGGGGTGTATTGTACAAATCTATAAATCTTTGTACATTTCAGACCAAGACTGAGATAAAAGTTGAGTAAAGGTGTAATGATTGTCCCATTTTCCAACTTGAAGCTCGAAATCAACATTCGTTGAGGTTGTTTGAGTAGGTTGTTTTCAATTGCATACTCTCTCATATATTCTCCAATATCAGCTCGACTGACATTAAAGTTCTTAAAAATAGGAGGAAAATTAGAGAACTTGTACTTTAATCCGTCTGGAACTTCGAGATCGCACTGTACATATCCAAACATTTTCCCATCTCTTATTTTCGCTAAAAGAGACTCTTGCTTCATAGGTAGTTTGAAGGGAAAGTTCTTCCTCACGTGATTTCTAACATCTTCCTCTTCTTTAACACGTTCCCACCATTTACACTCCCAGACTTCAACAATATTGTATCCTTTGTTTCTCAAATAGTCTCTTCTCAATTCATCATGTTCTATTTTTCTGATTCCTCTCTGCATTTCCTCCTCCGAGAGGCTTGCTCGATCTTCTTGGCATGGGCAAAAATGGAAATAACAACCCATTGCTTCAAATACTGTGTCACAATGAGCACAAAAACCGTCCACGCTAAAACAGTCAATCTTTTTCTGTTTCCCGGTCGTATAATAGCTTTCAATTATGCATTCCGGGCGTTGTGATTGGAGATAAGACATGACCATGTTCCCAAATGTTCGAAATTTATTGGTTCGAGCTTTGAACTTTTGAGAATTTGTGTCGAGTTCCCACCGTGTGTAAATTCCTGTTGGCATTTCTTGACACATTGAAAAAGGGTAGAGTTGACTAGCATCAATACCCACGATAGATTTACAAATATTTTCTGAATTCCTGATAAAGGTTTGATCAACTACTGCCTTTCTTGTGAACACAATAGAAGGTCCACCAGTCATGTCCTCGCGTATTTTATCATGTAAATCCTTGTCACTTTCAACAAATGGGAAGAATTTGTGGTTTGTTGACTGGTGAAGACAAATGTTTGCTAAATTGGGAAGTGTACATCCGAGTTTTAACATGTCGATTCCTTTGTTGTGATAAAATTTCATCATTTTTTGCATTGCTTCTAGTGTTGGAACAACATCCTTGTTGTTGTACCACTTGACAAAATCTCTAAATGTAGACATTTGCTCTTCCTCCCAAATCACTTTCAAGTAATTGTAGTTATCGACTCCAGATGGAGGAACTTCTTTCAGTCTCAATTTTTTCAGAGCTTCTTGTTGAGATAGTCCACTGTTCAGCAACTTAGTAAAGTCAGTGAATTCTTTCTCCAAAGGGTTGTGATCCTTCAGCTTACTGAAGAAACATTCATAGGGGGGTAGAAAAGGTGCGTCAATTTTATTTGGAGAATTGAACCATACATATGGGAAGAAACCTTTAGTCTCGCTGGTCTTGTAAGCTTTGAGGAATGAATCGAGAGATGTAGCTCCTCCAAGGAAATTTAGAATGTCAAGGAACTGCACGTCACCGAACTTGAAGGAAACAAAATGATTTGCCTTTTTGATAACTGTAGGTTGAATATCCCGTTCATGAATGAGATAAGGTAGAAGGTAGGATTTGATGAGGTTCAAATCGTACTTTCCACTGTTGAATCCAAATACAGGTAATGTGTTGATATAACGCTCAAAGTGTTGTTGCAAGTCCAAAAGTTGATTTTTCTGCATTTGTAGGAACTGAGTAGACATATCAGCTTCCTCCTCCTCCTCAATACACTCATCTTCAAAATCAAATGCAGGATTTGTTCGACCTTTCCTTTCGTTCAATTTTTCAAAGATGGCTTTGACTCGACTATTGATTATCTCTTGAATTGATGCGAATTTTGCTTGCATTTCGGTTTTACTCTTGTTAGCTAACTCCTCAAGAGCTTCGACAAAAGAAACAATCAGGTTCTTAGGGTCTTTGTCGCAAAGAAACGCAGGTTCTTCAATCAAGTTGGAGGAAATGGAGACAGATATTGGTTCATGTTTTCCAATCCAAGTAGTTGTATTTGTATCTTTTAGCTCTTCAGTGGGAACGCAGATAGATTCAAAGTCAAAAATAGCCAAGTTTTTGAACAGTTTTTGATCATCATTGTAAGAAATTCCGAATGCATCGAGTTTATCAAACAAGGTTTCTCGCAGAGCATACACACTCTTTGGATAAATATGCTGTACTCTGTCTTTGCAGGATTTTACATGACGGTTGAAATTACTTACGTACTTTATAAATGTATCGCAACTGGGGCAACGGAATCGTTTAAAGAATGTGTTAATATCATCCACGTAGCATATATGGTTGTTGTATCGCAGTAAATTAATGTTCTTTTCGTACATTTGAACACTTCTTCTTGCAAGTTCTCCAACGAATTCTCCTTCTTCTATATCAATATCATATATAAAGATGTTATGCTTTATCGCATTTTCAACAAACACGAGATGATCGATTGATACTCCCCTAAAGTTGATTGCATCATGTCCGGATTCATGAAGAAAGGCACTAAACAAATTTGCTGCATTCGTTTCCAACTCAGATGATCCGTACAAGTGAACAGCTATAGCTCTGAACAGGCAAAGATAATCTTTGTAGGTCTCGCCGTAACCATTCGATACAAGACAATTCACATCTGGTCGTCTAAGTAACTGTTCAGGAAGAACAGCATCGATACATCCCATTGGAATATTTTTTAGGAGAGCGCAAAATATTGTTACGTTAGTAGACAAAGCAAATCGCCACTTTGTATTTTCCCTCTCCTGTGCGCACGTCTCCACTAGATCCATTTTCTCTACTCTGTCTTGAAGAGAGACCAAGTCACCTTTTGAGCAGAGCAAATGAGATTTTTCAAAGAAAGTGTTGTTCTCATGCGCATAAAAGTATCGATACTCATCTGTGTCCACCTTGCGCAGGATAAAACCAAGAGCTAGATTCACTTTGGCAGCACAATTTAATTTTTCGAAAACTTCTTTTAATTTCTCGTTGATCTCTTTGGGATCGAGCTTGGACAACTTGAAGTTGAACACTCGATGTCTCCCATTCTCCATTTCCGTATCATCAAAAAAGTGCTGGCAAGCACTAAGTTCCTGCTGCAATTGCTCGTTGTTCTGGTCTAGCTCCTCTGATTCTAGGGCTTCTTTGAGCTTTTCACTCGATTTGGTCCCAACTTTTGTCGAAGTTCCATGCTTTCTCCTCTTGTGTTGTTGAAGAGAATAAAAACTTGGGAACTCTTCCAAGCACACAGTACACACAGTACTAAGCTTAACATCTTTTGGGGCATGATGCTTGGCAAGGTGATAATTCAAGTCTTCCTTCTTCTGAGTATAGTAATTGGGACATTTGGGACATGATAAAGTTCCACTATCACAAGACTGTTTGTGTCTTGCCATATTTTTCTTCACCACCATTTTTTCGCACTTTGTGCATTTCACTGGGAGATTTCTATCGAGAGCAGGCATTGTTATGTTAGTTCAATTTGAATTGAGTAAAATTCAGGTAAATTGCGAAGCAACTGAATCTGAAAAACAGAAAGTATAATGATTTAAAGCTGCTACGTAACTTTGAGGTACTCGATGATGACTCATCCCTTCCATATATGGAAATGACGTCATTTCTATTTTTAGATTCAGGCGTCATGTCAGAACATTCTAGAAGATTGATATGATTCTAATTGTAACAGTTCTGCAAATAATTAACTAGCTTTCAGTTTAAATGTACAAATTCATTCCGTGGCAAAAAATTCGAACTTAACATTTTTTTTTCTCATTTTCTTCTCACTCTTATTTGTTAAACTTTACTTGAATTTTTCCATTCAGATTATTTCTCCAAAGAAATTACAACAAGAAAACTATTCTTTAAAAATTCACAATTGTTACAGTATTCTGTATAGATTTAGTCCAAAATTTTGTATCTCAAATATTGATAAAATTTACTGCCTGAGATCAATTTTAGATTTACTGAAAATAGAAACTAGTGAATGAATGTGCTTCCAACACAACAAGAGAGAGATCAAGAAAAAATTTCCATCTACTATTGAAGAACAAGTTTACGTTGTACAACTTAATGATGTTGTAATAGAACCTTCCACCCAATCAGACTTCAGCTTTAGAAATCTAATTCTCAAGATAAACGATTTCATTTTATGCATTGCTTTTTCTATTTTAATTTTCTTTTATATTAACAGAGTTTTACTTGATACCGTATTGATTTGTGAAAAATGTTGATCAAAAATCACTTACAACTTTTGGAAAAAATTTACAAAAGAAAGGAAGGAATCGCTGATGCTTACAGAGTAGACGAAATTGATGTTGACTCTTATTTCTTTTACAATTTTTTGGACGTTTTTACTCAAAACAACAGAATTATCCGATTTAGTAAACGATTTGAATATGCAACCTTTTCTATAAAAAAATTCGAGTATGATGACTACATAACAAAACAATCTTTCGATTTATCGTCAGAACTACACATCAACAAGTATGAAATGCTCTTCATTTTGAATTATGTCCCAGAGATAATGGAACAGTACAGAAATTTGTCTCAATCTAATTATATCCCAATTCCTGAACCAGTAACAATTACTTCATCTCTGCAGAGTGCGCTGTTCTTTCATTATTACAAGGACTACAATGCAGAGGGGGTAAGACTACGATTTGGAATACGACTCCCCAACATTTATATACAAAAATTTAGTTCCAAATTAGGAACATTTTCCGAGATCGATTTGAGATTTAACGAGATGGAGAGAATTTATCAAAGCTTGACTTTTTTGATCAATTACGTCAACTCATTTCCTCTTATGGCTGTTCCATCTTATCCATCTTTGGCTGTTAACTAGGATAACACGTGTAAAAAGTACCTTTTTTGGCCACTATTCAGCTTTGAGCTTACGGGTTTCGGATAGTAATGTTAGATTTTCTATGAGTTGATTCCTTCTTTGGTAACTTTACAACTGAGACATTTCCTTTTCTGGAAAATAACGTCACTTTTTCTGCTAAACTTTACCCTTTTTGGAAACTTTGTTCTCATTGGTTGGAGTTTAGTATAAATAGAGCTGAAAAATTCTCCCGGCATCACTTGCTTTCTATTCTCTAAAATCAACATCACCTCTGTCTCAACTACTATAAACTCTCATCTAATCTCACCTCATTGAGAAATGGAATTTACAGTGCAGAACAACAGCCTTCTCTACTCAGTTTCTTTCACAGAGGAGACTGCTCGGATCAGCATCAGAGACCTGTCGAATGGTCTCTACGAGTCAATTCTAAACCTGCCTATCACAGTGTGGCACATTATTGAGCACCAGCGACAACAGTTTGACACATATCATCAGGGACAGGTTCCAATCACGGAGAATCAGCTTGGAACTCACGCAATGGGTCACGAAGTTGCTGTGATCAGTGGGCATCACTACCCTCACGTTAACGGAACAGATTTTCCCGACAACTACGTTGCTGGAAGCATTCAGTACACATTTCTATGGGAGGAAGGACAGATTCCCAACAACTGGTTCAATACACCCGAGACAAGTCAAGTATCCAGTCCAGAACCGCAAAACAGCCTTCTCCAGATAGTGAGCAATGCTGGCAGCAGTGAACAAAGCGAATTGAGTGTTGATACTAGCACCACGTGGTCATTTAATGATCTGGAAAACTTCGATCCAGCTCAATATTATGGTTCGACTGATATGTCAACTACACCGTCATTGACAACCCCCTCCATAGAGGACGGAACAGTTCACAACCCCATTGTGCTGACTGATGAGGCTCCGATAACTCCCATCAGTGTTCGACCTACCGAACCGCCAGCAATTGTTGAAAGAGTCCGTCCATTTGGCAATGAAATTCAAAACTTGCCAGATCACGTTGTGAGAACTCTTTTTGAATAAGTTTGATATTGTATATTTTATACTTGAATTCTTTGTGATGTATTTATACTTTTGTTTTAATTCATTTCTTTTTAAGTTGAACTTTTTCTTTACTACAAACACTATGCAAGCTATGTTGAAAAAAAAACACAGCAATTTTTTTCTGTCCAAATTTTAGGAACACTTTGATAAAAATTCTGTTTCTTAACAAAAGCGATCGTTTAAAAATTGATTTTTAAGAAAAAAACTAAATTACTTTTTCGATTTTTAATAAAAATCTTTGTTTTAAAAATTGATATTTATTGAAACAAAACAAGTTCGAAAGTTGTCATTTTAAAATGTAAAGAAAATTTCTTTTATTTGCGCAAAATCATACCGTAAAAGGAAGAAAAATGAAATTTTTTTTGCGTTTTTAAATGACAGTTTTTGAAAATTTTTTCGACATTTAAGAAAACTTTTTCAATTCAAAACTCGATATTAAACAGAAATTCTTGAAAAAGTTTTCGATTTTTAGTAGAAAAGTTTGAAAATTTTTTCGATATTTAATAAAAAAGTTGTTTGAATTTTCGATTTTTAAGAAAAGTTTTTGAAAAATTGATTTTTAACATAAGTTAATTTAAATTATAAAGGTAAATACAAATCACAAGCAAGAAATTATATACTTTATTTTCTAATTTCAAGATACAAAAATGGATTATCAATTATGCCATGTCCATCTAACAAACAATCAACAATCTTTATAAGTTCACTCTCATACTTTGAATTTCTAAGGGAATGCACCCTATCTAGAAAAGATGATCCAAGGGTTTGAGTACTCGCATTTCTTTGCTCAGCGCGTAGAAGGTGACGCTTGAACTTCTTTCTACTCAATCGTTTTTTGGAGATACTGGGCACTTTTTCCACGTACTTATTCTCCAAGTTGTGCTCTACCGCTCTGGTTAACTGAGTAAAGACCACTCCTGACTCTTCTATAATGGAACCAAAGAACTGATGTTTATAGAGTGTGTACAAGCAATCAACTGTTTGATAAACATAAGACAAATTTTCCATTTTCTCTAGTATCTCTTTCACTGAGGATGAAATGAGAATAATGTGGTAGTGACAGGTCTTTAATGGACAAAAGTTGTCATTATGAGTAGCAACGGAGTATTTTTTAGTGAGTAGATAAGGTTTATACTCCTTAACTGATACAGAAATGAATAATGTCTTGTCATTATAATCTCTGTAAAATTGAGGTAAAACCTGACACATTATTGCTGCCATTTCTATATCGGGATAACACTATAGAACCTATATATGGAAACAAGAATTACGGTAACGTAATTTCTATTTTTAGAGATAACAAGTTCTGTTTCCATAAAAACCCATTTTCGAAATGATACAGTTCAAGAAACAGAAGGCTAAAAAAATTCGTTGTTATACTTGTTCAAAATATTTCAAGCACTATTTTTCTTTAATGCAACACAGACGAGCTAAACACCAGGATCCGTTTGAAATTCTGGTTAAAAAATTTGCGAACCTCAAGATTTCCGAATAGATTACCCTATAAGGAAATAACGTCATTTAGCATACCTTTTATGGGTATACATGACGTCATTACCATAAAAGGAAATTTTAAGTTATTGAGAGGAATTGCGTACAAATACATCATTTATTTTCTCTTTCACTCTAAGCTCAAGTTGTTGAAATGTCTCTCTCTAAAGTATCACCTTTTCTTTCGAGTGCTCCTTCAATGTACACTCAATCCTCACCAAAACCAGGGACTGATTCGGTTCCTTTTTATATGGACTTTGGTTCCAATTCAAAAAGATTTGGGAGATTTACTATGTCCCAGATTTCAAGAAACGGACAACTTTATACTGAACCAACCTTCCAAGTCTTTAGAAAAGACAATTCTGGAACTTTTGAAAAGTACCAGCAACTGCGAATTGGAGACTATGAGTTTAAGAAATTCTGCTTCCTCAAGGAGGATCTTCTCAATGGAGAACTGGAGATGAGAGAAAACCAAACCCAATTCGACAAAAACATAGGAATGGAACACGTGCTGGAACAGTGTCACAAAGTGAGAGAGATTAGCATTGGACGAAATCGCAGACTCTATGTTACTTTCCTCCAATACATCAAGGACAACCCAGCTTCAACTTATGTACAAATTCGACTTTTTAGTCGAAAGGAGAACAACGAGTTCAAACAAGTGACTTATGTCAGCTACTCTCTGGATGAATTCAAGGAGTTGATACAAAATCTGAAGGACTTTTCTAATATTCAACAATGTACATTTCAATAAATGTGTAATTTTATAATGTATTTGTCTTTTTAATTCATACTATTTGAATCATTTTTCTTTTTTTTTCAAACTGAAAATGAGTTGGAATATTGGTTCCTCCAGAAATATTTTTCTGAGTCTAAGAAATAAATCTAAAGTATTCCACGTTAGACTTCACTACGAACTAAAAAAGTCTTCTTATACAGTTCTTGAAGCTCTAAATTTTCCCAAAATTGATAAACTTGACAGTGAGTCCAATTTTTCAGAACTAAAGTGGGTTATTCATAACGGATTACGACGCACTACTTTAATATATCAATCTGATAAACACGAAATTTCCATTTCACAACATCGTTGGAACGGAGTTCAATGGAGTTTTTTGACAAAAATTGAACTAAAAAAGGAGGAATACAAAAAATTATTGGAACATCTTCCTGACCTTCTTTCTTATGTAGAGACTTTCAAAAAGACCAGTATCACTTTAGATAAATAAAGAAAACAATTGATGGATATTGTCACACTTCTAAACATTTTTAATTGTTACAGTAGTATTTTTCCAATGTTTCCCAACAACGAAAAACGAAAAAACTGTTTCCTGGCTGCATGTAAAATTTGGGATCAAAACATTAATTTGGAGGAAATTGACCAAAACTTCCCCCACGGAGGACTTATTGGATACGGTAATTCAATTCTGGACTTTTCCTAGCAAGATCGAAAGTGTTTCGTTTACATGCAATTTTACACGATTCTGCTGGAGCGGTTAAAGCAACTACAAACCAAGGACCGGGTTATTGTTACATGTTACCTCAATTTCCGAGCTCATGTCTCTTGGGTCACATTACTGGTCTGTTCTTTTGTATCTTTATAAAAATTTGTCATCCACGTATTTTCAAAATGCTAGACTGTTGATCATTTTTTGAAAAATCATCCCAGAAGAAAGAATGCCTCTCGTTGTACTAGATATTGAATGCTTAGAAGGAAAAATTATCAAAGAGTTGGGAATCTTTAAGGACGGAATTGTACTTGGATACAGTTTTCTCCCACCTAAAGACTACAAGCCGACTTTTCAAGCAAAATGGAATACAAAAAATATGCACGGTACAAATTGGAACCATGGAAAGCTTGATTATTCTGAGTTGGCTTTTATTATACATCAACATTGCTCACGAACAACAGAGTACTTTGCTAAAGGACTTGAAAAATGCAAAATTTTATCACCCTACTTGTGTAAGGATGTGGAAAATCTTGATGATCTTGGTTGTCCGAAGGCTTCCAAACTATTAGAAAACAAGGATGTTGAATGGAATTGCAGCAACTACCCCTATCGACACAAGAAGACTCTTCATTGTGCAGAAAAGAAGGCTTACGTTTATGGGATATGGACTTTAAATTTTTTTGATAATATTTAATGTTTGTATTTGTGATTGTAATTTATCATTTTTATTTGTAATTTTTTTCCTCTGAAATTAGTATAAGAGAATGAGTTGGTCAAAAAATATCTACAAATACTGTGTTCCCATACTTTATTATTCTTTCATAGTCTTGCTCCCAACTTTGGTACTTTTTTCAATTTTGATGCTTTTTCTCACTGATTCATCTGAGGGAACAATAATTTGGTTGTGTGTTATGTTTAGTTCACTTATCTTTTTATTAATTTTTGGCATTTTTTTCGTTGTTTACGTTTCAATTCAGTTGCACAGTTCCTTTATCCCTAGGGAAGAAGATAGCGTATAAATGACTGATCACACTGATAAGGGGCTTCAATTAGGTAATTTTGTCTTTGATGACAACAATCAAGAACGTCAATCTCGGAAATGTTTTGGACAGACGTGTAACCGGTCTTTAGTAGTTTTTTTGTCCCAGTTCTTTGTCATACTATTGATTTTAGCTTGTTGTATCGTAAGAATTACATTAGCTGAGACTTGTGAGGAGACAACAGTTTGGATCGCCATTTTGTCGAGTACAGTTGGATATATTTCACCTTCTCCAAAATTATGAACAAAATAATTTCCACGAAGGAACGAGTTTTTATTTCATTGGTTGGACCAAGTGGATCTGGGAAATCCCAACTCATCCGTGATTGGTTAGTTTTTGGAACTTTTCAACCAGAATTTGACAAAATTTACTATTTTTATCAACACTATCAATCTCTTTACGGACTAATGTCAAAAAATATAAAACACATTGAGTTCGTTCAAGGTGTTGATTTTGAGTTGATACAAAATTTACCTAATAATGGAACAAAGTATTTACTTATTTTTGATGACTCTTGTGAAGAAATTTCTAGTTCTAAAGAATTTGTAAAAATAGCAACTGCTGGTAGACATAAAGGTTTAAGTACAGTGTACATAAAGCACAATCTCTTTCATCAAAGTCGACTAGGAAGGGATATTGAACTACAGAACACCCATATTGTTTTATTCAAATCACCCAGAGACGTCTTACAAATAAACACGCTCAGTCAACAGTTGGGATTGGGATCTCAACTAAAAGACTGGTATACCACAGCAACTTCAGTTCCCTATGGTCATTTACTTATTGACTTGACTCCAAAAACAGTCGACTCTCTGAGATACTGTACTAACAGTGGTTCAACACCATCTTTATTTTTCCTACCTCAAAGCAAGCAACAGATTACATTTTTGAACGATGAGCACACAACATCTCTCTACTCTGATCGCGTTCCAGAAATATTCCCAGAGCTTCAAAATAACTTTTCTCAAAAATTGTCCCAAAGACTTTATCCAGTTTCTAAACGAGTGCATAGTAAACCTTCTAAGAGGAGAGCTAAAAGAAATTCAAAAACAAGAAGTTTTAAAGTTCAGAGAAAAAATTCATCTTCTTATTTTAAAAAGAACAAGCCTCAGTAAAAGAAGACAGATTCTGAGTTCCAAAAAAGGTATCAGTCTTATATCAATTTTAACTCCGTCAATCATTAATCGTCTCTCTTGAAATGGATCAGTTTGTTTTGATTCCTCAACAACTTTATGATCAAAAAATCAGGTTATCACCTCAAAAATTGGACAAATATAACGAAAAACAGGATTCGGTTCCAAAAAATTTGGAAACTGTTTATAGAAAAGTTAACGCTAAAACAAAGTCTTCTAGCAACGAATCACTTATCAACGAAATTTTAAATTCACCTCGCATTAAACTATCCCTATCTGACTCCATTTTGTTAGACGGAAGAGATACAAACGTTGCATTTGTCGATTTTGTATACGCTCTGAAGAAGAAAAACGTTGAATGTCCCGATATTTATTACACAATTCTTGACGCAATCGGCATAAATCCACATAAAATTTTAAACAAAGATGCCAAAAGCAAAGAACGAGGAAGCTGGATCCCTTTCCAAATCTGAAAAAGCCAAGCTACAGAGGTTGTACAGGGAAGGAAAAGCCGCATATGGTTCAATTCAAAACCTTCAGAAAGCTAGTGGGTTGTCAAAGAAGAAGGTTACTGATTTTTTATACAGAAAGAATTCTTACACTAAGTTTAGACGAGCAATTCGACATTTCAAAAGATTACCTGCTTTTGCAAAACGTATCAATGAGATTTGGTGCCTTGATTTGGCTTTTATGGATAAACTGTCTGAATTTAATAACGGTGTGAAATACTTATTGATATGTGTTGACGTCTTTTCTCGCCTGGTCCGTGTTCAATCAATGAAGTCAAAATATGCCTCTGATGCTGTAGCTGCCTTTAAAAAAATGTTAAGGAAGAACACTAAACCTGATAGAGTTTGGGTTGATCAAGGTACTGAGTTCGGGGGAGAATTCAAAAATTTTTGCAAGAGTAGAAACATCAAAATCTACTCTACAAGAAGTGAAACAAAAGCTGCTGTAGCAGAAAGAGCAATTAGATCTTTAAAAAACATTATTTATCGCTACATGGAGGAAAACGGCGATAAATACGTTCACAAAATGGATAGTTTTGTTAACACTATGAATACAAGAGTTAACAGATCTATAGGTAAATCACCCAAAAACGTTAAAAATTCAGATTTTTTGTCAATTTTTTACAAAAACCCTATTATTGAGTACAAAAAACCACGCATTAGAATTGGAGACAAAGTTCGAATATCCAAGTACGATATCCCATTTAGAAAAGGTTACAAGTCTCAATTCACAAGTGAAATTTTTGAAATTGTTAAAATTGCGACTTTAAAACCACCAACCTATAACCTTCATGGAGAACAAGGTGATGAAATTCTAGGCAAATTTTATGAACAAGAGCTTGCAAAGTGTATCATTTAGATATGAATTCTTTTACTGTAGAGTTGGTTTCGAATGCTTCCTTTGATTGTTATCCAAATAATACATTAAGTTCTTTTACAAACTTTCTTCCGAAACAAATTAATCTCGAAGGAGAATGGGAGGTTGCAATTACAGAACTATCTTATCCTTCCTTGTACCAAAACATCACGGAAGGGAAATTTTTCTATCTAGATGAAGCAACACCGAATACAAAACCATCAGACTATTACACACTTGATCCAGGTCTATATCCTTCGATCTCTGATATTGTAAACGAAATGAACAAAAAAGTTCAAGAACGAGAAAAGTATGAAAAAACACCAATCAGATTACACGTTAACAAAATTACACAGCGAATTTCTTTGAGTCTTCCCAATGAGAATTCTTTACTTGTTATATTTAGTGCTGATCTTTGTCATGTCTTTGGATGTGAAGAAGCTGTTTATGGGATGGGTGTTTTCATGAGTGGTGCTGGTCCACATTTTCCCAAGTTTCCTTATGACATTGTACGAATACATACATTGATGATATATAGTGATATTGTTGAATACAACATTGTGGGTGATACAAAAGCTGCTCTTTTACGATGCATTCCTTTCATATCAAAGGTTAAGAATGGAGACATCATCTCAACTGGCCAATACATGAATTATCAAAATTTTCCAAACCTACAGTTTAAAAAAATTCTGAAAAATTCATTCCACAGCATAAAATTAGAGCTCCGAGACTCTTATGGTGAAAAAGTACCTTTCAACTCTGTTGTAGTAACTAGAGCAGTACTAATGTTTAGAAAAACTTCTGAAAATCATTTTTAGAATTAAGACTGTAAAAAATGGTTGCTGATAGTGATTTACCGTATTTTCGCGGATATGCCAGACAAAGGGGTAGGGGATTTGGAGCTTTAGCGCAAACAATTGGGAGGACAGCAATTCCGTTTTTGAGACGATATGTTGTCCCAGCAGCAAAAAGAGTGGGAGCTGATTTAATTGAAATGGCTGCTCCTGAAATTGGAAATGTTTTGACTGGGAAGAAAAAACTCAAATCTGTCGCTGCTGATGTTGGAAAGAAAACTTTACGTAAACAACTAGGTGCAGGAAAAACAAGAAAACGTCGCATTATTCGTAGATCACCTCCAAAAATCAGTCGACGTCGTCGAACGAGAAAAGATATATTTGCTAATCTAAAATGAATTCTAGATCAACAAACGATTCCAATTTTCGATATGGACACTTTACAAACTCTTGCTTGGAGATTTTTGACAAAATTCCTGTTTTGGAACCAATTGAGTCTTCTCATGTTCAAGAAGTTTATCCTAGTATTTCACTGGATGAAAGCAGCATTGAATTTGAATTTGAAACAGATAGAAGCATCTATCTTGATATGAGAGATATCCACCTTCAAATCAAAGTTGGACTACAAAAGGGAAGATTGTTTGATGACTTTATGAAAAAAGATGAGCATGGAAAACCAGATATGGGTATGTCTTTCACAGATGACGATTTACATTATCTAACTCATGTCAACAATATTTTACACTCACTCTTCTCCAACTGTGAAGTGAATCTGAACAATCAACAAGTGTACAACTCAAATGGTCTCTATGGACACAAAGCTTTAATTTCCAATGAATTTAATGCTTAACGAGAAATAATGAAGGCATTTTGGCTTGTCATGGATACGAATTTGAAAAAGAACCTAGTGATTATGAGAAGAGCCCGTTTATAGACCGAGAGGAAGAACTTCTGCTGAAAAATGGAAGCACTTACTACGGTAAATTAGCTATTGACCTGTTTCAATGTGAAAAGTTACTGCTTCCAAATACAAAAGTAAGATTGAAATTGATTCGTGCAAGACCTAATTTTTACATGATTTCCTACAATCCTCACGTTTCCCTTAAGGTTCTTGACTGTTCCTTATTTACACGACGCGTGGTTGTTAACGAAGTGTATCACCAGACTATCAAATACCAATTAACTCATCAACCTGCTTGTCACAACTTTATGGAAACCATTGCACGTACATTTATTATTCCCTCAGGACAGAACCAGTTTATTCAGGAAAATGTTTTTAACAATGCTCCAATCAGAAGAGTAGCTATTGCGATGAACACCAATTCGGCATTCACAGGACATTTTCAAGAAAATCCTTTCCATTATCAGAAATTTGGTTTGCGAGAACTTAGAATTGTTCGCGGAGGTAGAGCTATTGTATCGCTTGATACAATTAATGACTGTAGAGCATACGTAACAACAATGAAAGCAATCAATTTTAACGAGGAAATTCCTGCGTTACCGAATCATCAGTTTCAGAACCACTACATACTTGTATTCGATCTCACTTCACTTCAAGATGCTGGCGAAAATGTTCATTATCCTGAACTCAGTGGTGAAAGTATTCGATTGGAAATGTTTTTTGATCGTTCACTAAGAAACGTAACAGAAATCATTGTTCTGGGAGAAAGGATGTCCACTGTCAAAATTGATCAGTTTGGGACTGTTGCTAAAAATGTCTAATAATTTTTCATCATTTTTTCATTTTTATGTACTTTGTTGGAACATTTGTGGGCTTAACCTCTCTATCTAGTTGTTGTTCTCTACATCAATTGTTAATTAACTAATGGATGTGGATGTGAACTGGGGTAGACTAACTTCAAATATATATATTTATATTCCTTTGCTAATTTTCCTTGGACTTTTTATAATTATTGTTTTGTTTCATCCCAGCACCCAGAACGAAACGGTTGACAAAATCACAAAATCCAAAGATTGTTGCTTCTCTCAACAGAACGAAAGTTTTCAACTTGATTGCTCTGTCAGGAATCCTTGTACAAACGGAGCTTGTGAGATAAAGAAAAGAAAACTTATTTGTCATGGATAACACCTCACTTCGTGACATTATTGAACGTATTCCAGAGCTTAAATTCCGGTATATTGGATCCTTTCCAGCAGATTTTGTCCCAAATTTGCCCAAATTTACTTTTGCAATCATCATCACTTCTCCAAGCAGTGAAGCTGGTGAACATTGGATAATGATTGGTCGCCTCAATAGAAACTATTACTATGCGGATTCTCTAGCACGATCAATCACACATTACAAATTTTTGAATAAAAAGTATCAGAAAATGATACAGAGTCCACTCCAGAAAATGGAAAACTTGTGTGGGTTCTACACTATTTATGCTGCTTTTCATCTGTTTAAATTTTTACAAACAAACTTGAACAATGTTCATGATGTGCATGTACTAAATTTTATTAGTAATTATATGTAAATTTGATTACTGGGGTATACACAAAGCTGGTGCCCAATAAAGTCGACATTAGTTTTTAACATTTGTACCTTTTACTCAGTTAGCTACGCAAGTTTTTCCTTTTTGTCGACTTTATTAACCCACTCGGCTAAGTGTACCTTGATGTTCATTGAAATTTATACAATTTATTGTAAATGATTGAGTAATTTTGTATTTTGATGCTCATAATTAGTACTGTGTCTGTCATTTTATACTATTTTAATTCATTTTTTTCTTTTATTTAACATCTTTTTTCAAATAATGTACAAAAAATAATGCATATATGCATGTAATTAGCAAGATGGCGCAGTGGGAGCGCGCTGGGACCATAACCCAGAGGACGGTAGATCAAAACTACCTCTTGCTATCTTGACTTTTTCCAATTAATGAGCGCGCAAAAGACATTTGTTACACAATTGATTCAAACAATTAGGGGAACAATCTTTGCAATTGACCTAAAATTTGTAAACAAAAATTCAACATGTCACATAATTACCCCTCAGATAACTAGGGTAATTGAAAACCCACGCCAATTAATTTCACATTTTAATATGACCTGAAATTTGTAAACAAAAATTCAACATGTCACATAATTGCCCCTCACATAATTACAGCAATTAATTACCCACGCCAATTCTATTGTTCTCACGTAATCACTTAATAACTACACAAACATTGATATTTTCCCCTCAAAATTTCAGCCAATCAGGAGCGTCTGCGAACCTACCCCCCACATTTGCACCGACTATACTACTAGCATATGTACATGCACAAATACATACACAAAACCTATACCCTATCTTAATACATGGCGGCATCTAATCAATACATGTCCGCGGCTATAACTAATCTCAATACATGTCGGCGGCTATTACTAATCTTAATACATGTCGGCGGCTATAACTAATCTTAATACATGGCGGCTATACCCAATCTTAATACATGGAGATTCTATTCCTAATCTTAATACATGGAGATTCTATTCCTAATCTTAATACATGCAACCTATCTTTATAAATTAAGACCGCTATACCTAATCTTAATACATGCTAATTCATTCCCTATCTTAATACATTAGGGAGGACCCAAATCCCGAAAAATACGCTATACCCTATCTTAATACATGGGGGTCCTCACCCCCCCGGGGACTATCACTCACTCTATTACTACTTATATATAGGTAGATAAATATTTAGATAGACATATAGACAAATAAATACTTCAATAGACATATAGACATATAAATAATTAGATAGACATATAGACATATAGATATTTAGATTAATATATAGATACATAGATCAATATTTAGATAGATATGTAGATATTTGGATAAATATATGTATATATATAGTTATATAAATAAAATTTTAGATAAACCACATAATCCATACATCTCTGCTAACCCGCCATTTCGCACATTTCGCATATACTTTCTAATCAGATTATGCGGCTTATTATATGCTCACTTTGCGGCATTTTATTTTTTTTCTAAAAATTTTATTACATTATATTATATTATATTTTTTTGCTTATAATAATGCTTATAATGCCTATAATAAATTTAATGATATAACTAATGCTGGAAAAGCAGGGCCTAAGGCCTCTAATAAATAGTATTTATTATAAGAAAAAAGTGCGTCTATTCATCTAATAATTTATCTATATCTATACCCATTAATTTTAGTTTAGAAGTTCAAAAGATAACACCTATAACACTCATTAGACTTATGAATCTTATACCAGGTCTCCCTATTTATTATATTAGGGCTATTTATTGAATAAGGCTTATTAGGCTTATCTATTATGCTAGGCTTTTTTATTGAATCTGACTTATCTATTGAATCTGACTTATTTATTGAATCTGGCTTATCTATTGAATCTGACTTATTTATTTAATCTGACTTATTTTTTGAATCTTACTTATCTATTATATTAAACAAATCTATTATATTGGGCTCATCTATCTTATTAGGCTTATCTATTATATTAGACCCATCTATTATATTAGTCTCATCTGTATTAGACTCATCTATTTTATTAGGCTTATCTATATTAGACTCATCTATTATATTAGACTTATCTATTAAATTAGACTTATCTATTATATTATGCTTATCTATTATATTAGGCTTATCTGTTATATTAGACTTATCTATTATATCAATTATATAAGCTTATCTGTTATATTAGGCTTATCTTTCATAGTAGATCCATTTAATATACTAGGTCTATCTGTTATATTAGACTTATCTATTATATCAATTATATAAGCTTATCTGTTATATTAGGCTTATCTTTCATAGTAGATCCATTTAATATACTAGGTCTACCCAATATTTTACGTTTAATTACTGGATTAGATTTAATAAATTGGCTAACGGGTTTTTATTGATAGGCTCTAAATCATTAACAGAATAAACACCCCTAAATAAATCTACTTGTTTATGAAAATTTTTCATATGACCCTTTAACCCGCTAAAGCTAATAATAGAAAAACAGTATTCACACTTTACTTTAGCTGCATTACATTCTTTACATATTGCCTTTTTTTTTATCAAAACATGTTTTATCTTTTGTAACTCCACATCTATTACAAGCTTTATTTGTTATATCAAATTTGATATTAGTATTAGTAAATTTAAAAGTAAAGTTAGAGTTAGAAGTGGCATCAGAGTTAGAAGTAGAACTAGAGATGGAAATAGAATTAGAAGTAAAGCTATCTGGAACTGAAGAGTTAGAATTGGGGTTAGAGTTAGAAGTAGAGATAGAGTCAGAAGTAGGGACAGAGTTAGAAGCAAAGCTATCTGGAGCTGAAGCGTTTTAAATGGGGTTTGAGTTAGAAGTAAGGTTAGAGTTAGAAGTGGGGCTAGAATTAGAAGTAAAATTATCTGGAACTGAAAAGTTAGAAGCAAAGCCAGAGTTAGAAGTAAAGTTAGTAAGTGTGCATGTGGAAACGAATCAATAAGTGGTAATTGTGTGGGAGTAATGGTTTTAAAGTTAAGGAGTATTACGCCAGAGTGTTCTTACTGTAACTCTAGTTTTACTTCTAACTCTAACTCTAACTCTAACTCTACTTCTAACTCTGGATCTATTTCTAACTTTAACTCTACTTCTAACTCTAACTCTAGTTTTAATTCTAGCTCTTACTAGTTAGAGCTAGAAGTAAAAATAGAGTTAGAGTTAGAAGTAGAGTCAGAGTTAGAACTAGAGTCAGAGTTAGACGTACAGTTAGAATTAGGAATAGAGCCAGAGTTAGAAATAGAGTTAGAGTTAGAGTTAGAAGTAAAACTAGAGTTATATTTAGAATACTCTGTCGTAATACCCCTTATCTTTGAAACCGTTGCTCCCACACATTTACCACTTATTGATTCATTTCCAAATGCACTCTCACTAATTTTATCTTTATGTACCAATTTATAATGAAAAAGTAAAATATGTGGGTTCCACAATTATAATTACAAACTAAACAATCTAGACTCATCATTTATAAGGAATCAAAGTTTCATATTTTAATTTTTATAATATATTAAAAAATTTTTATATAACTAATCATATTTTAGTTATTTATAACTAATCATATTTTATTTATTTATAAACTCTTATATAAAGTATAATCTAGTCGGAATTACAATTATATTATCTTATATCATCTTATATTCCTTATATTATCTTATATTATCCTAAATTATCTTATATTATCTTATATTATCTTATATTATCTTATATTATCTTATATTATCTTATATTATCTTATATTATCTTATATTATCTTACATTATCTTATATTATCTTACATTATCTTATATTATCTTATATTATTTATGTTATCTTATATTATCTTACATTATCTTATATTATGTTATATTATTTTATAATTTCTTATATTATCTTATATTTTTTTATATTATCTTCTATTATCTTATATTATCTTATAGTATCTCATATTATCTTATGTAATCTTGCATTGTTTTTATTATCTTATATTATCTTATATTATCTTATAATATAATATGCTGTCCTATAATTTCAAGCAAATCTTTAGTATGATCTTTAGATAAGGCAAACTTGGCTAGAGTCTACATACGCAACTTATTAAGAGTATTATATTTAAACCTTTTATCTAAAAACTTTTCTCTATCTAATTCAGCTTTGTCTTCAACAAAATGTATAATCTCATCTTTAAATTTTTGATAATTGTTATATAGTTCCTTTAAATCTTTTCTTCCCTTATTGCTTAATGCTTCAGTCTCTTTATCAATATATTCTTCTTGTATAATCCATGGTGGTAAGGGCGAAGATCTTGAAGTTCTCGAATCTCTCGAATCTCTTGAATCTCCCGAATCTCTTGCAGCTCTAATATATTCCCCATGCTCTTCTAAATTGCTTGTCGTTGGACTTAGTCCATGCTGGGGGGCCAGGGTCGTGGACCCCTTTGCCATTGGACTTCATCCATGCTTTATCATTTGACTTTGTTTTTGTTTTGCTATTGAACTTCGTCCTTTCTCAGGCATAGTCTTAGCCATAGTCGAAGTCTCTTCCTCCCCCCAAGCAGAAGTGATTAATGAGCCTGCTCTATTTATCAAATGACCTGCCCGCGTTGTCACTTGTGCTGCTGCCCTTACTGTTGGATCAGGTTTAAAAATGTCATATAACCATAAGAGTAAACTTATAGCCGATTCGCCATATCCTACAAACTTTGTTCCTTTTACGAAAGCCTTCTCTTTAGTTAGAACATCATTCTAAATCTTAATAACTCATGAAGTAAGAAGTTTATTAATGTAGAATATACAGTTATCTTTACTAATAGTATTTCTGTTTGTGGCACTATTCATTAGTAGTTCAATATAATTTATCAATTTATTTATCTCATCACTATCTTGTTCATCTTTTAAACTAGGGGCGTCAAGGTCCATGAAATCAATTCTTGAGTCATATAAAGTTGTTTTCTTTTATCTACAATAACAAAAGTATCCCCTTTAACATTATATTTAATCAAGCCATAACGAAGTTCAGGAGCTATCCCATCTCTACAATTATAATAGCTTCTTTTTAACTTTTGTATTATGCCATGCCACATTTATATATTTCATTAAAACTTTTAAATAGATCAGCTCCATTAAATTTTGTTTTATAAATAGTATCACAACTCAATCTTGCTTTATTAACTATTTGAGCTGGTTTATGTCCCATTGCAATCAGTTGAAAATCATCATGTGTCCCACTAGCAAAATATTTTGCAATATCATTTTTTAACTTATAACCCATATCATCAATAACAATTACACTAGTTTCAAAATAGTCTGTATTTTTTGATGTAATCATATCTATACTACACATATTAAATCCGTCATAGGGCATTCCAGTTTCTGGATTCATCCACTCCTTATCATCTTTACACACTATGATTATTTTTTTATGCTCTTCATCGTCTTCTCTATACAAATTAAAGTATTGTTAACAAAATAAGTCTTGCCTGTGTTACTAGCACCATAAACAATAGTATGCATTGGCGACTTTTCAATATCAAATCTAACTAAAGTTTTTTTCATAAACCCGTCAGAACTTTCTTCTGGTTTGATATATTTACTTGGTAAGGTATCGTATTTTGCATAACAAAACACTCCTATTGTCACAAGTTTAAAAATTATAAAACGTAACTCCATTTTCATATATGAAATTTAGACTTATAATAGGTCTTAGATTTGGACTTCTAATTAGACTTATAACTAGACTTTTAATTAGACTTATAATTAGACATGAATATTTATTATATAAAAATGCTTATCCTAAGTTTTGAAGAATTCAATAAAGAATTTGGCATTGATAATAAAGCTATGAGTATTATCAGAATAAAAGACATAGGCAAAGATATAAGTCTAACTGGAATAGAAATAGTAATGAGAGAGCAGAAACCTGATAGCCTCAAGGAATCCAACTTTAATATAATTGTTAAATTACATCCAACTGATGGTACTCATTGGTTTCTAGTTATAAGAAGGAGAGGTGGAAAAGTTTTTTACTTTGACAGTTTTGGTGTTGAGACTCCACCAGTATTCTTAAAAGATTATGTTGATCTGGGCTCTAATGAGAGAATACAGGAATATGATGAATCTTATTGTGGTGCTTATTGTTTATGTATGATCTATCTTATTGATAATGGTTATAGAATAAAGGGGGCATAAAGGGTTTAATAAGTGTTTTGACTTTAAGGCTAAAGGTAAACTTGGAGTCAAAGTTGGTGTCAATGACAATGTCAATGACAATGACAATGACAATGTCAATGACAATGTCAATGACAATGAAAATGTCAATGACAATGTCAAAGTCAAAGGCAATGTCAATGTCATTGGCAAAGGCAATGTCAATGGCAAAGGCAATGTCAAAGGCAAAGGCAATGTCAATGGCAAAGGCAATGTCAAAGGCAAAGGCAAAGCTAATGACAACGCCGCTGACAATGTCGACAGGTTTCACCTACAGCCAATGGCTGATGTCAATGACAATGTCAATGACAATGACAATGACAAAGTCAATGACAAAGTCAATGACAAAGTCAATGGCAACAATAATGTTAATGCCAAACAAGAATCCCCTTGTCAGATGATGATGACAGCATATTTTTAGTGAAACCAAACAAAGAGATAAACCTTGTTCACAATGTGGGTGTAGATGTGGTATAGAATTCGACAAGTTATATATCATTGGTCCTACTGGTAAACAATATGATGATGTAGAGTATAAAGACATAGTGTTTATTAAAGATATAAAAAAATTACCCCACATAGATAAACTACCAAGCGATATAAAGAAACTCATGCTATTTGATGATGTTATAGCTAATGAACCAATAAATAATGAATATTGTTGTAGAGCTAGACATGAAAATTGTGATATGATATATCTTAAACCAAATATATTCTCGGCAGATAGACTGAATGTTAGAGAGAATTGTAATCTATTTTTTTTCTATGAACAGACAGGCAAAGACATCACTTCTATAAATTACGATCACTTTACTGGATCTCAACTTAGTTATAGTGATTTTAGTAATATATCTGAAAAGGTGTAGTCCAGGCCTTATAATTACGTTGTCATTGAGAAATCTAAAAATAGATATAATTGTGGTAAAATAAGATTTAATTGGGATAGAAGAGTTTTATAGTTTAATAGTTTAATAGTTGAATAATATTTATGATTAAGTATAAGTCTAAGTCTATAGGGCCTCGCCCAAGTTTCACCATGTCTAAGTCTAATTCTATGACTATGACTAAGTCTAAGTCTAAGTCTAAGTCTATGACTATGACTAAGTTTATGTCGAAGTCTACGTCTATGACTATGACTAGGTCTAAGTCTAATTCTAAGTCTAAGTGTAAGTCTATGAGTAAGTGTAAATCTATATGTAAGTCTAAGTCTATGAGTAAGTCTAAGTCTGAGTCTAAGACTAAGTGTAAGTCTAAGTCTAAGAATAAGTCTAAGTATAAGTCAAAAGCTAAATCGAACTGACCTTTGGTCAGCTAGTTACAATAGATGGGTCTTCGACCTGCTAACTATGTTAGATCAACGAAGTTGTTGCTGGTTACACCAGATGCAAAGTAAAACTCAACACGTCACCACTGAAATCAATTGGTCTTCCATGCTCATCTTTAATATGAAATTCAATGTATCCTATTCTATCCTTTGTTACATTTTGATATAAGATATTAGTTGGTATAATATTTATCAAGTTAACCGGTGGTTCTGTTAGAGTTAAAGTATATAGTATGTCTCTGTTATTACAATTAAATTTAACACCAGATATAACAATACAGTGAAGGTTAATAGTACTGAAACCCATAACATCAAAAATCTTTTGAGATGTATCTTTACCTTGTTTATAAACTAATTTTGTAAATCCTAGTAATGGGGATATTGAATTTTCTATATCAAAGTCAATTGCACCTTTTTTTATTTCCATTAAACATTTCATTGTATTCTTATCGGGTTCTATTATAACATCGCCATTAGTTTCTTTTTTATTAATTCTGCCATTTCAATTTAATCAATGATTTAGAGTATAAAGACATAGTGTTTATTAAAGATATAAAAAAATTACCCCACACCGATAAACTACCAAGAGATATAAAGAAACTCATGATATTTGATGATGTTATAGCTAATGAACCAATTAATAATGAATATTTTTGTAGAGCTAGACATGAAAATTGTGATATGATATATCTTAAAACAAATATATTATCGGCAGATAGACTGAATGTTAGAGAGAATTGTAATCTATTTTTTTTTCTATGAACAGACAGGCAAAGACATCACTTCTATAAACTACGATCACTTTACTGGATCTCAACTTAGTTAAAAGGATTTTAGTAATATATCTGAAAAGGTGTAGTCCAGGCCTTATAATTACGTTGTCATTGAGAAATCTAAAAATAGATATAATTGTGGTAAAATAAGATTTAATTGGGATAGAAGAGTTTTATAGTTTAATAGTTTAATAGTTGAATAATATTTATGATTAAGTATAAGTCTAAGTCTATAGGGCTTCGCCCAAGTTTCACCATGTCTAAGTCTAAATCTATGACTATGACTAAGTCTAAGTCTAAGTCTAAGTCTAAGTCTATGACTATGACTAAGTCTATGTCTAAGTCTACGTCTATGACTATGACTAGGTCTAAGTCTACTTCTAAGTCTAAGTGTAAGTCTATGAGTAAGTGTAAATCTATATGTAAGTCTAAGTCTATCAGTTAGTCTAAGGCTAAGTCTAAGACTAAGTGTAAGTCTAAGTCTAAGTATAAGTCAATAGCTAAATCGAACTGACCTTTGGTCAGCTAGTTACAATAGATGGGTCTTCGACCTGCTAACTATGTTAGATCAACGAAGTTGTTGCTGGTTACACAAGATGCAAAGTAAAACTCAACACGTCACCATTGAAATCAATTGTCTTCCATGCTCATCTTTAATATGAAATTCAATGTATTCTATTCTATCCTTTGTTATATTTTGATATAAGATTTTAGTTGGTATAATATTTATCAAGTTAACCTGTGGTTCTGTTAGAGTAAAAGTATATAGTATGTCTGTGTTATTACCATTAAATTTAACACCAGATATAACAATACAGTGAATGTTAATAGTACTAAAACCCATAACATCAAAAATCTTTTGAGATGTATCTTTACCTTGTTTATAAACTAATTTAGTAAATCCTAGTAATGGGGATATTGAATTTTCTATATCAAAGTCAATTGCACCTTTTTTTTATTTATATTAAACATTTCATTGTATTCTTATCGGGTTCTATTATAACATCCCCATTAGTTTCTTTTTTATTAATTCTGCTATTTCAATTTATTCATATGCACCTGGTATAACAGCTAAAGTATGGGTCACTGACCATGCTTCCCAATTTTCTTCATATAAAAATTTATTATTCCTTCTATTCACATCAAACACTGAGTTATAAACAGATAATCTACTTAAACCTAACTTTGTTGTATTAAGTATAAGTTCACTAAAGTTATACTTTTCTGTTGACTTTATCATTCTATAGTTAAGTGTGTGTTCTTCTTTAGTTTTAGCTAGGGCTTCATGTATCTTCTGTAGTTCATATAAAATTAAAATGTCTGTCATTTTTATTATTTAGATATTAGATTATTTTTATAATTAAATTTATAGCTATATTTATAGTCGTAGTTATAGCTATATTTATAGTCTTAGTTATAGCTACATTTATAGTCATAGTTAAAGTCAGAGTTATAGCCTTAGTTATAACCTTAATTATAGCTATATTTATAGCCTTAGTTATAGTCATAGTTATAGCCATGGTCATAGCCATAGTTATAGCCATAGTTATAGTCTTAGTTGTAGTTATAGTTAAAGTCTTAATTGAAAATAAGTTCTTTCCATATAAAAATGGACTTTAATTTGGATGGTCTTTATTTTTAACTTATGGTTATAATAATGATATACACAAAAGTAAGATTAAAAAATATAAACCAAATAATCTAGCAACTAGTTGATACTGATATTAATATCATTCTCAATAGAGAAGTGAATCCTTTAATTATACAAGATTCATATTTAGAGATAGAGTTTGTTGTATCAGATAATGCTGGGGGTGTATTTGCTAATAAGGATAATATCCGATTAGTTAATTATGGTATGATGGCATTATTAAGTTCAGCTAAGCTTGAAACTAGTGGTGGTAGGACTATTGAAAAAATAGATCATTGTCATCCTAATCTTTTGAAGTATAAGTTATTAACTAGTACTGATGATGAATATGAGAGCGGTTTGGTTAGAAATCAAGGCAATAGGGATAGTCAAATCAAAGGTGATAATGCTGCTGCACAAATAGGTCATATGTATATGATGGTTAAGATGAGTGATCTATTTGGGTTTGTGAACGATTTAGAAAAGATTATATATGGTTTAGGATTTAAAATAATATTAAAAAGAAATAATAATGATAGAGCTCTATTCAGAGTTGGGGCGGGTGTTGGCGGTGTAGCTAATGATGGTAATATAGAAATTAGAGATATATCGTGGTGTGTACCTAGTATTGATCCTAGTAATGATAACAGAATTATTGTACAGAAAGGATTAAATAAAAAGAATAATATTGTTTTTAGTTATTATGAATGAAAGACATTTTATAAGAATGTGCCCAATGCTACTAACTTCTTATTTGATCTTGGTATGGAAAGTGGTATGAAAAAACCACAATATATAATAATTGGTTTTGAAAATAATAATGTTAATGAGCAAACTCACGATGCAAGTACATTTGATATAATGAAAGTTACTGAATGTTATTTTAAGATCGGCACTGAATGTTATCCTGAGGATAGAGTGAATATTAATTATCGTACTAATAATTACAATGAGGCTTTTAATTAGATTGGTAATTTTAAAAAGGATTATAATGGATTAGCTTATATTATTAAACCATATATAAATCATAGAACATTCAAAAGTAGTTATAGAATATATGTATTTGATACTAGATATCAAAATGATCATATAGGCCCACAACCAATACAACATAATTTTAAACTTAGTGTTGCAGTTGCAGATGTTATATGTTATGCTTTAATAAAAACTAGAGAGGTTCTTAGTGTTAATAGTGATGGTAATAAGATGGTTGATATAATCTCGTAGTTGTATCTTAGTTATATGTAATAGTATAAGTATTGATATAGTTAATAATAATTGCTTAGTTAATTTTGTGTTTATAGTCATTGTTGTAGTTAATGTTATAGTCAATGTTATAGTTATATACTTATAATTATACATAGCCATAGCCATATACCCACAATGAAACTTATAGTCAGTCAGCTCTAATTGTTACTCTTAGTCATTATCTTAATAAAACTATTTCCAACTAGTCTTAACAATCATATCTAGTTTCTTTTTTCTCTAGAGTTAGACCTCTAGCTTCAAATTTAGTTTTAGGCTCATGTATAGTCTAGGTACTGGTCGAGGTTTAGTTTGGGGCTTAGGCTTAGCCTTAGGTTTAACGACAAAAGGATTATACTTTTTAACTTCCACTATTTTTTTATATATAAATATATACAAATATGAGTAACTTTAGTAAATTTAAAACTAATTAATATTGCAATGGTGGTAGGCATTATAGTGGTATTTTTAATATAAAAGGAGTTATTACTTCAAAAGGAACTAAGATGTTAAAGGGTAATTGTGTTAAGTGTAAGAGAAATAAGTCAGTCACAGTATCTGATGCAACAACAGCAGCAGAAGGATTAAAAGATTTCTTTAAGAGTGTTGGTAAAGCAACAGTTAGCTTTGGAAAGAAAGTTGCTAATAACACAGTAAGAGCATTAGAAATAGCAATTAAAATAGGGAGTGCAGCTGCAAGTAGAAACCCAAGAGCTGATTCATCAATTACACCTGGTTTAATTAATTTAGCAACTACTGGTGAAGGTATAAAAACATTACAGAAAGGTAGAGGGTTATATTTAGGTACAAACACCTTATGTAAAGAGTTATATTCACTACTCCTAATGGTAAATATAAATACTAATTTTGTTCTAACTAAACAAACTATTATAACTAAACACTAACAACTTCAGTTTAATAAAACACTCAATTTATTGTTCTTATACTTCTTATATTCCACATATACCTTAACTAATTCATTATACTCGTCGTTATCGATTTTTTTTATCATTCATTGATTTAGTATATAGTTTATTAAACTTGTCACTAAACTCTTTACTTAAAATATACATTTGTGAATACTTTATAATTTTATTTCTTTTTTTAGTATTAATTGTTTTTGATAATGAACCACAAACTTTTGCTGTAGCAAAAGCTGTATGTATAGAATAAGGCAAACATATACCTTGTATTGCAACTGATGTTGAGGTTGCAGTTGTTTCGATTGATGATAATAAAATTTCTATTATCTCAACTAATTTAATATAATTCTTATATCTACTTAACTTCTTATTATAATTATTAGCTTCATTTTCATAAAAGTTTCTAATATCTTGTATAATGTTAATATTGTTGTTAATTTTGTTATTAGCTAGGATTCTATCGTTTATTTTTTGTTCTGAGAAGGAGTTAAGATTAGAATAAAGTAAAAGTGCACTGGGTTTAGTTTCTTCCATTTTAACTAAATAAAATATTTTGCTTTACTTATACTGGTGAAACATGGACAAAGTCCCATAGTCATTGTCATACCCATGGTGAAGGGGCCTTCGGCCCTGGTCCCCAACATGGACAAAGTCCTATAGTCATAGTCATAGTCATTGTCATAGTCATAGTCATAGTCATAGTCATTGTCATAGTCTTATTCTTAGTCATAGCCATTGTCATTTTCATAGTCTTAGTCTTAGTCTTAGTCTTAGTCTTAGTCTTAGTCTTAGTCTTAGTCATAACTATATATTAAAATAACTCTCAATCTCTTTCATTATATCTTCTTGATTAAAATCCTAATGCATCTCTAGTCTTGCTTGTTCTTTGTTGTCTACTAGCTTACTTTCTTATAATATGGCTATTATATATTGTACTATTTTTTTTATTTATAATAGCTTCATCTACAAAAGAATTAGTCTTTTTCTTAACTTCTTTAAATTCCTTTAATCCAGTGGTAAACATATCATCTAGCTGTATGTTAGTAATATACTGATTAAACTTATTATTATCAATCTTTAGTTTTTATTGATTTTACCCTTTTCTTAGTTCAGTTATATTACTACTTAATATATCTATTTCATTATCCGATGATAATCAGTTATTGTCACAATATTCTTTATTAACAACATCTTTTTCATCTGTGGACGGGTGTACATTTGTAATTTTATAGGTGTCTTTCATGTCAATATTATCTTTCATGTTATCTTCTAAGAATAATTGACGGGCTTTACTTGGTGTTAACTTGCTAGTTGATGCCCCTTGTTGTTTAGCCTGGTTGAATCTATTTCTTGTCATCTTTGTATTTGTTTATAGAAAGATTTATCTGCAAAGCAGCAACTATGTTGATCTACTTCGTAGCTGAGGGGTGGTCTATCCAGCTGGCTGGCTTATAACCGAAGGTTAATATTCAAAGGTTCAAAATCTTTATTATTAGACTAAAAATCAAACTCAGATTTTCATAATTCCTGTTCATTATATTTACCTCCTATTATATCCCCATTCATATCTTCTATCTTACATTTTGCGGTTGTGTTTTCAAAACTTCAGTAATTTTAAACAATTCTCTATTCCAGTTAGAAGTGTAACTTTTAGAAACGGTATTACGTTTATCAGCATTCCTGACATAATCGTCGACTTTAAATTTGGGCGTTGCTTGGGTAGATTTAACAATGTATTTAATTTATCAGGATTATTAGAAGCATCAACAGGTGTCATACTAACTGTTGAATGAACGTTATTATTATATGTTACAACAACATCATTTAATATATTTACCCAATTATAATCACCATTGATGAACATTGGATTATTAATTATGTGTAATAATGTTCTATTAAATCTCTCTCTATGAATATGGCCTTGAAATCACTATAAGTAGAATATAATTCGGTTTCTTATTCTTTAAGTAAAGATAAAATTGGTTTTTTTGTAACTCACTACCTCTATCCACCCATAAATTTTCCGGTTTTCTACTTTCAGAGCCACCCTGTGGATGTTCACCTAATACTAATATAAAAGCAATAGTTTTAGATAAACCAGATTTACTCTTCAATAGAATAGCCCACGCATATTTTGTGAATATATATATATATATATATATATATATATAAATTTATGTATATATATATATATATATATATATATATATATATATTTATATATATATATATACATATATATATATATGTATATTTATATATATATATATATATATATATATATATATATATATATATATAACTGTTAATATAAACTTATAATTATTAGTGTACTTACTTAGAGATGACTTATCAATTAAATCAGCTGACCATGTTTCATCTTTATATAGTCGTGTTATTCTTTCTCTTCTAAACTTTGATATTTGAGGACTAAATACTTCTTTAGCTAGGAGTTGTTGTTAAGTTTTAATTGTGCTTTGTAGTTTCATTATGGATGTAGTTAAAGGCTTACTCATGGGCATGTTTGTAGGCTTACTCATGGACGTAGGCTTTGCTCAATTACCATAATTAAAAACAATATTGTCTAGTTGTTCTTTATTAATAATATTCATTGATAATAGTTGTTTAGGTATATTTAACATTTCATCATATAATCCATCATCACCAACTTTTTGTTTCTAGAATAAGTAATTCTAATCTTTCTGTTAAGTTGTTGAAGGAGTTACAGCTATGATTGTTGTGATTGTCATAATTGTCATTATTGTCATGATTGTCGAGTGTATCTTCGGTTAAACCCTTGCCATAAAACTTCTTTTTACCCCTAATATAAGTTTTTTTGTTCTATAACTACTGCTTTTTTTATCACCTTTTCCTATATCATCTCTAGTATCTAGTAAAAACCTTTTAATTTTTTTTTCATCTTCCTCGATGCCACCATATTATACATTTGGTTCAGTAAGAAAGATAAGAAATCCATCTGAAAATTCATATATATTATCCTTAACCAAAAATGCAACCTTCTCTAGAGTTATATTAACACCATTTATTTTATTTCTTGTAGTGGGTAAATCTACTAGATTTAAATTTAATTGAGGATTAGTTTGAGCCCCCATGTCATGAAGAATTTTAGCTGTTTTTGTATCAACAAAAACTGGTGCTATATCTTGAGTTTCCTCTACAGCTTCATTGGACAAATTGGGCTTCATTAATGCCTTGTTTCTAGTTTGCTTCAACCATCTTTGCTCTAACAAAATCAGATTGTTTATCTAACTCTTGATTTTGCCAATCTGTTGCTCTTAATGTTGGTTCACCTAATGCTAGATTCTGTGAAGCAGTCTCACCAATAGTTTTAGTTATAGGATCAAATAACTCTTCAATTTCACCAGAAAATTCTTGTTGTTTTAATTTATATTCTAATCTATTCTTTCTGTTTAGTTTTTCTAGTTTATTTAATTCTATAATTTTATTTATAATATGAAAAAAATATAGAAATAATATAAAAATAATAAAAAAATAATATAGAAATAATAAAAAATAATATAAAAAAAATATTAAAAAAAATATAGAAATAATATAAAAATATTTTAAAAATTTTATGTTCTATAGGACAGTTGATGATATATAATGTTGTAACTACTAGCTACTAACTACTAACTACTAGCTACTAGCTACTAAATACTGACTACTAGCTACTAATCATATTCATAATCAAGTTCATAATCAAATTCATAATCATATTCATAATCATATTCATAATCATATTAAAGATCTTTATATACTCTAATAGCAGCTTCAATTAACTTTCTGTCATCCTTGATAATGAGTTCAAGAATATTATTTATTATTGCCTCTTTACTTTCATCTAACCCTAATTCTTTCATAGCTCTATTGGAGTAGTATTAATTTTCTCTTTGTTAAATCTCTTTTAAATAGATATAATCTCTTATCATGAGGATAGATTTTAATATTATTTACATAGAATTTTTTATCATCAAAGTTATTCAGACTTTTTTAAGTTTTAATTGTTGACATCGTATCTCCAACTTTTTGTATTCTACATTCTTCTACAATTCTTTCTTTATTATCCATTAATGCATTATCGCAGTCTCCATGTTTGCCATTGTTTTCT
Organism: Convolutriloba macropyga; assembly: GCF_964194025.1. NCBI lineage: Eukaryota > Metazoa > Xenacoelomorpha > Acoela > Convolutidae > Convolutriloba > Convolutriloba macropyga. The sequence continues at coordinate 58,340,497 of NC_134478.1, forward strand.
TTCTTTATACCTTCCTCCTTTGTTGTTCTGTGCTGCCCCTGGGTCACCAAGATATAGGTCTTTGGTTTTAATACTATGAAACTCTCTACTTTCTAGTTGCCTGAGACTTTATTATTAGTTTTGATCGGGGTATCAAGACTGCTTAAGACCATGCATTTATCATCAACATTACCTTTGCTAAAGCTTAATAGAAAACTATCAGTATCCATATAATGCAGCATTAGATCTTTGAGTGATGGTTATAAAACATCATAAAAGAATTCATACATGCAGAGTTTGCTAAGTTCTAATACTGTTGTTGAGCCCAATATATTGCTTAATCATATTGTATTTCTTTTTTATAAAAATCTATTAGAGTGTAACTATCGTATCTAATTACATATTTACATGTTGGTTTACTAAGAGCTTTAAGTATTTCAAAATAATCTGTTAGAATCTTAGCTTCCAAATACTTTAATGGATTCTCACAATTTTTACCAAATAGGGAGTTATTCATTAATTTGAATATATACTTCTCAGCCTCAGTCTTAGTTTCTGCTTCCATTTTAATATTAGGTTCAATATTGTCTCTAATAATATAATCTTAAATAAATTTAATTATTCTATGAACTTTAATAGCCTGTATACCCATTTTAACAACAAACTTCAACATTCGATAGTGTATTGGATATTCTTTTTTTTATTCTGATCTCATATTAGTTTCTCACTTTTCGAAGAAATTGGAGGTCTTTGTTTGTATCCTAGTTCATTATTCATTATTCTCTACTTCTCTTTTATAAGGTATTAATTGAAAGTTGCTAGCTCTACTTTTACATTCATTCGTATATTCTAAATCACAGATAAGCCTATAGCTATAATCACTATCATCTGGAGTGTTTAATATACGCTGAAGCGTGGTTCCCCCTTCGTCTAGAGTCACGTCAGTAAAGCTGAAGTCTTTATATGGTAGCTTTTCCATAAATGCATAACCGTATAAGTTATTAGCATCAATGTACCATATGGACCTTCGGTCAAGCTCTGACAAAGATCTTCGACTTTGATTTTAACTATTAATATATCTATTACCCATAACACCGCGTATACCGCCTCTCAGTGCACTAATGAAATCTTTTAGCATTTGTTCATCTTGTATTGTTTCTAATTCAACTTCACTTAGTTTTAGGAAACAATTAAAGCTGAAACCAGATAGACCGATATAATGCAGAGGATTGAGTTTATATTTGTCTATGTTTAACTTAACAACTAGATTGAAGCAATGTTCTAAAATTCTGACATCATTCTCCATATTTTCTATTGTTAATTTTTTTACCTGTTTTCATACTATTAGAATTATTAAAGTTATCAAGATCTGCTTGAGTTGGTAGCTTGGCTGTTAGCGATGATATAAATTCTTCAATTGATAGATTACCCAATTTTTTGTTATAGCTATTCTCATCCTCAAAGTACTCATTAAGATATAATGTTTTACTTTTAACTTGATAAACATTTGCCATTTTATCTAGAGACATTGTCATAAAGTTGTAACTGTCTATAAACTTTAGTATACCTACTCTAAGCATTCTGGCTTTACCATTAGTACTAGGCAATACATCAACTCTTCTATTATTATTATTCTGTTAAAATATCTCATTAAATATTAGATTGAACTCATAGCTTTTACCATTATGAAATATTACGGGAATGAAGTTTTGTTGTTTATAGTTTAAGTTACAAATATTGCATGCAGGACCTCTATATTTACCTGTTCCATGCAAGTTTTACCTATTAATGCGAGGTTTATTACAATTCTGACAAGTGTTATCGGCTTCATGATAGAGTTAATATTCTTTATTAAGTATTATTGGTTTGTTTAACTTGAAATTTTTCTCAGTTTCTATTTCCAATACCTCTTTGACACAATCTTTGATACAATCTAAACCAAAGTCTGATTTGTAATCACCACTCCAACTGAAGGCAATGGCAATAGTTACTTGGTCAGATATTTTATAAGTATTATCAACAATCTTTTTATTAATGCTGTCCATATAACATTTAATATCCCTATAGATGACATTCTTCATTTCTTGTTGTTTGTAATGGTTCTTGAATTTGATTTGTTTTAATTTAGGGCACACAATCTTTTGTTTGATTTGTGTGAAGCATTCATGAGGTTCATATTTTTGTTGATTGGGAAACCAAGGAGAACAATTATCACAAAACCAAAACTTCAAGTTTTTAGTATTGGGTCTCTCCAATAATACTTCGATGTCTTTAATTAAAGCGGCCTGTTCATTCCAGACTATTATTTTTACATTAGTGCGGCCTTTGATGAAGTTTGAACATTTCTGTAATATTTCTACTTTAGTTTTGTCTTCAGCTGAAGTCCTATAAAACCAAATGTTGATATTATATTTATTCTGCGTTCGTGTTAAATAATCATAAGAGTTTCCATTATCTCCCCAGTCATCAACTAGATTATTGATATATTTACTTTCTCCAGTTCCATGATCAGCCGTGGGGAAAAATGCAGCTGTAATACATAATCGCAAGCAGTTAAACTTATTGTTTCTAATACGTAATACTGCTTTTGTTTTACCTCTTAGTATGCGTTGTAGTTCAGTATAAGATCCTAATGATGGCTTAGTTCTTTCTATATTTAATTGCACGTCTGATATTCCAATAAATTCATAATTGTAACCATAGCCTTCATATGTTTCTTTAACATGATCAAGCCACTGGTTTAGATCCAGTCTATGGTCTTTAGTCATAAATTCAGTTCTAAAGTTTATTTTAATAGCCTTTGGCACCCCTTCTTCACCATCGGGAGATCTCTTTCTATATACGCAATTAGCAGTGACCTTGTATTTATAGGATTTAATTAGTTTAAACCCATCTGATATGCAATCTACTGGCTCATTAACATCTTTGACAAAAACAATCTGCATATTCAGGAATATATAACAGTTTTTGATTGAAGCTTGATTAAATATTAAAATTATTGTCCTGGGCTACGTTTTCCCTCCAGTGTTTATTCATGTGGGTTTGCAGACCTATATCTTTTTTAAAAATTTGGTCAAAGACGCAACATGGGACTACAGTTTGGGGTTTAGTCTCAAGTTCTGTTAAAACCTTTTTAGTAGCGAGAATGTAGTTATCTTCTTCAGGGTCATACGCTCTCTCCATGTTTTTAGGCATGGGTTGAGTTTGGGGAACCAAGGGCGAAGCCCCTTTAGATTTGTGAAAGGCAGGCATTGTTGGTGTAACAAGACCGGAGGTCTTTTCACCAACTGATGGTGGAGTACTTTAAGGCTTGGGTTGTGGTTGTGGGGGTGAAGCCGTCTCAGCTTCATCAAAATCCATTATCATATCCCTGGTTTTTTTCTGGTGGCTAACCGATGAAGTATGTTTGAGAAAATCCTTCATCGAATTGAAAGAAAATTGCAGATATCACAGAAGTTTACATTACTGTTTGTTGAGTGAGACATGTTGTATTTTATTAGAGAAAATTTTGGAAAAAACAAATTTTTCGAAGGGAAAAATGAAGTGTGATAAGTGTAAAAATAAGCCTTGGAAGGAGTGTTGTGATGATTGTAAAGAATTAGATTGTTGTTGTTATATATGCAAGGATATAGTTAAAGTAAAACATTATATTAAACTTTTAGGAGAATATTATGTCAATCCAGATCAATATCTAGAGTGTAATATGTGCAATGTTCATAAGCATTTTTCTTTGTTTAGGTTTAGAAATGGGAGATGCAGATTGTGCATCTATCTTAACAGATATAGATACACACATACCAAAGATAGATTCAAGGAATATGCTGAAAAATTTATTATAGAAATTTAGAGTAAAGCTGGTTTTGTGAAGATTATCCACGAAGTGGTTAAAAGGTCTCACTAGTTAGACTGCAAAAAAACTCTAATCACTGTGTTTCCACCGATCACAGTGTTGTTTTTTGGCTGTATACCCATCACAGTGTGTCCCATACACAGTCTCACAGCAGGGATCATCCTTTTAAAGAACTGTGATTTTGGTTTTTTTTTATCTCACTTAGTTTCATAGTAATTCATCAAATCGGGGGACGTTCACTGGATACAGTCTGGATACAGTGAGGAAGGAACCCCAAACCTTCCGTTTGCTAAAGCATTGCTAAAGCAACTTAACTAGACTCGATGATTTAAACACTACACCAAGTGAGACAGAAAGTTTTTGTTTTAGATTGGTTAAATATTGATTAGGGGAATATATGAAAATTTTTTATTTATTTTTTTTCTTTTTTTTTGTTCAAGTTATTTCGCAAGTTGGTTTACGTGCTTTTTACACGGTCTCTCTAGTTACACTAATATCTGGGATACGTCCACCGGAGTCGGTGAGGAGAGAACCCGAACTATCCGTCTGATAATGGATAATTACCTGCTTAACTCTGTACTAGTGGATTGCATTAAGTGAGACAGGAAATGATATATTTTGAGGGAATATAAAGGGAAATATAGTGGATATAGTGGATATACACATTCCACCAAGCACGAATACACCTTAGTGTTGAGTGGTTGGTTGAATGTGTATATGTAGTAGTGGGAAAAAGGTGCTATCCAATCAAGCGCGAATACACTTTAGTGTTGAGCGGGTGGTTGGATAGAACCTTTTTCCCACTACTCGCATCGCACGCATCGCGGCTTAGCTGTGATAAGCAGTCCACGGTTTCCGGATTAAATCCCACCGGGGAAGAGAGGCGTGTCCTCTCGAAATCACTAGACCTCTTAAAAATCACCGTAATTTTGTTTCTCTGTTGCAACGGAATACATAATAAACTTCAAATACTATGCAAAGTCTTGATTGTAAAGGTTAACAATGAATTATTTCTGAATGATAACATAACTGTTAGTTAACACTGGGCTTGCTTTTACTTCGGCTTATTTTGCGGTCAGTATTTTGCGATGGTATTTGGGTCTGGAACCTCAAATTTGGTACTCCACTAAATTGAGTTAGAACAACAATGTTTGAAAACTAACAGGGTTCCGGTCTGTTCTTCCAGATCCAATAACAACTCCAGACTGTTGCAATTCCACTTCGAAAGTGTTCCATTCTTGTGCCCGCACTCGGTGAGTCCAGGTGAAACACATTCGAGAGGAGTCTTTGTGAACGAGTGACAATTCAGAGGTCGGTGACGTCAGACCTGAAAACAATAGGTATTCAGCTGGTCAATTACCCCAGTTCAACAAACATGAAAGACCGTTAGTTATCAAGCCCAGTCATAATTACTGTATGGTTTATTAGTAATCACACAAAAACCAATAAAGAAAAAAAAAACTTACACACTCACTAATTATTACGCCGTACCTCAGAGAAGTTGGCGAACTTGTCCTTGCCGAAGAAAAACCACCATCATTTTGTTCTTGTTCGTGATCAAACTAGGACTTATTATATTAAAGATGACACGCTTTATGTCGATGTTTCAGTATTTTCAAAAATGAAGACCAGTGATAAGTTTTGATTATGTATTTGGAAAAATCCAGAGCTAATTCAAAGCTTCTTGGATTAATTAAGCGCTAATTTAGCGCTTTTCCAATAAATACTTCATCACCCCCCCCCCCCCCCCCCCACAAACACACACAGTTAAACTATTTAATTTCTATTAATTAAGAATATTTATTCTCAATTATTAGAAATAAAACAGTTTAACTGTGAGGGGGGTTTTTTGGAATTTTTTTGTTGGAAAAGTGCTAAATAAGCGCTGAATTATCAATCCAGGAAGCTTTGAATTAGCTCTGGACTTTTCAAAATACATAATTGAAAACTATCACTTTTAATATGTTTTTTTTTAAAAGGCTGAAACAATGCTGAATTCTTTTATTAAGATTCTCCTACAGGTAGATATTTTTTGCAGGTTTGGTGTGTATTTCGTTGATTTAGGTCAACGAAACACAAACCGAACCTATTAAAAAATCATCTCTAAAAATCATTGAGGCATCGATTTAGTTTCCGTTTTATACTTTAGAATCACACTTTTTTTAAAAGATTCAATTTCGTTCCCTGAAATAAAAATAACTTGCAAAGTCTTCTATCATGCTTTTTGTAGGGCCAAAATTGTTGATGATCAAAATATTCTTAGCAAAAAAGGTTTTTGAATTATTTTTGAAGATTGTAATGCCTTAATAAACCCTAGAACTTTAATTTAGTCCCGTTCTAATACCTCTAAATTGATATGGTATCACAAAATTAGAAAAAGAAGCCAAATTATGAAACAAATGGTACTTTTACCAATAAGATGCAATAAATTTTTTGCTCACAGGTATAATTGACGTTATTGACGCATGAAAATGAATCGATAGAAGGCTAACAGAAACATGCCTATCGTCATTGACGTTTTTCCCGGCCATTGTTGGATTCTTTTATTAAGATTCTGTTACAAGTAGATATTTTTGTAGGTTTGGTATGCATTTCGTTGAAATAAAATATAGGTTAACCGAATAGGTTAAAAGTTCTTGGAACAAGGAAAATATACTTTTGGATTATTCCATCTCTAAAAAATTATTGATGCATTAATTTAGTTTTCGTTTTTTTATCTTTGAATCATACTTTTTTAAAAGATCAATTTTGTTCCTTGAAATAAAAATGACTTGTAAAAGCTTCTGTCTCATACTATTTTAAGGACTTAAATTGTTGATGATAAAAATTATTCTTAGCAAAAAACAAGTTTGACTTTCTTTTGATGATTGTGACGCCTTAGTCAACCCTAGAACTTTAGTTTAGTCCCGGTCTCATGCCTCTAAATTGATTTGATATCGCAAAATGAGCAAAAAGAAGCCAAATTATGAAACAAATTGTACTTTTACACATTAGATGCAATAACTTTTTGTTCACTGGTATAGATGGCGTTATTGACGCATAAAAATGTACCGAAAGAAGGCTAACAGAATGATGCCGGTCATTGACGTGGTTCCCGGACATAGATTCTGAGTCTCGAGTAGAAAAATTTTCCCAACATTGATGTCAAAAAAATTTATAAATTTAGGTGAAAGTTTACTTATGGTAATGCATGCAAGATTCAACTCAGTGCCGTTGAATAAATGCACTGATGTAGTTAGACCTGACAAAAGCGATGTGAATAAGGATGTCAATTTGGTTTCACGATCTACTCGAAAAATTTGACTGTTAACCTAGAACTGCAACGAGGTTCCCAACTTATTTTTGTTTTTTTTATTACCTGTTGACTCTATTAATTGAATCTTGACATCTTCAAGTGAAACGACCCTTGTGAGACCTGATAACTGTTTTCGAAAGAAGGTCCTGAATTGGTTCATGTTTCAGCTAGACACTAATGTGCCCTGTTTATCCTTGTTACTGTGGATATTAGCCTTGTTTTGGGTGAAAGTGTTAGTTAGTTTATCCAGTCCCAAAAAAAACGCTGTCAGTCAGTTCGAGTGGGTCTGAGAAGAGACATCACTTCAAACATAAATCATTTAAACTCTAATTCATTAACTGTCATAAATTCAGTTATTCAAGTCTGTGAATTTAATCAGGACCTTCTATCTTGCAAGATCGTGCAAGAATTTTGCCGGATAAGAGTCCGAAAATTTCATCTGGGTTTTCACGTGGTTAGATGGAAACTCACCGGCCTGGAAATAAGCATCAGTACTATCACTTGAAAGTTGTTCCGAAGCACACGCATCATCAGCAAAAACAGAGATTTTGTAAACAACTCCTTTCAGTAAAGAGGAAAAAAATCCACTTTCAGAGTATCCACTTCCACCGACTGTTTTGTCGTGCTCAGATGTCAAATCAAACGTGGCTCCGTTCCATTTTGCAAGCCTTACAACATAGCCCTCTGATTCATTGGGTTCGGTACTGTTGATAATTAGGTAGTTTGCCGTAAATGCATTCGCACCCTCAGTTACTGTAACGTTGTCCGGCCTTACAGGACCTAAAAAATAAAAAATCTCTGGTTCAGTTATTCAGTTATTGAAAAATTCTTACCCAACATTAAAAATTCTCAGAAGCCAAGCTACGTCTTATATGATTCTTAGTAATAATACTACCCAGGTTGAGGTGCCAGGCCGAAATCTGGTATGTCCAGACCAAAATTAACGCACAAGGTGGCGTCTTGCGTTCAAAATTACACAGTCTGGAAGGAAAAATGAACGCACGATAGTCATGACCTAGTAAATATAATTTCTTAGCAAACGTAAATGTAATTTCGTAATTTCGTAAATGTAATTTCTTAGCAAAGACCATACAATTCTCATAACTATTTCGAAACTGCATTAACAGTTACTTCAAGTGCTAGGGAGGCAAAATTTTAGCAAACAATCAAGTATAGCCAGCATGAAATCATACATGATACTTACCGGAACTCAAAATATCTCCAACCCGGTATTTGGCCGCTAGTCTTACGAAATATTGGCCGATAAAGACTGTTATATGATAAAGACGTTTTTGCTCGACATGTAACCAAAACGTACCTTTCTCAAAATTTTCGATTCAACATAACTTTGATAATCTTTGACATAGAAATTTGAAATGAAACCCAGGTTTAGGCCTCGACTTATGAAAAGACTTAATTATTCTAGAAGGTGGGGTCTTTATTGACTATAAATACACAGTCCAGAACTTAGGTAAAGTCTAGGTAAAGTCTTTTCATGGGTACAGCTAAGGCTTTTCATAGCCAACTGAAGTCGAACACGGTCTTTTCATGGGTCGAGCCAGGGTCTGTATGTCCGTTTAAATATGATTTTTACTGGACATACAGTTGATACTTGGAAAAATATGATTCAACAGATTTTACAACTGATTTGTAATGGTTCAATACTGAAGTATATTTGGTGGTAACTGCAGGGGATGATTTTAAGAAGCAATTGGAAAATTTGCTTTCCATGCTGGGCCAGATTCGCAAACAAAAACTTTTTAAAAACTTAAAAGCTCTCAAGCAAACATTTCACAATCATTTCAGTTCAAAGCCTAAATACCAAATTTAGAAGAACTGAAATATTTCAATTCAACAATTGGTAGCAACGAAAACAATAATGCAATTAACACAGTAGTGATTCGGTAAGCTACCACCAGAAATTAGTCCTTTGTTACTAAATTGATATCGCGTTGATCAGTAGAAAAAATGAACATCACTGTTCGAAACAGAAGAAACAGATTCATTCATACAAAATGACCAAATGAAGCTGAACTTAACAATATAAAAGTTTTCCAGCGGAGACGAAGAGTCTAAAAATGGAAGTTTTCATGAAGAGCAATTAATTGTCCTTACATCGCAGTGATTTCTAATGTTTTTAGACTTGAGCTACAATTTGAGTACAATTTCTCATTCTAGTGGATAAATATTCAATACACATCAAGAAAAATACTATATTTTAGTTGAAATTGAATGAGCAAAAACAATTCACCCCAATTTCTTGAAGAAAATCAGATCAAAAGGGTTTTCATTTTTTTTTTCTGGATGATCTTCAAGCAGTCGTTGAAACCCAAAGAATAATCAGAGCATGTAAATTGAGCCTAAAAGAAAAACTTAAAGAACAAAAAGACGTACGAGGACAAAACACCCCCGATACAGGGAATGTAGTTGCATTAGTAGCATCGTCAGTGCCGTTTCTGAAGATGATCTCTTCCAAAGTGATGTTATATTGCTTCCCGGGGATCAGAGATGACAAAACCAGATCAACAGGTTGCGGAGTCCAGGTGTTCGGGGTTGTTATTTCACACTCGTTGTTAGGTAGAATGTCTCCATTGATGTCTGTGCAACTTGTGTTGCTGTGATAAAGCGTTGCTTGCCAATTATCGTTGACTATTGAGGTAGAAAAGCTAATGGAGGTTGCGTTTACGGAGGCGATATTTGATTGGATGATTGCTCCATCTGAGGCAGATAGCAGCACATTTGACTGGCCTGAAACGAAAGGCGAGGTATGATCAATGACGGCATAGAACAGTCCATTTTTGCGTTTAACGCTTATTTTATTCTGCAAGATGTTAGAGTTGTACAGCAATCTTACCCTTCTTACAATATGGACGCTGACTTTCGTAGTTCATGGGGGCTTTTTCAAAAAGACAAAATAGAGCGAGCAAAAAAATTTACTAATATTTTCCTTTCTTAAAATAAAAAAGTAAAAAAAATTACTGTGTATTAAATTAGGTTACCTGTTGAAAATTGAAAGCAGGAAACATGTGAAAAATTCAAAAGTGTGGGTTCGAGACCAAGTGGGTGGTCCCACGTTTTCGTGACGCCCTCATCGATAGGTTTAAAAATCCACTTTTATTGAGCGAAAAACTGAGGGTCAAACTATTTTTGTGTTTTCACTCCTTTGGTTTTTTTCAAAGAAAAATGTGTAGCAGGCATTTGACGTACATATATGCTGAAGTATAACTATGCCGATGACTCGAGTGCAAAGAATTTTTTCAATTTTCCAGCTGACAAAAATTCTAAGCAAATCAGATGACGTTAACCGCAATGAGTGCAAAAAATCTAAACCAAATTTAGGATGTTATTATTTTATCAGGACAAAAAAATTGAGCAAGATAAATTTAAAGCACAAAAAATGATAGAGAAATACGGCCATGCTGTTCCACCCAGTGAGACCTGATATGAATCTATCACAACATAACTAGTGATCAGCGTTCCCTGGATGCCTTACAAATATTTCCGCAAGCATTGTATTTATATTTAAATGCTATTTGAATGTTCGCCACTTTTAAAATCAGTACCAGTTACGGCACTATTAACTTTCAGACTAGTATTAAGTCGGTATACCAATGTTTAACCATGTAAGAACCAAAACTTAACCATGTAAGATCCAAACATGAACCAAGTAAGAACCAAACATTAACCAGGTAAGAACCTAAGATGAACCAAGTAAGAACCAAACATTAACCAGGTAAAAATCAAACATTAACCATGTAAGAACCAAACACAAAATAGGTAAAAACCAAACATAAACCATGCACGAACCAAACATGAACCATGTAAGAACCAATCATGAACCATGTAAGAAACAAACATAAACCAGGTAAAAATCAAACATTAACCATGTAAGAACCAACCACAAACTAGGTAAAAACCAAACATGAGCCATGTACGAACCAAACATTTTCCATGTGAGAACCAATCATGAACCATATAAGAACCAAACATGAACTATGTAAAAATCAAAGATTAACCATGTAAGAACCAAACACAAACCAGGTAAAAACCAAACATGAACCATGTAAAAACCAAACATAAACCAGGTAAAAATCAAACATTAAGCATGTAAGAACCAAACACAAACCAGGTAAAAACCAAACATGAACCATGTAAGAACCAAACATTAACCATGTAAGAACCCTATATGGTACCAATGTAACATAAGTCGTTATATAGCTTGCGATTTTGAGACTGATATACAAACGATGTATGGGAGTTGAGGGAATGCAAAGACGTACATACTGGATTCTCGGATACCATGTAAAAACCATATTTGAAAATCTTGGCCACCAGAGTAAGATTGTATAAAAAATTTTGCTATGGTCTGCTTGGAACAAAATGTGGTTCCATGCACGAACCAAACATGAACCATGTAAGAACCAATCATGAACCATGTAAGAACCAAACATAAACCAGGTAAAAATCAAACATTAACCATGTAAGAACCAACCACAAACCAGGTAAAAACCAAACATGAGCCATGTACGAACCAAACATTTTCCATGTGAGAACCAATCATGAACCATATAAGAACCAAACATGAACTATGTAAAAATCAAAGATTAACCATGTAAGAACCAAACACAAACCAGGTAAAAACCAAACATGAACCATGTAAAAACCAAACATAAACCAGGTAAAAACCAAACATTAAGCATGTAAGAACCAAACACAAACCAGGTAAAAACCAAACATGAACCATGTAAGAACCAAACATTAACCATGTAAGAACCCTATATGGTACCAATGTAACATAAGTCGTTATATAGCTTGCAATTTTGAGACTGATATACAAACGATGTATGGGAGTTGAGGGAATGCAAAGACGTACATACTGGATTCTCGGATACCATGTAAAAACCATATTTGAAAATCTTGGCCACCAGAGTAAGATTGTATAAAAAATTTTGCTATGGTCTGCTTGGAACAAAATGTGGTTCTTGGATATGGTTCTTTCGTCCGAATTTTTTTCTCGTTTTTTAAAATCTTTGGTGCCATTGAGCAATTACTTCCATACAAAGGAATTACAACGTTCATATTTTTCATTTTGTAAATGAAATCCAAGCCGTATTGGGAATTACAGCAATTAGGCGGCAATAAAAGGCCTCTTTGGTTATTAAATTCGGAGAATCCTAAATGTGCCAATTCGACCCTGGTCACTTATCTTTATGAACTTATAAAAAAACTTTTAAAATTACTGATTAAAAGCACTTATTCTTACAACCTCACCCCGGGTACTTACTGTCGTGGTGAAAAGTTGGTTCATTAATGACAACGCTGTACAGAGCTTCACCGTGTAGAATAACTGAAGCAATGAACTCCATGGAGGAGGAAAGGGCCACGTTGTTTATTTCGAGGGTGCAGTTGAAGTCTCCGTCTTGAGATATTGGTTGACAAGTACTGCCATTAATTGTCACAGTCGAAGGAATTCGCAAGTCGGATGTATACTACGAATATAAGATATACATACAAGATTGCTTAAGTATACACACACATGCATGCACGCACCATACAAACAGATACACACATACATATATTGAACGGCAAAAGTAAATGAACACTCCCTATTTTTACGGAAAAAAACTTCGATTTTCGACGCAATATTAGTCCAACTTGTAATCAGAGTTTGAACAAAAGTACACCCTTGATCCCCTACACTAGTCATACGCCTACCTATGAAATTCAGATAAGATGCAACGCTCACTTAACCAGAAATCCCCAGGTAAGGTTGATGGACTTCATCCAAGTTTCATAGTAAAAAGAGAGTTGTCTCAAAATGTGATATGTTCTTACGTTTATTCAACTATGATTCAGTTTGAATTTGCGTCAAACATTAGAGAGAAAAGCTGTGATTAATTTTTGTTGTGAGACTTGGATAGAATTCATAAAATTTATATTGGGCTTCCTGGTTAGTAAACGTTGCATTTTATCTGAATTTCATAAGTAGCAGAGAGCTAGCGTAGGGGTGTATTTTTTTAAAAATCGGATTAAAAGTTGAAGTAATTCTGTTTCAGAAGTCAATGTTTTACTCAGTAAAAATAAGGGGCGCCAACTTATTTTTGGAGTTCACTATACATAAATTCTATATCTCTATCTCACTCACACATACACAAAATCACACATATACACAAAGCCACACGCATGCACGAACAGGTACACATACAAACAAACACACTCACACACATAGACAGCACACAAACATGCATCACACATATATACACAGCTATACAAATATTGTAACATTTGTATAGCTTTGTGTATGATGATTGCTTATTTTGCAACATCTTGTTGGATCAATAGGATTATTAAGTCGTTCGCTTGCTACATTCTTGCGGGTTCGTCCAGTTAAAACAAAATCTAAATTAATCGATTTTATATATCTTTTGTTGAAATTTTTTTGCAGACATTTTTGCGTGAAATGATTGCTCTTTATATTTTCATAAAACAGCTTCCAAAACAAAAAAAAAGATAATCGTCAAAGCTTTTAACATCTTGAATTTTTGCACATCTGCTATCAGTTTAGAACCGCATCACTTTTGTCAGTCTAGTTACGTATTATGAGACGCTTTTTATGAATATATATTTAAAAAAATAAGAGGATTTTTCGAAGGACAAAACGAGAAATTTTAAGCAAACATTATGATGTCATATCTGTTTCCACCTACTAGAAAAGAGATATAGAAAGAACTAAAAATCAACTTAGTAAAGTTCGCTTTTAAGGTAAATTTCGCTAACTTTTGCCACGATTTTTTAGCGCACTCCAAAATTTATAAATCATCATAGTTTTTTAGCGCTAGGGTTACTTTAAATTTCATATCTTGATCAATTAAAAGTGGGGCCAACTAGCAACAAATATTTTCATGGCTGGGAGATACAAATTCGTCTTTCAAGTGTCCGACAGTGCAGAATGTCGTCTGTTTTGATCTATAACTTTTTCTATGCAAATCTTACAAACCTCGAAAAACTATTGAATCACCCAAATTTTGGTGTTGACTGACGTCCATGCACCATTTTTTGCAAAAATTTTGCGATAATTTTTGATACTGAAAAACAAATATATGCCGCCTAACTAATTTTAACATTGTTTGTTCATTTCCCTTACAATAATTTATAACCATTTCGAAAATCAACTTACTTATAATGCTTGCATTTATTTTTCTGGCCAATTGTAAATACTGAGAAGAAAGAGTGCTGTTGAGGATAATTAAAATCGAAATCAAACAAAAAACATAGAATATTATAGTATTGCTATTACAAACTATATCCTAACAAAAAGCTTTTGTTTGCTCAAATTTTATTTTAATTTGAAAGTTTTGCTAGCCATTGCATGGTTCAACAGTGCCCCCTCTGGCGGTCACCAATTGAAATTAAATACCAATGGAAGTCGCTCATAAAATATAGTAACTTTTTACATTTGGAGAAAAGACAGAAACATCACGATTCGATTTTCTATAGCAATGTGAAAAAATTTTGTCATTGTTTATATTTTTTTTTTCGAAAACTATACGAATAGTAGGCAATAGAGATACTGGCCTCACTTTGGAGAGTTCAATATGTCTATCTCTTTACTTAGGGGTATTATTTTGACATGTTTTTGAGCTTCATTAATAGCGGTTTCTATATGACTTTTTTAAATTTGCGCAAAAAAATGGCGAACGATGCTCAATTTTTTAAATGGAATGTTAAAATAATTCAAATGCAGTCAAGGGTTTTTTTGCATATCTTAGTAGTTCGACTACTGTTGTGTTGCCTCTGTAACTTTACGGAAAGCAATTGAATCGTTCAACATTTGCTTTTGAGGCAACTCTGTCTCTTGGTTTTTAGGGAGATGATAGTTTTCGCCAATCGTGGCAATATATATATATATATATATATATATATATATAGACGTTTTTAAGATGAGAATTTGTAAAGTCATCGATTTTCGAGTTCTTGTTTACATGTTATTTTTTATGAGGCGTTAAAAATCCGGGAAAAAATGTTATTTTTTATGATGCGTTAAAAAACCCGGGAAAAAAAAGATGGTCAAAAGTAATCAATTTGGGAATTTTCTGGTTGTCTGTTATCGTCTCACGAAGCGTTCAAAATTGCTTCACTCATGTATACCTTTCATTTTCAGCCTTCTTTGTAAAACCTGTTCCGATTATTTGATGTCTAAATTTGAACTTAAAAATAGTCCAAGGTGAAAATATCTTCCAAAATATCAAAAGAGAGGAAAAAGTTATATGACGAATTCTGTTTTCTACAGGCATTCTGAGCAACGCCTTCAAAAATTGAAGCAAAAATCCGAAACTGTTTTGATGTTTATAAACATACGTGATCATAGTGTATAATTAAACTAGTTAATAATTAAACTCTTCGATTACTCACGGAAATTGAGACAGACAAGAAGCTCAGTGAATCATTCAGAGAGCTCTTAACAAGAGCGAAAGCTGAACAAGATCCATTTTCGCCAGAGCAGTCCATTGATACTTCTACTCCTCTGAAATCTAAACAAGTTTTTGTTCACCATTTCTGTCTTATAGGACACGTGAATCTGGTCAAGTCAGGAAATGTGTGTAATGGCACCTGCTGTGAAAGTGAGGGGGGTGCATAACGTAATGGAGGCACAAACGGAAAAGATCCAAATGCTACCAGCAACATGTCATTAGTCTACCGATTCCAAATTTTGCGAGTAAATTTATTCACTTTTCTAACCACGTTTCGTTTTTGCTATTATGTGATTGGTAAAACGGGTCAAAAGAATTCAATTATTTGTGTTTTAAAATAAAATAGAAAATGAAAAAATACAAAATTATGCTTTTATTTGTAGTAATTATCTTATACAGAAATAAATTGGATTAGCAAAAAAAAATACTGGGCATCTAAATGGATCTTGGTTCGGAATCGCGGACCTAATTTTCGGCTTCCGCTAGATTTAATACGTGGCCTTGACATAATTGAGATCATCTCTTCCAGATTGTGTCATATCCTCCCTCCGTTTTTAAGCGATTTAGGATACGATATCAATATCCATCTGATTTTTTTTCTACTGCTTGTTCGTGATGGCTCTGATGATTCAGTTTTTGGTTGCTCTGCTGTTGATTTTGCTGCAGAAGCTTCTTCTTGATGTGAAAGTAAATGATCTCTGCTCTGAACTTGATTCTGATTGAGATGTGGCCTCGTCCACTAATTTTTCAGTTTTCATATTGCCCTCGTCAAGTTTCATTGTTGCCCTCGGCGATTTCATTGTTGCCCACTAGAATAGTGCGATTCTTTCGTCATTCCGTGGCATATCCCGAGTGTCATTCCTGGTGTTATTCCAACCTTAGAAATTGGGTATCTGATAAAACTAACGCTCTTGATTGGTTTTGAAGGGTTAGAATTTTTCTCATTATTAGTAGAATTTTTCTCACATAGTCGCCTCTTTGCAAGTATATTTTTTTGTCGAAATGCTTAATGATAATCCTAAGAGACCAACACATCGTCTTGACAGATCACAATACCCCTTGGAGGATTGCGAAAATTATTCAGTTCTTGAGGTAATCAGCACGTTTTGAATACTCTCTGAATTGTATTGAGTGTCCATATGTTCTTTGCCCCTCCGTCAAGTTAAAATTGATAATAAGAATCTGAGAGTTCAATTTTGCCAAAATCGGAGATCCTGTGCAGCTATGGAATAGTGTGTCCATGTCTGACATTGTAGCTATTTGTATGCACTTCGAAGTCCACGGAAAGTCTCAGTTCGCGACTCTTCCACGTAGTCAAAATGCTTCATAAGACCCAACAACTGTTTGTTGCTTTTGTGAGTACTTGCTTCCGTTCCACTCAACATCGTAGATAAATGATCCCAGGGACGTTAATTGATGGCCAACATAGGCATCAAAAAGTCTTTTTCACCATCTAAATGAATTTTATCCGCAACTTTATTTACTTACTTATTTACTTTACAGTTAATTTTGAGATTTATTCCCATTTGCCAGGCCTGCTAAAGAATTGATCCTCAGCATAAAACATTCTCATTTCCGATCCCGAAGATCCATGGACCAATGAATTTTGTTCGTCTTCGCAAAAATTATTCTGTTTTATATACTTAACTGAATTTGGCGGGCCAGTGCTTTCACGCATTTTTGAGAAATGTCCAGCTTTTTTAAAGAGTTGCATGAAGTACAGAAGGTCAGTCGTTTCAGCAAGAGCCAGCTCGGGTTTTGCTTTAAAACTGTCTAGTATTCTAAGTTTTGTTTCAGGGTCCCTCAATCCCGATATAAGTCTTACTTTCACTAACTCCTCTTCGGGATTGTTATCTTTTTTGAATTCTCTAAGTACCAGTGTCTTTTCTCGGATGTGCTACAAAATTGTCGTCCTTTTGCACTACAACATGCCTTACGGACCGAAGTTTAACTCTTTCTGTGGTGACTACTCTCTCCATTGGATAAATATAATTGCGAGTCCCATCTTTGATGTCTTTAAACGGATTGTATTACAACTCCTTAGGGCTCATTAGGCTCTTAAGTTCAAGAAGTGGGTCTAGCCCGCTCATGCTAAGGAAAGGAATCGCTACCTGTAGGTCCACTGTGGTATCATCGGTGCTGATTTTGTTCTCTTTCTTCTCTGCCCAACATTTTGATTTCATTAACATCATCCAAGTTGTACAGGATTCACTATCGTGCAGATCCATTGTCTATCGTTCGCGCGGCGGTCTTGGAACCATTATCGTGGTCGTTAACACGGTTCGAAAAAGTTCAATTAGTTGAATTTGAAATTAAAATTTTAACGGAAAAATCCCAAGCCTTGGCTTGTGTTTTTGGGAAATATCTGTGCAAAGATTACAGAGAAAATTTAGATAGAATAAAAATATTCCGCTTGATTGGCTTGTGAATAATTCGTAGTTCCGTTTTGTTGACATCGTTTTCTATTTTTGTTAAATTTCATACAGGGCCTTGATACAATCGAGTTCATCAGTTCAAGTTCAGGGGACGTAAAAATACGGTATTTTTGGGTGGGATTTAGCTGCTGACATCTGGATGATAGGTCAGCAGAATAATAATTGTGCGAAGACAAAATAAAATTGTTTGTGGCAATTACTTATCGACCTAGACCTAGAGTTCGTCGGATAAGTTCCTCTTTTGTTTTCTGAAACAAATTTTAACCGAGAATATAGTTTTTTGATCTTCTTTCAAAACCATCTCACCTATCTTTTTACAATGTGCGTCTGAAACTACTTAAGAATTTACTTACTACTAAACTACTTAAACTACTTATTGCCGACCGTAACTGTAATCACATTTCCTAGGAAGTATTTTCCAATCTAGGCTACTACGCTATTTTTCTATTGTTCTGCAATTATTGCCGGGTCGAGACTAGTTACGCCTAATTTAAGCGCTCTCCACATTGGGCATCAACAGATGGTGGGAAGTGTTAGCCACATTCTTTGTAATTAGTTGGTTTGTGGAGGGTACAAAATAGATGAGCTATTCTTTTTAATAATTTTACCTACAAACTGTACCAATAAATTGCAAAGGTGAAGTTCTATATAAGAAAAAACTGAAAATATGAGGTTAAAATTTAATTTCCTGCAAACTGATTGAGATTATTCAAGTCATAATGTAGTATCTTAGTGGTTTGAAAAAATATATTCATACTGACTGGATTAGCCCAACTTGAGGTCCAAGACAGAAGTGACCTCTGATCAGACCTTCTTTGATAAATGGTGCGCAAAAAAAACTGGAAAGTGGTCTGGAATTTGTCTAACCAGAAGTCACTTCGGTCAACCTAGGGGACCAATACCTCAACTAAACAGAAATTTTAGTTAAAAATTGGAATCTATATTTATCACTGTTTTCCGCATAGTTAAGTCCACTTGGCCTCAAAATTGATTTTAAGAGATTCCTTATGAAAAACTTCACATATCTGTTTCATATCAGAAGCAGATGAGATGTGAGTCAGAGCTATTTAGCGATTAGTCTTTTAATTCGCAATTAGCCATCTGAGTGACTGAGTGACTTTTTTTGTTATTAATTGTCATTTCCTTCATTTTGCCAAAATACCATGATGTAATTAACAATTATCTCAGAAAACATTGACAAAAGCCCAGTATATTTACTCACTTAAAAAGCTGTTTAGGAGGTAATGGTGGCAAATCTTGATAAAATTTTTGTCCTTTCACTTTAAAACTTTGTACCTATCAAGGTGCTTCGCAATCAAAATTTTGTCAAGATGTATCTTTCAAGTTTCTTGTAATTGGTAAATACAGTCAACGTAAAAATCAAAGGAAGTTGCAACGGAAGCGAACGTTCAAAAAACCCAACTTTCAAACGGGTTCCCATTAGGTCATTTTTATGTCTTTGTTTTCTTTATTAAGTTTGTTTTTTACATTTTTTTTTATTGTTTCAAGTTTTAACTACCATGAAATTGTTACAACAATATGGGACAGTTTTCAGACTGACCTGTAAAATTGACAGATTGGTTTCGGGAATCGGAAATTCCGGTGAAATTCAATTCGTTCACAATTGAACTCATTTCAAAACCAACTGAGAAAAGGACATCGACAGTCTGACCTCTATCCACACTGTTGTGACTCACACAAATCACTCCGTTTTCAGAGACCTGAAAGAAATAAAGAAACTAATGAAGGCTATCGCACCTCCACAACCACTTCAAGTTAAAAACTCAACATTTTTCCCAATATCAACTTTTGTTTTCAGCTCAGTGATATACAGAAAAAAGCCGAGATAACAAGGAGGCTCGGTAACGTGTGTTTGCACCTCAATTTCCGACTCTTTGCTCAAATATATACAAAAAATATATATACGAAATAATAAAGGGTAGGCCAAGCTTTGTATTTAAACTGGATGTATTCTCAAATCAAGACAGCATATATATCAGAGAGATTAAAAACAGTTTGAGCATTTTTCTTTCACTAAGGGAACAAAAATTCAAAACTTCTCAGATTTATGTTGAAAAAGCAAAACAACATTAATATAATTTCTCAAAAATTCCTGAAAATGACCTTTTGTCGAGCAACAAAAACCAAAAAGACGAATCGTTAAATTCTGAATGCAAACTCAACCCAATTTTCCAACCCCGCTTTAAAAAATATGGACCTTCAAAAAACAAAGTTCAATGATTATTCAACTAGTTTGACTCTTACGAAATTAATTTAGATTTTTTATTCTCAGATGAAATTGTTTGAGTGCGCTTGAAAATTTTGCCGTTTGTTTGGCCAAACCTATGAAGTATTCTACGAAAAAAGACGCCAAGAAAAGAATTTCAGCGACAAAGCGCTAGAGTTCAGCAAAATATTCACTCTTTTACATCTTGGTGCGTCATCCGCGATGTTCGTTACTAAAATTGAGGAGGAAAACCATAAATAAAATAGTCCGATGAACAAGTTAAATCCAAACAGAAGAAAGAAGTAATAATCCGTCTTTCAACACTGATACGGCAATTGCATTGATATTGTACAAGACTTATGCAGGAATTAAGACATCAATAAACTCAGAATCAAACAGAAACAACAATCTGGACAATGGCAGACACCAATTTCTTAATGATCTTAATTTAATTCTAAAAATAATATAATGTTCAAAACATTGACATCATATATCTATAGCTTATCTAAAGAACATAAAGTTTGGGGGCCACCAGTTCAAAAAACCAAAAAAGGACAAAGAACAGACATCTCTCGTGACTGAGTGGCGGCAGAACTCAAAATAATGCAGTCTCATAGTAAAAGAACTTAACCCACTTGAAATTAAGCAAACACTTCAAAACATTCATTAATTCAAAACAGCAAGAATTGTTTTTTGAATTCAGTTACCAGCAAAGTGACGAGGTAAAGCAAACAAAAACTAACAAATCGACCAAACATTCAAAAATTTTCTGAAACTGTTCAAAAGTAAATGGTGTTTCTTTAGCTAGTAAATTCAATGAAACTAATAAAACACTTAGTCTGCATTACAAATGCAATGAGACGAGTTATTATTGGGAAAAAACAAGGCAACCAAAAATTTTATCAGCGATTACGAAAACAAAATAAATTTTGGCACCAGGTCCTGTCAATTTAGCTTAATTTTTGATCCAATTGATCCAAATTTGGACCCTTTCTGATCACTTAAGCTAACTGAAAATTTTATATGCTGCTAGCAACAACCACGAACGAACCCTAGAGAAACAATACTGTTAGTTCTCGGAATGTATCAATACCTAAAATTCAACAATATTATAAAAATCCGTTTGATGAGGAAAAATTTTGATCTATTTTTTTCAGTCCACTTTAAGACAATATTTTTTGCAGCTGTTAAACAGTTTTTCTTGGTTAGGAAAAAATTTGATCAGAAACAACAAAAAATAGATGTCTGTTGGATACCTGACTATAATTGGT
The DNA here is from genome assembly GCF_964194025.1 of Convolutriloba macropyga. Classification (NCBI taxonomy): domain Eukaryota; kingdom Metazoa; phylum Xenacoelomorpha; order Acoela; family Convolutidae; genus Convolutriloba; species Convolutriloba macropyga. The sequence continues at coordinate 58,362,025 of NC_134478.1, forward strand.
CTATTATTTACGAATTTTGGATAATTTTCAGGAAAATATTGCAGGGATGTCATTTCGAAGTTTAAAAAACTCAGAAAATCTATGTTGTTTAGAAATGGTTTTACCCGGACACAAAAATGAGTGAACGGAGATTATGCGTTGAAAGTGTTTTTTTGTGCAATTTTTCTGAGAATGTTAAAAGTTCAATGACAATTCTTACAAATTTTAAGTTCTTTTTAAACTCTTCGCGTTTTTCCTCATTCAGCGAGATACAAAAAACTATTGAAAGTTGTTACAAGCAGCAGTATTTATTTACTCAGTAGCCTATTTAAAAGCCCCTAAAATTACATTTTATAGAATTTGGAAATATTATGCTTCTTATTTTTATAAAGATCTGCAAGCACAACTTGCTTAAATTTGGAAGTCATTTAGAAGTAGAAAACGCAACTTGCGATTATCTTGAATTGCAATTTAAGCTAAGTTGCTCCAATTTTTTCTTGTTTAGTCCAATTGATGGTTTTTGCTTTTCCCCTACTTCCACAATTTTTTAAAAATGTCTTACGTAAACTCTTTTTAAAGTTGTACACGCTAGTTGCATTCCTTGATTCTGAACAAAACGCTTAGTAAACAATTAGCACTCAGTTGACCATTTGTTTAATAGACTGTAAATTTTAGCCACAATGAAAAAAACTAGGTTAATTAATAGGGAAACAACGGCTTCAGTTTACAGATGATGCATTTTTGGAAAAGTCTTGGGCTATACAGAAAATTAGTCACTTATTGCAGGGCAAGATAGAAAGTATGCGTTCATCATTGCTCTTTGATTGCATTTTTTTCGAATTCGTTTAGAAAGCCAGCAAAACATTATCTTATTACAAAAATTTTCTGTCCATTTCCTTTTTCAGAATATTTTTGCAACTGTTTAGTCAAGAGAAAAACTTTGATCGGGAGACAATGTTAGTTCACCTATCTTAATATTGTTTTTCTCAGAATTGTTGAGAGCTTTATATATCAACTTTTTATTTGGTGTCAATTTTTTCAATTAGTCGCAGATTAGTTAAAAAAAGAGTTTTGTGTGCTATCTGAGTTTTTTTCCTCTGTGATAGATTTCAAAATGTTGTTGTGATCCAATAATTTGACGCAACTCATGGTCGAAAACAAACAAAATCTTCCGTTTGAACGTCATTTATTGTCCCCCCTAGTCCATCTAACATCCTTTAATTAAACGCAAATTTTATGTCATTTGCTTAGAGTCTGGATGCAATAAGTAAGGGGTGTACATGAATAGATAACTGGAAAAAGAAGGATGCATTAAATGAAGCCCTGTTGTTATCAAATTATCTAGGTAGTTCAGAATACAATTTTTGGGACATGGGTTATAATGTAAAACATAACTTTTACTTTTCAGTCACTTTTGCCTATTTTTCAGCATTCTGATTGAACTCATTTGAACTTCTAACCGGGTCGAGGTTTGGCGGTGAATTTTCTTAAGAAATGCGATGAAATCTGTTGAAAAAAACCGCGTTCTCGGTATTCTAACAACAAAGGAGCTTCCCACACGGGTTCGCACCTCTCACCTGCGTGTCTTCGACGTCTCTTTCCACTGCGCCAACTGTCAGGTAATTTTATTATACTTCTGATGAATTTAAATCAGATTCAATAAACTTTGGAAAATAAATGCGGTGAATTTTTGTGAGAAAGGCGGCGAAGTTAGCACTGAAATTTTATAGAGAATGCGGTGAAATGCGGTGAATTGTTTTTTTTCCATTCATCGCATTTCTTACATTAATTTGCCATAAAAGCCGATGTGGTGAATATTTGTAAGCAATGCGGTGAATTTCCTGTTGAATTTTAGTAAATGCGGTGAAACATTTATTTCACCGCATTCACCGCAATCACCGCGTTTCTTACAAAAGTTCACCGCATTCACCGCATTTGTTACCATAATTTATCCAAAAACCTCGGCCCGGATATTAGCGAGATTCACTCCATTGTTTTATTTGAAGTTCATTTGAAGTGACGTATCTCAACAAATATTTGGAAAAATTGGGAACATTGTGCTTGCTCAGATTATATATTTTAGCTCCTGGCTAAAATTAAGCCGTTCTTAAAATGCTTCACCAGTTAAAAGCGAGGTGAAAAAATTGCTTCTACTGTTTCTCTACTCCTTTTTTGGTTAGTTTTTTATTATCTTTATGAAGCACAATAACTTTAGTTGCGTAAAAAATTCAAAATTTCAACACAAACATTTTCTAGAGTTCCAAACGAAAAAGAGTCTGCCTGTGAAAAATCCCTTAGTGTCAAACATTATCTTCAAATTGAGCGTCAATCAAAAAGAGCTTAAACTTGTTGAACATATCAAAGTCTTTCATTAAATGTTATAAATAAAGACAAGAAACCGATTAATCAAATCATAACTGTCAAAAACGAAAAGAGTTACGACTTGACTTGTTTTTATTGGTATCTCACCAATCAAGTTTTTGCACAATTTTCAAAAAATTAGGCACAAGTAAATATTTTTCAGAACGAAATGACACTAAGCTTATTTGATTCCACAGAAAACTCAATTTCGTCTACTGTTTTCAAACTTGAGTTGTAAGCAGTCAACATTTACGCAGAAGCTCTCTAGTCTGCCCCATAAAGTTGCAATCTGAGCAAACGTTTCAAATGTCAAAGTTCAAATTCAAAACATACAGAGATCAGCATTTCCTTGTTCATTTGCATGTCTAGAGCTTTTCGAACGTTCGATTGTGCTGCAACTTTAATGGTCTAACTATAAAGCACAAAAAGTTTACTGCTAAGGAAAACGTTTGCGCAATATCATTGTTTGGATATGCTGCTATTATGCGTTGAATTTTTCAAATGCAAATTTAGGAATATTCTGTTGCATGCCCAGAGTCATGCGAGCCTTCTTGTTTTACCTATTTCAGGTTGCTTCTCGACTCGGGTACTGAAAAAAGTTTGGCTCTTGATAAATATGGTTTAAGACAACGAAAGCTAAAAAACAGCAGAATCATAAATAGTTTTTTCACGACTTTTTTTCAGCTTTTTCACGACTAACCCCCACTCGGGGTATCCTTCCCGCACCCTTTTCCGCACTGGATTGTAGAAGCTCAACTTGGATAAAATTCCAATCTTCATTTGATTCGTGCTGCCAGGCGAAACAAGCCTGGGTGGAATCTTCGTTCAGTAGAACCAAGTCAGCAGTCGGCTCAGTCAACCCTAAAACAAAATTTCATGATTGAACTGACCAAAGGGGAGCTGTGAGTTTGCGAGTCCATCGTTCTCCAGGTCAGCGTCTCAGAGCGACTTCATTTCCATGTTGTCGAGTTACAAAGTCTGCGAAAAAAAAGTTAGAGCACAGGAAGATCAGGATTAAGGGACCGCAAAACTTCTAATAAGAGGCCATTTAGGACCAAAAATGTTTGATCAGCGGTCCGTTCATTCTAAGACGGCCTGGTCAGAGGTCATTCTAATCTGAAATTTGTCTGATCAGAGAAAATTTTATTCTGGGACGGACTGATCAGAGTTCATTTCAGAGTAAGAACCTAACTGATCAGACAAAAATCGATAATTTATAACCTGGGTTAAGAGGATTTGAGTTTCTAGAGTTGTCCGTAGTTAGAAATCAATTGTAGGCCTAACCCGAAAATGGGATCTCAGCGAATTAATGCACCCTCCCCCCCCCCACCCAATCTGTTATGAAACACGTGCCTGTGACGGTTTCAAATAAACATCAAGAAACTTAGAAGTTTTACTGGAAGTTTCAACGAACGAAAGAAGAACTTAACTGACGAACTTTGTCAATAAGTAATGGCTACAAAACTAAACTCAATTCTAATTCAGTCCTGGCGCTGCCATTATCTTATTGACCTATCAACCAGATGTCAGAATTAAATACTCTCACACACAGAAAACTGATTCTAACATCCACTGACCTCCAACTAATGAACTCGATTGTATCTAGGCCATATATGATTCTCATGAAATGTTGATGAAAACAGATAATCACCTCCGCGATTTGGAACTAATATCTATTCACTTAGATCAAGAAAAATTTTTTAGCTAATTTTTTTCTGTATATTTTTGCATAGATAAGTTCTATAAATACGAGCTAAAATTTGTATTTTTTCAGTTCCAATTTTAATTTTAAATTCAGCTTATTGAATTCTTTGACCCGTGTTATCGACCACGACAATGGTAAAACATGGTGTCCAGACCACCTGCAGACAAACAAATTTTGGATCTATAGAAAGCAGAATCAGCCACTGCTATGATTATTTCTTTTGTGGCGAAATGTCGAGCAGAGAAGAAAGAGGACAAAGTCGACACTGATGGTACTATAGAGGAGCTACAGAAAACCAGTCCCTTTCTAAGTATGCGCGAACGAGATGCTTTTATTAAAATTAGGAGTCCTAGGAATTTGATAGACAATCCGTATAAAGACATCAGATTGCCGTTTAAAAATTATTTTTCTCCTAAAGAAAGAATAGTAACCACATAAGGGGCTAAATTGCAGTCAGTAATACAAGGTGTAGGGGAGTCAGACGACAATTTCCTAGCACGTCTCAGAAAAGAGGCACGATATGGTGACTTCGAAAAACTCAAAACAGCGGCCAACCCCGTAGTGGAGTGGAGAAAAATAAAGTTTAACTCAGGTTTGAGGGACGCTGATGCAAAACTTAGACTAAGAGACGCTGTTAAAGCAAAACCAGCAATGTCAGTTACTGAAATGACCAAGAGCTTAGAGTTCAGAACAGAAGTCAAGCAAAAGCTTTTGCAATTTCTTCATCAGGCAATAAGCCTCTTACTGTGAAAGAAGAAGTTGGGTACAACTTCAAAAAGAGCTTTTGGAAACCGAATCAAAATATTACGGCTATTAAAAGCAACAATGCGTTGATTAGATGTGGAGGTAGTTCATATTCTAGCAGACCCTGTCCAGTCCAGCGATAAGTAAGAAACTGCAAGACCTGTGAAAAGGTGGGACACTTCTCAAAAATGTGTAGAAGCGAACCCCAATAAAATTAAGGTACAATAACCAAGTACAATAAACAGAATAACTTTTGCGCAGAACAAAACAATTTTTCAGAGCAAGCATCTCCAGCATAGGAGATGGGAATCTTCTACACTAAAGAACAAATCTTTAGCATGTCTTCGACATGGGAATATATCTCAATAAAAAATTGCAAAATAAAAATGCAGGTAGACACAGATACAGATAGAAGAGTGATGGATAGCTTGGTAAAACTCAGTTGGATGGAAAGATAAGAACTCTCGAAGCTCATGATGGTCATCAATTAAAACTTCTGGGATCACTTACTTCTAACGTTGAGCGGAACAAAAGCAAGCACACAAAAAAAACAACTAGCAATGGTGCAGTCTGATAAAGATTTTGGACTACGTGGTAGAAATTTTCGACCCAAGCACGGTGTTAACAAATTATTAACCGAACACCTAACTGCTGTAAACGGTTACAAAGCACATGTGAAGCTGATACCAGGATAACAGCGAATGTTCTGCAAAGCCAGAAAAATACCCCTACCTCTTCAAAACAAGGTCGCAGAGAAGCTGGAACAGATGATCAGACAGGGATTTTTGAACTGTCTAATATGCATATCCAGTGGCGTATCCGATAAAGAAAATTGGAAAACCTAGACTTTGAGTGGATTTCAAAGTGCATATCAAGGGCAAGGTCATGAATGAGGACTACCTAATACCAGACATGGAGACAATCTTCCACAGCCTACATGTGGCCTCATAATTTGCCAAAATTGACACCTCAGATGCCTGCTATCAACTTGAACTTGAAAAAGAGGCAAAGGGATATATGCGCAATCAAATCATCTCAGGGACTGTTCAAGATGTGCCGACAACCTCAAGGATTGAAAAACTCTTCTTCAATCTTACAGAATTGCATGGAATTAACACTCAAAAGAACCAAAGGTGTTGTGATCCTTCATAGCAATGTGTCGGGCGATGGAATTACCAAGGAGATGTTCCACAAGGGAATGTTTGCAGTCAAGAGTCGACTACGTGAGAAAAACTTTACCAAAAAACGAAAAAAAAATTAACCCAAAACCAGTCAATAGCGTTAGTGTTTTGGAATATTCCAATTCAAGGGAGGGAATAGCACCAGATCCCAACCAAGTTGAATTAAAAATAAATGCAAAAGCACCAACTAACAACAAACAACTCGAATCGTTTATTGGTCCAGCAAATTTTTACGCAAGAATCATTCCTGATTTTGCAACAATTATGCTACTCGTATAACATGTGAAATGGTGATTTCTCAGGGGCAAGATGCAACAAAAAACCTTTGAAGACATGAAAAAAAAATTTTTGATATCTCACTTGTACAGTCATATAGTTCACAAAAAGAAGCTACAGTTTTTACTGATGCCTCTGAAAAAACCATAGGCAAGAAGGACATCCAGTTATATATGTAGAGACAAAAATGAATCCAGCGGAGCAAAACTACTCAAACATAGAGCAGGAAGCTCGTCAAATTGTATTTGTGGCCACAAGATTGAAGCAATTCTTTCATGAATGACTATTTACTCTACTGAGGGACAACAAAACACTCAAATATCCCTTTGCACTAGACAAAGAGAATCCCGAAGACAGCATCAACTAGAATCACAAGATGGGCAATAGCTATAATTGGCTTCGAAAATGACGTGACATATACTCCAGGAGAGCAGATACCCCTTGCAGATGCTTTGAACAGAACGGATTTTGTCGCAGACGATTCTGACAACGATCGAATGAGCTTCGCAATCAACATCTTTTTCAATCAGAGTGATTTAGTGACCCAAGCAGAAATCAAAACTGATCTTGAAACAAACAGACTCTTCCAGGACATAGTGAAACGAATCAAAAGCGGCAAATAGAACCAATGTTCAGAAGTGGAAAAAATATTAGAACAACACAAAGATGCACTGACCATACACAATGGAATTAACTTCAGAGGTGTTGTTCTTTTCATTCTACCCAAACTAAGACACTTGGTTTTCGCTAAAGCGCATGAGACACATCTTGGGAAGAAAGCAAATGAGGCATCAGTCAGAATAATAGCATGGTGGCCTAGCATTACCCAAGACGTTAAACATTTTGTTGGTAAATGTAAGAATTGTCCAATGAACAGGCATAGCCTGGGGAAAACAGTCTCTACGTGGCCAGAAGCGTGGCCAGGAACGGCTTCAAATTGACTGGAGTTATTTTAAGGACCAAGGCACTATCTTGGTTATTAACGCGGGTTCTGGTTGGATAGAAGCTTTCCCCGCAAGAAATAACATCAGAAACGTTCAAAGTACATCTTATTCATGTCTTTGCAAGATTCGGAATACGAAAAACCTTAGTATCTGATAATGGTCCTGAATTTTTAAGTTGTGACTTTAAACATTGGTTGGAATCACTGCGGGTTAAGAAAATGGAACCACCCGTCTCTCATCCAAGAGCTAATGGACTAGCTGAAAGAGCAGTTCAGACAGCGAAGCGGACACTTCAAGCATGAAGTCCCAATCTCAATATGTCATTTGGAGCATTCCTGCAAAGGGCACTGATGACACATCGCAACACTTCAAAGACCAGGA
>NC_134478.1:58379595-58395691 GCF_964194025.1 Convolutriloba macropyga
AAAATTTTAACAATTTTCTATTTATTTTCTATTATCGTGTACTTGTTTTTGAAATCCGTTTTTAACTTAAACGATGATATCTGTTGAAAAAGATCACAGGGTTTATTATCCAGTTATTTGAATTGATAGTATATGATAATAATAGCATTTAGGAATTGAGTTTGTTGTTGCTATCTTTCAAATACAATTAGATTTAATTGCCACCAAAATTGCCATTTTTTAAGTTATGATCTTCGCATTCTTAACTTTTTTAACCTAATTGTCAAAGTGCTCATTGAAATGTATTTTTGAAGTTATTTGCTTATTGTTCTCAATACTTCCTTGATACAATTAACTTAAGTTAACAGCTGTTTTGAAAGAAAAAATCAGATGAAAATTTTTGACATTCACGAAGTTTTTTGGCCGGGGAAGCTGGAAATAGCATGATTATTTCTTTGGCAAACTAGGGCGTTTCTGTGGCACATTTTAATTTGCTGATTTACAAACTGTTTCACAGCTGATAAAAAGCTGCTGTCAGCTACTTAAAATAAATTTATTCAGAAAATGTCCATTTTCTAGTAAATTAAATCTAACGCTTGTCTTCATATTGACATTAATTGCTTGTCCAGCGGAAAAGAAATGAGAATTCGCTTATTTCTGTGACGAATTTTAATGAATACCGTCGTGGTCAAACAAACTACTGGAACCACGTGAACACAAAAAAACTTGGTATAAAATTGATAGTTGATTAGGTAACCAAAGCTTCATGGGAGTAAAATGCTGAATGCTATTAGTAATGATCTTGACATTAATTTTCAGGTTTGAAACTGAAATTACCCTAACTTTATATTATACATGAAACTGAAAACCAATTTAAACGCTATTTGTCTCATTATTACACTGTGCTGGGGTAATAGTGTTTTCTGATTGATGACCTGGTGTATATAGTCCTGGAACGAATTTCAAGTCAGGATCAGTACTTATTCAAAGAAAAACATCTTGAGCTAACAAATCAGTAGTGATCACGTCCTATCTCAAGTCCTAAGACTTGGGAAGACATGTATGTCAAGACCTGCTCAAGACTTGTCAAATCTAAGTTAAGTCTTGACCATGACTTGACAAGTCTTGATTATTGCGCAGTTAGGCAAGGAAGAGTTTTAAGAAAAAATTGTTCAAAAATAATTTATTTCAAAAGTAGCAAAAATTTGTAAAAATTTTTCTACGAGAAATTGGCTAATCTTACCAAGCTATTTCTGAAATGCGCATATATCAATTTCGAATGTTCCATATATTTACCCTGAAATCAAAGTGTTTTTCAATGGGCAGAAAAAAATGGCCATGACCGGTATGTTTGGGCAATATCAGAATTTTTCCATTGTCTAATAAGTGAACTTTGTGGAAGTGCTCGTGTTGTCTTGTGTTTTCTTTTCACTTTGGAGAGTTTTTTAGGCAGGCCACTCTAAGTGGCTGCCTTCTTCCTTCGTTAGCAAACGAAAGCAAACAAACAAAAAAACTCTGTTAAAAACTTGACTCAAGACTTGCCAAGACTTAAGACTTGTTTTAAGACGTGCCAAGTCTAAAAGGTGACATGATCAGAGCTCTGATACAGTAATGATCCAAGCTTGTAATTTCACTGAATCAGTACTGATTAAGACTTGACGGTCAGTCCGGGTTTGGTGTCTGATTGCGGGGACACTAGATTTTTCAACTTTTAAAGAGTCACCTCACATGTACGACGCCAAATGAAGAGGTGTTAATTCAAAAGATCGTAATCTGTTCAAAATGGCAAAATAAAATCTTTATTAACTGTTGGATATGAAACCAACAAAAAATTTGAAAAAACTTTTTAAACTATTTTAATGACAAAATTGAGATCTGTTGATAACAACAAAATCTCTCCGTTCATTTAAAAAATTAGGAGTCCTCTAGCTTGAGCGGCAACCGATCTTAAGTATATCAAATGAAAGTTGGATCATTTTTCAAATCGATCGATGATGAAAACGAAAATCAAAGTTTGCGGGAAACAAAAACATAAAATCGAATATCGTTTGCATCCTATTATCAAATTTTTTTTGTATAAAATAAATTGAACACAATGTTGATGCTTTTGTCATAGGGTTTCAATATCAGGATTTTAACTGTTGCTTTTAACCTGATATAAAAAAAACGCCAAGTTTGTCATACCGACTTTGTTGTCATAACTATCATGGAAATCATAGCCAGTCCAGTTTTGTAATGGAAACTGAAATTGAAAGACGTTTATGACGCGACTATTCTCTGGGCAAGTGAAGTGCTGTAGATCAAGGAATAGTATATATTTGAGTGAGTTTCACGGCTACATTTGGTTGACCACAAACTTCCTCCGTTTAAATCGTACTCAAATACAGTTTGGACTTCATAATCGTTAGCGGAAATTTCAATTCTACAACCGCTCGCAGCAATTTCCTTATCTTCCATTTCTGCAAAGATATCTTTAAAGCGCTCTTCACTACTCCAAACATCTGCCGCGTTCTCTGTTCCAAAATATCACTGGCTTCAATGAAATATGCCCTACTTACCGCTTTACCTATAAAAAACAAATTGTAATTTCCTATTTAAAAAATGGATTGATAGACAATTGTATGTAAAACTGATACAGCGCCTCTGTCAGTTGCCATTCTTGCTTCTATAGAGTTGATCGCCAATAGCTTCTTGTTAAGTCACTAACTGCACTCAAAGCTCACCCTGACAACTTTGTTAGGAACCAATTCATCATCTCTTCTTCTGTCCAAACCAGCTTCATGTCAGAAATCAGAAAATTTTCACGCCAACCCTCCCAAATTTTTTTAACTTGGTGAAGAAAAGGGCTTCAAAAATTGACGTTCAAACACAATCAAACTATTGGTAACTCAAATTGCAAAAAAATCAACTCTCAGCAAACTTTCAGCAGTTTAGCCGATGGCAAATATCGCAAATTGTACGAACAATCAGAAACCATCCGAGCAAACCATCACAAAAAGTAACAAAGGAATGAAGCCAACCGAGGACGCCCTTGTCCTTTTCTGTTTTTGTGCTAGGCTAAACTGTGAGAGGACTCTGTCGCGCAGAAGATCAATGACATAGAAATCTAAAGATTTAAAATCGGTGGAGCAAGCGCTACTTTGTTACTCAACTATATCCCTTCTTCCACCTCTGGACGCTGTTGAAACATTTAATTTTTAATGAGACCCGCAATACTAATTATTCTCATAAGATAAGAGAGGTAATAGAATTAACTGCGCTCCAATAGAAAAAAATCTAGAGACGATCTATAAAATAATTAGGATAATAATCGAAGAGTTTCTGTGGTTAACCCAAATATTCACAGTATCTCAACTGGTCTTCCAATTGCAACTTTCCAAGTTAAGTCGCACTAAATTATGAGTTTTCGGGCCTCTTTAAGAATCAACTTCTTAAGTTGCTTCAATAAGAAACTTTTTCTCACCACAAAACAGCTCTCTTTTTCTCTCTCTCTCTCTCTCTCTCTCTTTCTCTCTCTCTCTCTCTCTCTCTCTCTGTCTCTCTCTCTCTCTGTCTCTCTCTCTCTGTCTCTCTCTCTCTCTCACACACTTTCTCTCTCTGTTTGGTGCAAAAATCTCTCCAGTCTTTCTACGTGTGTCACTTTAATCTGTACCCAACCAACAAACTGTTATCATCAGCAAACAAATCTTAATCTTTTAAGTAAACAATGAAACTTACGTTTGATGACTTATATCCTGCGGGAGGGCTCTAATTGCTGTTCAAACAACTCCTTGCACATTTATGTGTAAAAATAAGAGCAATTGTTATTTTTAAACTTTTCGAGCAATTCCCTGCAATTGTACATGCCGGCAAGACCAATTTTTTTATCAGCCAAAAATTGACCTCTATGAGTCAATCAAGAGTCAATCGTCCCAGATGAGGGGTCAAGTTGATAAAGATAACCATTGTCACAAAAATTCTATCCCCAGTTGCGCCTACTCACCAAGTTTTACAACCTAACTCTTGATAGGACACGAGCAGTGCAAGCGCACATGTCTGGTGGGCGTTCCACAGTGGATCACAATTCAAAAGATCGTATCTCGTGCTCTGGGTGTCAAAATCACATTGGATAAGAATGTTTACAAATTGTACGCTACAAACTAGTTCCATGCCAAAAATAATTGTCCTAGCAATATTTGTTGTAAGTTGTTTGCGTTTTGTAACTTTTTATAAGAAGTCGTGGGTTCCGAAAACCGAAAAAACCGAGTTCGTCAAAATTGAACAGGGTGGCTATTTTGTCACTAACTGTCGCAAGTTATCATATTATTACCGTTTTAAAATCATTCGGCCACACAGAGGCCAGTTTCCGGTTTTCCACACCAGATTCGTCCCAAAGCATCAACTTCCGGTTGCACCCAGATGTTAGAAAAAGCACCAATAGAAAACCCTTGAAAAATTATACTAATCCTCTAATATTCCTAAGGCTACTACTAATGCTATAATTCGAAAGATAAAAATCCCGCATCGAAATTAGTCTATCTACAAATTTTTCGACTGCAACTTCAAAGCTGACTGCAACGAGTTACTATTTACATATCAAGTGAAAATGACTCTTACTCAAAAAAACCGTAATTTTAAAGCATTAAACAACTAAGAAATCACTCCATTCTTTTCTAGAAGTACCAGAGTCCATAAAACAAGGTTTATCCGCTTTGAACCTAATTTCGCCCATATTTTTTATGCAGGTGGTCATTTTTTTACCGCCAAAATTCAAAAGCTTTTGAATCACGTTACTTCCGGTGTTAAAAACTTGGGAAGGATGGTTGGATTAGCCCGGAAACTATACCAGCCCGAAAAAACTGTTTCGTGTACAAGTGATTTAATTTTGGTTAACGTCCGCTTAATTTAAATACCTAAGGGGGGGGGGGGAGTGATCGGCTTGGTGTTGCTTTCATAAAACTACTAGATCATTTTATATCGTGTAAGACTAATTCTTCACCTCGAATCCAATTTAGATGTCTCTTCGAATTTTCTAGTTTGCTTCAAAATTTAAGTACGCTCTCTGGTGGACTTGGACATTGGCCTGATGCACAAATACAATTTTGCTAAGTAATGGAAATAGATTGACAGCTCAATACCTTTTTTTCATTGGTAGACCTGTTTTCCATAATATAGCAGCGCAATGAGACTCAAAACAAAAAAAGGAAGTGGAGGGAAATTGCAGTTGAAGAAAAGAAGAAAAGGGATAAACGTTAGCCTGAAACTTTAGGAGTGAATTTAGCAGAAACTGCGACAATAATGAAACCGAGTTTTCTGAAGAGCTGATTTTGAAAAATTAGTCAGCAAAAGCGTCACATTTTCATGATTCATTTTGATTCGGCAACATCTGGAAAATGTTTGAGCAATTGGAAATAAAGTTGTTCTTAGTAGTTCTTATGCAATTTCATGCTTTATCTGCAAAAGTTGCTGACTTACATTATTCTAGTGGATCCATTTTTGCGCAATTAACCGGTTTTTTATCTATTGAATTTGTTTCTATCAATTATTTCTTGCGCAAAAATGCCATCGATACTTACAGCTTAAATTTTTTCGCTAAAATTTCTCCTGTAAACACCCCAACTTTAGTTTTAATTGAAACTCATTAGTAATCTTCGGCTCATTATTATCCTAATATTCTTAATCTTTCATAACAATAGTTCAATTTGCTCAATTGTTCATTCGTAATCAATTTTCCGTTTATGTGAATGTTGCCCATCTGCAGTTTGAAGCTATTTGTTGAAAATATATTAGCCGTATAAAAAATCTGACTAGAACCTCACCGGGAGGGGGGAACGGACACTTTTTACTTTTTGGTCCTATCCCGGTATTATTGTGCAGAAAAAATCAGGTTACCAACAAATGTCCCCCCCCCCCCCCCCCCGGTGATGTCCTAGTCAGAATTTAATACTATTTTGCAAAATGAATCCTGGATTTCTCTCAATAATCTTTCATCTGACTCCGGCTGTTAGAAGAACGCTCGAATTTTATGAGACGGAAGATAAAACAATTAAGAAAACACCCCTTGAATAATCCTTTTACTGCCAAGAAACACAAATCTGGCTTCACTAACCTGCGAAGAAAAAGAAAGTAAAAATGAACCGCAATTTCTCCATAATGGTCAGATTTTAAAGTAATGCTTTTGTCGCTTTCGTTGAAAATCTGAAAATGAATTGATTGTAGTTAAGAGTTTCAGATCAAAACATAATAATGAGTGACAAAATTGAGCGGCTTTTCAGTTGCGATCCGTCAAATTTAAGAATTCTTTTTGATTGGTTATCAAAGCAAAAACTAAAGCAGAAACTGAAAGTGAATAAACAACATTTTGAGAACTATCACAATAATTTAAAATGTGAACTTATTCGATGAAGTTTCTTCTAACAAAGTTGACAGCAATTAATTAATGCGCTGTATACTGCGCTTTACATGTTCTCCAATTAAAAACGGGCTAAAATCTGAAAAATTGTGTCTTTCTCCTTATAGCCCTACCCCATGGACTTTGAAGGGGGGGGGAGGTTATAGGTTGTCCGACCACTAGCCTGGGGGGAGGCTATAATCGGAAAGAACAGAAAAAGAGCAGGGAGTTTTATAAATGCATTGCCGTCATATGAAAAGATTTTCCCGAAGTGACTTTAACCAACTGTTGGGTTATGGACAATCGCAGGCAGAATGATAAGCGTTCTTAACTGAGAAAAAGAATTAACTTGTCACAAATGAAAGAGTAAAAAACGATATTTTACAAGAGAATTGAGAGATTTTCAGTTGAGATCTGGATAATAGATCAAAATGGTGATTTGAATTTAGAGAGGAAAAAGAACTCAACAACCAATTGTTCATATACCCATTATTAGCGAGAACAAGTCAAGATAGAATTGTAATCATAGCACCATGAATCAAATGCTGGTCAAAAGGGTTACCAAAAAGGCTTCACTTTTACAGATTTACCATAAATCATTTGCAAGGGATACTGTAAATAGTATGCATTTGCACTTTTCTAAGAAATCGTTTACATTTCCAGTGAAATCAAAATCATTCAATAAATGCGGGGAAGATTTTGCGTAAATTAATCTCACTCTAATGATATACATCTATATTCAAAAATTCGAACCAAACATTCGTTCAAAGCACCGTTTCTTGGAGATTCATTTATAACAATTTCGTGACTTGAATCAAGTTGTACTGGTCTGATTGTACGGTTTGGTTTCATTTTCTGAAATTTTTAACCAAGTCTAATTCTTTAGTTTGAATCGAAACTCTAACATACCCACTCATACTTGAACTGATAGCGTAGAGTCTGTTCCCATCAAAACTTTTCTGAATGTTTACACTTTCGATACAAGTAAAGGTTTCGTAAAGAAGTTACCTGCCACTTTGCTAAAAGGAACGTAATGAACTGAAAAATGCGTATTTTCCGTCTTGTCCCAAATGATGTAAAATTTCATCTCTACGTGCTTTCTCCTCTAGGGCATGACTGAGTTTCGGCACAGTTTGATACAACTCCAGTTCTCATCTCAAATTGCTATCGGATATTTCTGCTGGATGCCAAAATCCTCCAGAAGTTGTTTCAGAAACAATGCTTTTTGATCAGCTGCTGCCTCACCTTGTTTTCTTTGCTTCCCACGATGAAAGGGCAACTGTGGCTGGCTCTTTTTACACTCCAACCTGCTCTGCCACGACCAATCAGCTGGAAGTAGTAGCGCGGTGTTGATTTTCTTTCATTTGCATCACGACACTTGTCAGCATCACTCTCCCCCCTAAAAAATATCTAGCCTGTTTTGTGCAAGTAAGTTTTCAACCTTCTCAACCCTGAAGATGACATGACAAGCATTTTCCGCATAGCCAGTGCTGATGGTTACGTGCATTCTTTTGTTTGGCCGGAGCATTGACTGTTAACTTGATCTGTGGCCTCGTCCGTTCGGCCTCGCCTCGTCCGGTCAGATAAAGAATTCATGCAATCAAGCTTCTGCAGACGCTCTGGCCGCTTTTTTATTTTCGTTTTCCACTGCCTAAATTTTTAATCTCAATAAGTGGAGTTGTTGAGGGTTTGAACTGATCCATTTTAAAACGCTCAAATTTTGTCTCTATGTAGAGTTCTTGGTTGGCAAAGACTTTGCTCCAAATCTGAGGCCCCGAACCAGTGTAGTCCCCCACTGTCTTCCCTTTTAAAAAAACCTTTCATGCTTTCTTGACTTCGGAGATCACTGCCATGCCTCTGGATGCTACTACGATGTCGACCTAAGACCTAACCAGTATGAAGGTGTGACCATCTATCTCAGTTCTTGTTTAAAAACAATGATCGTTCCTGCTTCTGGTTAACCCGCCCCTGTCTCAATATGAAGTTCGCCAACTCCTTTTACCAGTTGTCAGCAGTCGTTTCCAAACCATAAAATGATTTGTGCAGTCTGCATACTATTTTCTCTAAACCTGATTCGTGTTTCATAATCTCCTTTGTTCGTTTCAGATACACCCCTTCCTCTATTGGTTAATGCAGGAAAGACGCCTTGTCATCAAAATTGAGAATCAAAGGTTCCACCGATAGTTCAAGTAAAGTCCCCAATGTTTCTGACCTAGAAGTGGGCGCAGAAGTCCAAAACTAAAACAATCCGTCCTCTTGTTTGAAGCCTTCTGAAACATAACAAGCATTATGTTTTTCTACTTGACCACTGTTCCCAATTTCACGCTGTAGTACGTTTCACCCGGGGTTGAGAGTTTGTCTGTGATTGAGCTCACTAGATCTCAAATCGTCTTGTCGTGAAATGCTTTGGCTTCTTCCTTCCTTGACTGGTGTCACTGACCCCAATCATTACCGTGTTTGGCTTCATGGACTGTTTTTGATCCCACATAGTCAGCCGCAGTTTCTCGTTTATGTCTCTTGTTTGGGCTCGTATTTCCACTCGCTACTTTCAGTCTTTATTAAAACCAGTCGTCTTTTTGGCCATAAATTTTTTTGTGTTAGTCTCTCCAAGTTACTCTGAGTCACTTTGACTGTTGCAGTAGATCCTTGAGCCATAGTTTCTTCCTCAAATTCAGAGGCCTATTGTTTCAGTGTTGTTTCCTGAGTGTTCTCTACGTCATACCAATCCTGCTTTCTCGCATTCTCGCAGTAGCTGTGCCCTGTATTTCAGTGTTGCCATCATCTGGTTGCCACGTCCTCAGTCGTTCTGCAATATCGTCTAGTAAATCAGGCATCTCTGTAATGTCGTTTGATCCTACTCCAGACATTTTCATGAGCACATCTTGAGATTCCGTCACCTTGTGTGAGTTGGGTATTTAGATTTCATGTAGGTTTCATACCTTGCTTTAGCACTCCTGGTCATCTGATTTGTCCTCGTTTCACAGAAAATTTTCTGATTCTGGTGGCAATGAAAATTTTTGCTCCACAATTATCTCCGGAAGTTCTGAGTCAATTAGCAAACACCCTGCCGTCTCCCGTTATGTCTTGTGGCACCTGCTAGCTGAACTGTTCTTTCGCGTCCCCGCTGGTAGGGTGATCATTTAAACAAAGCTTGAATACAGTACGTCCTGAACTGCTCCGAGAAAAACTCTTTCGCATTCTATTTTATCAGCTTCATGTGGGTCCCCATACTCAGAACAAAACTTCTTCAGGCTGGCCAGTGTTTTGCTCTTTGATTTTAGTAAATCTTGGAAAACAAACGCCGTGCAATTTTACTCTGAATTGTCCAATCACGTTTGTAAACACCTTCTCCTCTTTATCCTCTGCTTGAACTCTGTGACACTCTTTGTGATGGAGTCTTTGCAGTCTTGGACACATCACTTCACATGGCACACATCTTCGGGTTCCCTCACTGTCTCTAACATATTCCGGACCATATCTGCTTGATTTAATCGGCCCAATCCTCTGTGCCACTTTCCTGAACTGTCCAGTTTCACGCTGGTGTAATTTTTTTTGAATTCTGGAATGCTGCGGAACAAATTGTTTTTTTAGGGACTTTTAATAGACTTTCCTTCTCAAATAGTGTATGTCTTTCTTAAAAGTGAGCTTATGTCCCCATTCCGTGATTCTCAAGACTGATAGGATGTTCGAAAAAAGTGCATGCACATAAAAAAAGTTCTGGAGTTCACATCGGAACCCTCCCGGCTTGAGTAAATGCCGATCCTCACGAATCCTAACGAAATGCCGATCCTCCGAATTCTCATCTCTAGAAACCGCTCCGTTCTGATTTCTGAGACATGATTGAATGAACACGAAGTCCAGGAACGCATCGATAACTGTCACTATGTGGTCTGTCTAACCACTATCCACTAGCATGCCTGTTGTCTTCGATTGGGCACGAACCGCGTTGTCTAGGGTAACCAATGTTGAGCCGCCACTGACTCATGTTTGCTCCTATTCTTTTTCGCAACAAGATTAGGTGCATTCTTGTGTTTGGCCAGGACATTGACTGTTAACTTGATATCTGGCCTTGTCCGTTCGGCCTCGCATCGTCCGGTCAGATAAAGGACTCATGCAATCAAGCTTCCGCAGACGCTCCGGCTGCTTTTTTGTTTTCGTGTTTCGCTGCCTGAAGTTTTAATCTCAAGTAAGGGGAGTTGTTGAGGGTTTGAGTTGACCCGTTTTAAAACGCTCAAGCTTTCTCTCTATGTAGAATTCTTGGTTGGCAAAGACTTTGCTCCAAATCTGAGGCCGCGAACCAGTGTAGTCCCCCACTGTCTTCCCTTTGAATGGTTACCTTTCTTGCTTTCTTGACATCATAGGTCACTGCCATGCTCGTGGCACACAAAAAAGATCTCAAGTTCCCATCGGATTCCTCCACGCTTGAGTGTATGCCGATCCTCACAAAACCTCTACTCACACCTCTTAAAGCCTCTCTCCGTTCGGATTTCTGATCCCTTATTGAATGGACGCAAAGTCAAGGAAAGCATCGATAACTGTCACAAGGTGGTCTGTCTAAACACTATCCACTAGCGTGTCTGCTGTATTCAATTGGGCAAGAACCTCGTTGTCTAGAGTAGCCAATATTGACTCATGTTTGTTACTATTCTTTTTCGCCTGCTTGCGGTGTCATTGTGGCCCATATCTCAACAATCACGGCAAATCTCTGTCTCTTTCTTCTTGGAAAAATGACCAAGAACCCCAAACACAATCCTTCATTGGGTTCTTTTACAAAGTCAAGCTTCATGAAGTCACTCTCATAAAACGATTACGGATGAAGAGGATTTTTGAGACCTGAAGCCTTGTGAGCAGCTCCTGTCCTCCCATATACACCCTTCATCGCCTTGTGCTTCTTTTTCTCAGATGTGCTAGACCAATTGGGCAGTCTTGCTGGCTCATTGGGCTGCGCCTTTGATCCCTGTACTGATTGGTAGAGTTTCTTAGTCGGCATCACTGCCACAAGTCTTTTGCTCTTGATGAAAAAGTTCTGCGCCTTCCCTGTGTAACTCAGGAGTTTCACTATCTGTTGATCTACATTAGTGTGAGCCGGCAAAACAATTATGAAACAAAACCCTACTAAGCAGAAAAGATTATGATCATCAACAGAAAATCTTTTTTTAGTAAAAAAAATTTTTGTTTGGGAAAAACGCTGGGCACAAAAAAAATTGGCCGATACACTTTCGCAGGCGGAATGAAAAGCGGTTTTAACTCAGTAAAATGAATTGATTTACCAGAAATTAGAGGTTGTACAATATCAATGATTTAAAGTTAGAGATGAAAAACCCAACTATCAGATTTTTGAACTTATAGATGAAACAACTCAACAATCAGTTGCATACCTACCCATCATCGGTGAGACAAAGTAAAAATTGAATTAATATCATAGCACCACGATTATTAGTAGGGATGGTAAGGGTTAAAAGAAATGGTTCGCTTCTGCAAATTTCTAGGAAACCATTCTCAAGGGATTCCGTAAAAAGTATGAATTTGCACTTTCCTAAGAATTCGTTCTCATTTCCAGTGATATTATAATCATTCAACACATGCGGGAAACATTTTGTATAAAAACCGTCCACTCTAAAAATAGTTATTTAGATTTTTCAATTTGAACCGAATATTGAATCTGGGCCCCATGTCTTGCATATTCATTTAAAAAAGTTTTGTGACTTGTAGGAACGTAACGAATTGAGGTATCGCCATCTTCCGCTTTGTCCCACAAGAAATGAAATGTAATCTCGATGTGCTTGCTCCTTGATGGAACGACGGGTTTTGGCTTTTTTACAACTCCGGTTGTCCTTACAAATTGCTGTTTGATACCAAATTGGATGCTGTTTTCTTGGATGCCAAATTCTCCAGAAATTACAATGCTTTCTGAACTGCTGCTGCAATGCCCTGATATTCTGCTTCAGATGAAAAAAGTCAATTCTGGCCAGCTCTTTACACCGCAACGTGTTCCGCCACATCCGTTGAGCTTTAACTAGAAACCCGTCATTCATTTTTCGTTGTTCGCATCATCAGATTACTCTGCATCACTTTAACGCAATAAATCATATTTAGCATTTTTGTGTGACGAATTCTAGTCTTCTTGAAACTTGAAGATAACCTAAAGGTCATTTTCCGCAAAGACACCATTATACAGACGATGCACAGAAACCATTATAGTCTCTTTTTTCTTCCATTTGAAAAGTTGCTTCTAGTGGTTTATATCAGGGATTACTGTCTTGGTCTTGCTTCTGGCTGCTGCTACTACCTTGTCAACAACCAAGACCAGCATGACGGTGTGACCACCAATTGGTGCTCTTACGATCAAGTAATGATCTATACTGCTTCTGGTGAAACTCTGCCTCAGTAGGAAGTTTGGCAGCTCCTTGTACCAGTTGTTGGCCGCCCATTTCAATCCATAAACTGAGTCAGCATCCTACTTTATCTCCACCTGACCCGGGTTTCACAAATTCCTATGACTGCTCCAGGTGCACCTCTTCCTCTACTGCGTAATGCAGAAAAGCCGTCTTGACAACAAACTGGTGCATCAAAAGGCCTTGTTGTGTGGATAGTTGAAACAGAATCCTGAATGTCTCTGTCTTATAGGTAGGCGCAGAAGTCTCAACGTAGTCCAGAACTTCCGCTTGTTTGAAGCCTTTTGTCACATACTGTGTTTTTTACTTGTGAACTAGACCACTTTGGCGTAATTTCACGATGTGCTTCACTAAAAAAGAATCTAAAAATGAATGATGTTTCCTATTAAAATTAGTTTGTGACAATTTTTTAAATTAAATTTTTTTACATAAAAACTTGATGATAAAATGAACAATGACCAATGAAAGGAATCTTGCTTTTAGTTTTCAATTACAAAACCTGCTTATTTAATTCAATAAGCCTAGGGAAAAAAATTTTATCAAATGTGTTTTTTCCATTCGACCAAGTAGCCTCTAACCACACTTCACTCAAACTCTCCCTTGATCAGATATTTATGTTTTTACAGTGTTACTGTTGTTCTGTTATTCAAAAAGGAAAATAATTGCTGTCCTAAGATTTTCGAGGTTATGCTGGAATTAAAATCCACTACTTAGAGTAAAATGAGATCGTCAAACGTTGAAAAATCAACGATACCTTTTCAAAGATATCTAATAAAGCGTTTCAAAGTGTTTCCACGCTCGTCAACATTCTTGGGAAAGCATCTACACAAAATTTAATAAGCCTTGATGTGTTTTAATTGAAAAGAATGGAACCGTGTCACAGCATTTTTGCCTTTTGGAGTGCTCTTAAGGAAAATTTGAACACTCCATACCACCGAAAACTTGTTTGCCGTTTTTGTAAATACTGAACAAATTTCAAATTGTCGGTTTTCCTGCTGATCTTATTGGATAAATGGAGTTATTTTGCTTTTCCCGGAAATATATCTCATGAAATGAGACTGACACGAGTTGGCGAAGTTAGGACATTGTGGCTAGTGATAAGCAGATTTGTTAACCAGCCAACAACTTAAGACGCTTATAAACTGCTTAGAATACTTTTTTGTAAAACAAGATTAGCGGAAACACAGTTTGCCTTCTTTTCTTGCCTAATATTTTTGCTTAGTCCTCTAATTCGAGTGTCGAAAGAAAAAAGTCCTCTGATGAAAAGTTTTGAAAGAAATGTTTTGAATAATTTGTCTGAGTAATACAGGGTTATTATGATATAAAAAGATTGCATGTCTCTACTCCAGATTTTATGTATTCGAACCCATTCCAGTAAACGTACACAACGTCCCTGGCAAAAACGGTGGTTGAATTGACTAAATCCTACTAAATTTCAGCGAAACATTTAGCTCCACCATGTCTAATTTAAAAGCAGGTTGCTCGGGAAGTGCGGACTCTTGAAAATGAACTTAATCAATTAACAATAAATTATTCTCAATTAGAAGGACATTTGTTTGCTTTTCGTGTGGTAAAAAAAGTAGCATATAATCGAAAGGTGATCAATCGAAAGGTGATCAATCGAAAGGTGATCAATCGAAAGGTGATCAATCGAAAGGTGATCAATCGAAAGGTGATCAATCGAAAGGTGATCAATCGAAAGGTGATCAATCGAAAGGTGATCAATCGAAAGGTGATCAATCGAAAGGTGATCAATCGAAAGGTGATCAATCGAAAGGTGATCAATCGAAAGGT
Source organism: Convolutriloba macropyga (assembly GCF_964194025.1). Classification (NCBI taxonomy): domain Eukaryota; kingdom Metazoa; phylum Xenacoelomorpha; order Acoela; family Convolutidae; genus Convolutriloba; species Convolutriloba macropyga. Next base: position 58,394,134 of record NC_134478.1, read on the forward strand.
GATCAATCGAAAGGTGATCAATCGAAAGGTGATCAATCGAAAGGTGATCAATCGAAAGGTGATCAATCGAAAGGTGATCAATCGAAAGGTGATCAATCGAAAGGTGATCAATCGAAAGGTGATCAATCGAAAGGTGATCAATCGAAAGGTGATCAATCGAAAGGTGATCAATCGAAAGGTGATCAATCGAAAGGTGATCAATCGAAAGGTGATCAATCGAAAGGTGATCAATCGAAAGGTGATCAATCGAAAGGTGATCAATCGAAAGGTGATCAATCGAAAGGTGATCAATCGAAAGGTGATCAATCGAAAGGTGATCAATCGAAAGGTGATCAATCGAAAGGTGATCAATCGAAAGGTGATCAATCGAAAGGTGATCAATCGAAAGGTGAGCAATCGAAAGGTGATCAATCGAAAGGTGATCAATCGAAAGGTGATCAATCGAAAGGTGATCAATCGAAAGGTGATCAATCGAAAGGTGATCAATCGAAAGGTGATCAATCGAAAGGTGATCAATCGAAAGGTGATCAATCGAAAGGTGATCAATCGAAAGGTGATCAATCGAAAGGTGATCAATCTAAAGGTGATCAATCGAAAGGTGATCAATCGAAAGGTGATCAATCGAAAGGTGATCAATCGAAAGGTGATCAATCGAAAGGTGATCAATCGAAAGGTGATCAATCGAAAGGTGATCAATCGAAAGGTGATCAATCGAAAGGTGATCAATCGAAAGGTGATCAATCGAAAGGTGATCAATCGAAAGGTGATCAATCGAAAGGTGTTCAATAGATCCCGGAGGTCCACTTCAAATGATGAGGAGTATCAGTACTATGACATTTTGTGAAAAATAAGTGGCCTATCACAGCATGGAAAAAGAGGAGGGCGGAAACCTTAAAACGTAATTCCTATGTTTCAATGCTAAAAATTTAGGTTTTTACCAAAAATTTTATACAATCTGATGCCTTTATTCAGGCAAAGGTTTTGGACTCACGTCGAAGAGAAAATGTCAGACACCCTGGATCAAGTTAAGATTATTTTTTTTGTCCAACAATATTCAACAGCCCAATTTTCCCATAATTTTCAGCCGACAAAAATCTAAACGAATACATCTTCATCATAATTACGATATTAGGATTGAATTTAACCGACTTACACCACTGTTAATCAACGCATCGGTTCTATTTGCATTAAGTGAACTACCATTTCTACACAAACGTGATAAAGGGAATCCAAATCATTTCGTTGCTTTTTCGCATATTAGCAGACTTTGCCGAGATCAGTGACAGTGCGAACATCACCGAACAAATTACAGATCGTTCGTCGCTAATTTCGTGACGTTCCTTTATCCGCTAGCGACATGAACAACAAGAAAAGTGGCTACTATTCCCCTAAGCAACGGATGATGAAAGGACTAATACCCATGATCAGAGGATAAGAGTCAATTACACTTGCGGCTAGATTCAAGAAACACTGTAAAGTCCACCGACCCATTAAAAAACAATTTGGAGGTGTAAAACTTATTTGCGCTCGCTTACGTTCCTGACCTTAATACATTTGT
>NC_134478.1:58395891-58463322 GCF_964194025.1 Convolutriloba macropyga
CATCGAACGCAATTGTGTCTGATCAGGGTCCATTTCGAGTGCTTTATTTTTTTTTCAATTTTTTTGTTTTTTTTTTCGTACGGAGAGATGTTGGCTCTGCCAAGAGGCAACAATAAAGCAGCATTTTGATTAGAGACTCCACGAAAGTCCGAAAACTCTGATCAGAAAAAGGAATCCAGCTGATATCAAAGGCCGGTCCCCTTCAGAGGAAATTTTGAGCAACTGGATACCACGATCTTTCTTATGGAAAGCTGTCGAAACTCACCCATCGAGTCAGAAATATACACTAACTGGTACACTAAATAAAATTTGTTCTCAACAGTTGGGTTTCGTTTTCTTCAGCAAAACTTTTATATTTGATTTTTCCTTAGATGATTAAATACTGCAAACGTCAAATTTTATGAAAAGAAAATATTATAGCAAAATTAAGGGATTTGTTCATAGGTAAAATCCTTCTCTGATCAGACTATTTCGAGCGCACTTGAGTCTGATCATTGTCTGATTAAGTTCTGTGCACTGGTCTGAATTTGAGTTTGGACCATGGTCTGAAGATGGTCTGATCAGAACACCTTCGGTCTGAAAAATCTGATCAGAAACCCATTGTGTCTGGAAAATCTAATCAGAGGTAAGTTGGGTCTGGAAAGTCTGATCAGGATTGTTTTCCGTCTGGAAATCTGATGAGAGATAATTTCGGTTTGGAAAATCTGATCAGACGAAAATTTGGGTCTGGACCTCAACCTGGGTTGGAAAAAATGCTCAATCCGGACCAAGTTTTTGGCTGAATGTTGGTTCTCTCGACCTCTGAAACTGTATTTTCTTCTCAGTCCAGATCAAATTATTAAAATTTTGAAACAAAAATGACGTTGAAAATGTTACCGTTTGTTAAATTAATTGTGATTATTACAACTTGCAAAAACCTTTTAGTTCACTTTTAATTTTCTTCTTGTCATTGAACAACTAATTTGTTATATATATATATATATATATATATATATATATATATATATATATATATACTCGGGCAAATGCGCTTTTGTCATGTAAAAATAATTTTCTTTTTTTTAAATTCATTTGAGCCAAATTATGAGAAAATAATTTTTATCATCATCTGAACGCATATTGAGTTAAAGCGTAAGCAAGTCATCAGGCCAGCAAGTTTGATTTTTCTTTCAGTTAACATAATCTGGCCAATTTTTACTTTGCGGTTTTCAGTAGGTTTTAACTTAGCTTTAACCATTTCTTTAATTTTTATTTTTCATTAATTCATCAGTTTTGTTTTGTTCAATTGTTGTTGTTTATATTTTTCAGTTACAATTACATATATCAGCAGAGTTAAACATTCATGAAGAGCAATACTTGTCGCACCAGAACGCAACAATTCTTCGCAACACACAATGGCAAGTGCGGTTTTAGATTTTTGTCTTCATGGATAATTGTTATTATCGTCGATCTGATTTCATAAGTACTCTTCATAATTTTTGATTATGAACTGATTATAACTGTTTATAGCTATTACTGTCTATCACAATTGTGAGAAAGTAATCAAAAGCATGCACCATTTACAAACTCTTGCAAAAAGCAAACCTTTTTTATGAAAAAAATTAAATCTGGGGGGAACATATTTCCCAGGTTGAGGTCCAGACCCAAATTGGTTTATGATCAGACCCAGTCGAGCGCACACCCGTGTGTTCCCAGACCCAAATTACTGGGTCTGAACGGAAGCTCGAGCGCACTACAGTCTGGGCGATGGTCTGGAGATATTCTGATCAGAGGTCAGTTTTGTCTGAAAAGTCTGGACCATGATCTGGAGATGGTCTGATCAGAGGTCAATTTGGTCTGAAAAGGCTGATCAGAGGCTATTTCGACCGCAATTGGGTCTGATCACAACCTCATCAAGCGAACTTTGGTCTGATCATAGGGGACATCGAGCGCAATTGGGTCTGATCATAACACCTCTTCGAACGCAATTGGGTCTGATCCGGGTCCATTTCGAGTGCTTTAATTTTTTTTTCATTTTTTTGTTTTTTTTTCGTACGGAGAGATGTTGGCTCTGCCAGGAGGCAACAATAAAGCAGCATTTTGATCAGAGACTAATCTAAAGTCCGAAAACTCTGATCAGAAAAAGGAATCCAGCTGATATCAAAGGCCGGTCCCCTTCAGAGGAAATTTTGAGCAACTCGATACCACGATGTTTCTTATGGAAAGCTGTCAAAACTCACCCATCGAGTCAGAAATATACACTAAACGGTACACTAAATAAAATTTTTTCTCAACAAATGGGTTTCGTTTTCTTCAGCAAAACTTTTATAATTGATTTTTCCTTTGATGAATTAAATACTGCAAACATCAATTTTATGAAAAGAATATATTATAACAAAATTAAGAGATTTGTTCATAGGTAAAATCTTTCTCTGATCAGACTATTTCGAGCGCACTTGAGTCTGATCATATTCTGATTAAGTTCTGGGCACTGGTCTGAATTTGAGTCTGGACCATGGTCTGAAGATGGTCTGATCAGAACACCTTCGGTCTGAAAAGTCTGATCAGAGACCCATTGTGTCTGGAAAATCTAATAAGAGGTAAGTTGGGTCTGGAAAGTCTGATCAGGGTTGATTTCCGTCTGGAAAGTCTGATCAGAGATATTTTCGTTTTGGGAAAGTCTGATCAGACGAAAATTTTGGGTCTGGACCTCAACCTGGGTTGGAAAAATGCTCAATCACGACCAAGTTTTTGGCTGAATGTTTGTTCTCTCGGCCTCTGAAACCGTATTTTCTTCTCATTCGAGTTCAAATTATTAAAATTTTGAAACAAGAATGACGTTGAAAATGTTACCGTTTGTTAATTTATTTGTGATTATTACAACTTGTAAAGACCTTTTAGTTCACTTTTAATTTTCTTCTTGTCATTGAACAACTAATTTGTTATATATATATATATATATATATATATATATATATATACTCGGGCAAATGCGCTTTTGTCATGTAAAAATAATTTTCTTTTATTTAAATTCATTTGAGCCAAATTATGAGAAAATAATTTTTATCATCATCTGAACGCATATTGAGTTAAAGCGTAAGCATGTCATCAGGCCAGCAAGTTTGATTTTTCTTTCAGTTAACATAATCTGGCCAATTTTTACTTTGCGGTTTTCAGTAGGTTTTAACTTAGCTTTAACCATTTCTTTAATTTTTATTTTTCATTAATTCATCAGTTTTGTTTTGTTCAATTGTTGTTGTTTATATTTTCAGTTACAATTACATATATCAGCAGAGTTAAACATTCATGAAGAGCAATACTTGTCGCACCAGAACGCAACAATTCTTCGTAACACAAAATGGCAAGCGCGGTTTTAGATTTTTGTCTTCATGGATAATTGTTATTATCGTCGATTTGATTTCATAAGAACTCTTCATAATTTTTGATTATGAACTGATTATAACTGTTTATAGCTATTACTGTCTATCACAATTGTGAGAAAGTAATCAAAAGCATGCACCATTTACAAACTCTTGCAAAAAGCAAACCTTTTTTACGAAAAAATTAAATCTGGGGGGAACATATTTCCCAGGTTGAGGTCCAGACCCAAATTGGTTTATGATCAGACCCAGTCGAGCGCACACCCGTGTGTTTCCAGACCGAAATTACAGGGTCTTAACTGAATTTTGAGCGCAATGGGGTCTGATCACAACCTCATCAAGCGCACTTTGGTCTGATCAGAGGCGACATCTTACGCAATTAGGTCTGATCAGGGTCCATTTCGAGTGCTTAATTTTTTTTTCAATTTTTTTGGTTTTTTTTCGTACGGAGAGATGTTGGCTCTGCCAAGAGGCAACAATAAAGCAGCATTTTGATTAGAGACTCCACTAAAGTCCAAAAACTCTGATCAGAAAAAGGAATCCAGCTGATATCAAAGGCCGGTCCCCTTCAGAGGAAATTTTGAGCAACTGGATACCACGATGTTTCTTATGGAAAGCTGTCGAAACTCTACCATCGAGTCAGAAATATACACTAACTGGTACACTAAATAAAATTTGTTCTCAACAGTTGGGTTTCGTTTTCTTCAGCAAAACTTTTATATTTGATTTTTGCTTAGATGAATTAAATACTGCAAACGTCAATTTTATGAAAAGAATATATAATAGCAAAATTAAGGGATTTGTTCATAGGTAAAATCCTTCTCTGGTCAGACTATTTCGAGCGCACTTGAGTCTGATCATTGTCTGATTAAGTTCTGTGCACTGGTCTGAATTTGAGTTTGGACCATGGTCTGAAGATGCTGTGATCAGAACACCTTCCGTCTGAAAAATCTGATCAGAGACCCATTGTGTCTGGAAAATGTAATCAGAGGTAAGCTGGGTCTGGAAAGTCTGATCAGGGTTGTTTTCCGTCTGGAAATCTGATGAGAGATAATTTCGGTTTGGAAAATCTGATCAGACGAAAATTTGGGTCTGGACCTCAACCTGGGTTGGAAAAATGCTCAACCCAGACCAAGTTTTTGGCTGAATGTTTGTTCTCTCGACCTCTGAAACTGTTTTTTCTTCTCAGTCAAGATCAAATTATTAAAATTTTGAAACAAAAATGACGTTGAAAATGTTACCGTTTGTTAAATTAATTGTGATTATTACAACTTGCAAAAACCTTTTAGTTCACTTTTAATTTTCTTCTTGTCATTGAACAACTAATTTGTTATATATATATATATATATATATATATATATATACTCGAGCGCACTACAGTCTGGGCGATGGTCTGGAGATGGTCTGATCAGAGGTCAATTTGGTCTGAAAAGGCTGATCAGAGGCTATTTCGAGCGCAATTGGGTCTGATCACAACCTCATCAAGCGCGCTTTGGTCTGATCAGAGGCGACATCAAGCGCAATTGGGTCTGATCATAACCCCTCTTCGAACGCAATTGGGTCTGATCCGGGTCCATTTCGAGTGCTTTATTTTTTTTTTCATTTTTTTGTTTTTTTTTCGTACGGAGAGATGTTGGCTCTGCCAGGAGGCAACAATAAAGCAGCATTTTGATCAGAGACTAATCTAAAGTCCGAAAACTCTGATCAGAAAAAGGAATCCAGCTGATATCAAAGGCCGGTCCCCTTCAGAGGAAATTTTGAGCAACTGGATACCACGATGTTTCTTATGGAAAGCTGTCGAAACTCACCCATCGAGTCAGAAATATACACTAAACGGTACACTAAATAAAATTTGTTCTCAGCAGTTGGGTTTCGTTTTCTTCAGCAAAACTTTTATAATTGATTTTTCCTTTGATGAATTAAATACTGCAAACATCAATTTTATGAAAAGAATATATTATAACAAAATTAAGAGATTTGTTCATAGGTAAAATCTTTCTCTGATCAGACTATTTCGAGCGCACTTGAGTCTGATCATATTCTGATTAAGTTCTGGGCACTGGTCTGAGTTTGAGTCTGGACCAGGGTCTGAAGATGGTCTGATCAGAACACCTTCGGTCTGAAAAGTCTGATCAGAGACCCATTGTGTCTGGAAAGTCTGATCAGGGTTGATTTCCGTTTGGAAAGTCTGATCAGAGGTAATTTCGGTTTGGAAAGTCTGATCAGACGAAATTTTGGGTCTGGACCTCAACCTGGGTTGGAAAAATGCTCAATCATGACCAAGTTTTTGGCTGAATGTTTGTTCTCTCGGCCTCTGAAACCGTATTTTCTTCTCATTCGAGTTCAAATTATTAAAATTTTGAAACAAGAATGACGTTGAAAATGTTACCGTTTGTTAAATTATTTGTGATTATTACAACTTGTAAAGACCTTTTAGTTCACTTTTAATTTTCTTCTTGTCATTGAAACTTCTCTTGAACAACTAACTTTGTTCATTTGCGTTGCTAAAAATGTTCAATTTAAACTAAATGTTTATCAAATTGTTACATAATTTACTTTCGCAAATCACCGAAGCAAAAAATCTATTTTTCAATTAATTTTTATACATAAAATGTACACACACACCCAATATAGATATTTTTAAATGTCGTTTTTAATGTCATTATACCGCATATATTTAAATTTTTGTGGTTTTGTAATTTGATTTTTAAATTATTTGACACAGGGGGATACGTATGCTTCTTTAATTGCCTGAAGTTTTAGTTATTAAAGATTTATGTGTTTATATAGTCAAGTTTTAATGAATTTACAGTTTTAAATAACCAATGCTTTAACTAACTCGTATGTGTTTTGCAGTGGAAAGCAAGTTGATACAGATATAGATAACGTTTTAGATGAAGATTAAACGAGTGGTTTTTTTATCTCTTCATTATTTGTCATATTCTTCGCGTTGGCGTAGAAAATAGCTTCAATGACTATCTTAAGAAAGTTATCATAAAGTGATTAACAAGAATAACACAAACGACCTTGAGAATATCATTTAACAGTTACAGAATACAAGTTGTAAAATTCTTAAAACTTGAGTTATGTTGAGTTACGTATTATTAGATGCACAGATAACGCATGAAAGCAAATTATGTTCAAAAAATAAATTTCCAATGTTTTCTAAATTCCTCGGTAGCAAAAATCTTTATATCCCCTCACGCTATGCCTATTTTGTCCCCCTCACGCTTTGTGAGCATATAATCACCCCCACCCCCACCCCCAGCGAACGTGTTTTTCACATAGTAACGTGCTATACAACATATACGCATAATCTTTAAGCGAGGAGCATAAAAAATCTTTAAGTGGGGCTTAAAGGGGGGGGGGGGGGAGAATAGATTCCAAAAAGCAAAAGTTAAGTGCTCTCTCTTAAAATTGGAAAATTTAGCATACTGAAGTATGTTACGTAGTAAATGAACGAATTTTAGCCAATCAGAATCGAGTATTTCCAAACTTTAAAATAAGAATTAAATACGTTCTAATATACGTAGAAAGTTCCGAAAAAGCTCATTTAACCTAATTTTAAGTAAATATAACCACTATATGCATCGATTAAGCCGGTTTTCGGCTTAACATTTTTAGGTTTTCTAGACAATTGCCGATTGAATACGAACTGTTTTGAAGTCAATGACATCAGACAAAAAAAAACCTGTTAAATGAACAACAAAAAATCTTGCCGTCTAAGTTTTCACTTGTCACATTGATTGCTTATATAACACGCTATACGTTGCTTTATGCTAATAATACGTTGCTTACAGTTGAATAGAATACGTTTTGATTAAGAATTGAATCTTCCCGAACTACAGTATCTTTTCACTGAGTTAATATTGGTACCGCAACCCATTTTACTCTTAATTCAAAACAGGGCGGGGACCGTTAAAGATAATCCGACAGTTCACTTAATACAGCAATAAAACCGACCGTTCCCTATAACCTTAAATAAGGAACAAGAGACCAGACCCAACTGCGGATCAATACCTTAGGTAACTCCTGCTGACAAATAATATCTTTGCGCCAAAATTGATTTTATTTCCCCAGTTATCGAAAAGGAATTTGGGGGTCCAACCCACGTTCCCGGGTTCAGAGCTTACTACTGCCGACCTGCGATCTGAATACCGATGCAGACTTTCAGCAACAGGATTTGAGCATCCCGAAAGACAAAGAGACCATCTCCATTTATTCAGAGCCAGACTGCAAATGCTTTAAAAAATGGGAAGGAACTGCCGTTCATGATCGGAGGGGCAAATCATTGGTCAGCTGCGTAAAGTGGAGCGTCAATTACATCCTGAATCCAAGAGTGGCCGAGGGGTGGGAATCATGACTGCACTCAGCACTTCTCAAGGCCAAAAAAGCTTTGAATCCAACAAAAAACTGTAAGACAGAACAGATCTTTAACATATTCCTTGCAGTAAAATTAAAATTTTCAATTTAGACGGCAAACTCCAACCCCTAATTTTCCTAACTTTTCAATCAACCATATTGTGTTATCAAAAAATTAACGGTATCAGATCAAAAAAATTAAGAATTCCGTGTTTTTCAACGCGGAAATCTTGAATTAAGAATTCCGTGATTTTCGACGCGGAAATCTTAAGAATTCCGTGATTTTCAACGCGGAAATCTTAAATTAAGAATTCCGTGATTTTCGACGCGGAAGTCTTAAGAATTCCGTAATTTTCAACGCGGAAATCTTAATTTGGGAATTCCGCGATTTTCATCGCGGAAATCTTAAGAATTCCGATATTTAGATAACCTGTCACCATCAAACCACACATATCATTATTTTTAAGACAAAAAACATCGGTTTTGAAGAAATTTTTTGGTAGATTTACCAAAACTTCGAGAAAATTGATATAGTCGGTTCGTATATCAAAAAATAACAGCTGATTGATAGAATATTATACTAAATTGTTCGATTTTGCAAATTTTTGGTCAATTTTTTTTGCAATTCAAAAAACATAGAAAATCAATACCGAATATTGATAAACCGTACTTTCAGGCATAAAACCGTCCAGTTTACAGGATTACCGTTCCGTATTCAAGAAATTGCAATAAATTGACCAAAAAATAGAGAAAATTGGACAAAAGCATAAAATTTTGACAAATTTGTCAATAAGTCAAATTTTTCATTAAGAAGGTTCAGAAGGTTCGTTAATTGAGTGAAACCCAATACACAGAAAAGTTGTAAAAATTTTCTCAACCTCCGGCCTAAAAAAATTATCGAGTTCCCATAATTTTTCTCATCGCTCGTTTATGTACCGTTTTTCGTCCGCGTCCTTTTCGTCCTTTAACTTTTCAAATTTCCGTGTTCCATTTTTCAATAACGTCGCTCTCCCAAAACTTCGCTTTCCATCTTCATCCGCAACTTTCCCGGATTTCGATGTAGTATGTCATATGTGATAAAGTATGTTGTTGTTTTTGCTGTAGTAAGTTGAGTATGCTAGTATGCTGGTTTGTTGTTTAGGTCTTATAGCTTTCTAGGGTGTGACTTAAGTTTATTCTCGAGTTACGGCTGGATTGTCTTTTGACTTTTCAACATTACTGATTTACTAGCCCTCCTGTTGTAGTATATTGATTTTGCTGCTGTATGTTTGTTTGTACCTGTATGATTGCTAGTTGGTTTCGTCTCGTTGTCTTCTAGGGTGTGAGTTAAGTTTATTCTCGAGTTACGGCTGGATTATTTCTCGACTTTTCCAACTGTCTTAGTCTACAAATACACTATTGTAGTTTATTCAATTGTGCTGTAGTTTGTTCAATACCATTAGTATGCTGATTGTTTGTTGTGGTTTGGGTTTTGCTAGGATGTGACTTAAGTTTATTCTGGAGTTACGGCTAGTAAATTTCTCGAACTTTTCATCCTTTTAGTGTACTACTGCTTTGCCGTAATTTATTTTGTTGTTATATTAAGCCCCATAATGAACTATGCAATATTGTCTTGCATTATTTTCTCTCGTTCTCCCTAGGGTGTGACTTAAGTTTGTTCTGGAGTTACGGCTAGGTTGTTTGGTTGAGTTTTGGCTGTGGTCTGCTAACATAGTTCTTTCCGACCTCATTTCCCGCCCGTCCCTTCCCACCGTCTCGTTTCGTTTCGTTGAGCGTTTTTCGCTCGCTTTGCCGTACATCCCGTTTCCGTTGCGTCGCAAGTTGCTCGTTCGACTTCTCGTCCGTAACGTCTCCGTTTCGTCGCGCGTTGCTCGCTCGACTTCCCGCGATTTCCTTGTCTCCCTCTGCGTTGAGCGCATGGCGTTCAGCGCTCCACTTCTGTTTTTGTCGGGAACTGTGTGCTCGACGGCATTTTCTGCTCTTTGGGCGGTTTGTTTTACAGACTGTCTACAGTGTGCTGTGTTTGGTGTCTTTTGCGTTGGGTTTAATTTGCGTGGGTTTGGTTTGTTTGGAGTGTGCATATAATAGATAACCGTTAACAGTGGTAGTTTTGCTGGTCATTGGAAATAATAACATCACGATGTCTAATAGTCTTAGTCAAAAAGTCAAAACGTTGCACGCTGCCAGGTCAAAGCGTGAAGCTGAATTGCATGCTATACATGAAGATATTCTTCGTTTTATAAATAGTCAAAGTAGGCGAGTGGAAGTTGAACGCCTAGTAACAAAGTGCTACGAAGCATTTATGACTGTTGTAGACAAAAATGAGGACCTGATTGCTTTTGCTGGAAAAACAGAGGATCCAAGTGCACTTGTTCCTTCATTAGAGTCTTACTTGGAGGCAATGACAGCTAAGAATGACAAGATACTCACTTCAGCACGGAACTACATCAACTCTGCTGATGATAAAGTGAGTGAGTTCCAGTAACCAAGGGCTCCCATTTTTTCTAGACTTCCCTAAATTATGACCTCGTCAAAAACATCTGGTCAGCGTAAATATAATTACGTAATTGCTAAAATGAAGCACGAAGAAATTGAAAAACAGAACGAGGCAGTCATTCACCTCGTTAAACAGGAAAACAAATGGAATTAGATGAACTGGAGGAAAACAACAGGAAACGGTTGGCAGAGGCAACTCTGCAAGAATTTGAATTGCTGGACGCCGTTTCTAAAGGTAGCCAATCTGAAACAACTGCAAGTGCTAGGAGCTCAATGAGAAAGGAAAAGGCTGTCCAGGAATGGATCAACACCTCACTTGCTTTAAGTTTTAACAACGAGAAAACTGGTGAACCAGAGGTTACGAAAGACCCTACAGCATGCCTTAGCGACAATAACGGCGAAGCAGTAGAAGATTATAACACTGACATTTCGAAGCATTCCATTCCAAAAAATTGTCGGGGCAATTACTTTTTAAGCAATGAGACGTTGCAGTAACTTGACCCCTATTATACCCCTCCTGAAAACTTTTTGGCTGCTGCTAACACACAGGCGTTGTACCAGGCGCACCTGAGGGCGCAAATGGATCAAACAGGCCAACAAGGCATGGCACCTCCGCGCATAACTAACCAAGGAACCGCGGATAGTCACCAGCCTTCTATACACGCCCAAGGGGCTTCTTCATCGCCCATTCAACAGCCCATTCCACCACAGCCGTTCGCACCGCAAGCAAATCAAAATAATGAATCCGAGTTTTTTCCACACGCACAATCCAGGAGACCTGAAACATCAAGTCTGCCGAAGAATAATTTGGCCCAGCGAATATGCTCCCGACAACAAATTAATTGTGCCCCCGAGCACCGAACGCCACTCTTCCTCCTTTCCCGACAACAAGTCATCCAGCTCCCGTAATAAACGTTCCCTTGCACCCAAGCGCCCCACCAAGTCCAAAAACACAACAGCACAACTCCGAACCCGCTCATCCTAATGACCGTCCCATTCCAAGCCCAGTTTTCGCAGCTAACCTCACTGCTCCCATCCCACAAGCCCCTTTGATTAACCAGCCTCTCGTCAACAACAATTTTCAGAATAGGAATAACCGAGTACACAAAGTTGTACGTTCTGTTGCTCCTCCTGTCCCAAATATGACCAATATCCCTCTTGCCCAAAACTTTGTGCCGAATATGAGTCATTGGCGGTTTCCACAGCACGTCAATAGTCAACCAAGACACAACCACCGTGAATAGTCTGCCTCCAAATGTACACACCCATATCGCACCCTCAAGCACTATTGTTCCACTACGAATATATCAGAATTCGCCTTCTTTGATTGATATGCAATCACCATCAGGTGCACAGCAGGAAAACCTGATCGCGACTACTAGTAATGCTGAGTTGGAGTGGCCCGCAGGTATCGGCGCCTGTCCCTTCAGTTGCAGACAAATCGTCATTGATTACGGAATTGGATGATGCAATAACAAATAAGAAAAACGACCCTTTGCCCGAGTGGAAACTTGCAGAGTTTAATGGCGACCCATTAAAGTGGCATGAGTGGTATGGTCAATTCAAAAGCGCGATCGACTCGCAGTCGCTCACTGATGACGTTAAATTGATGTACCTTAAAACACTCGTCACCGGCAAAGCAAAAATTGCAATCACCGAGTTTGCTTACTGTGGTTTAATGTACAAGGATGCACTAAGGACCTTGGAACGTAAATTTGGCCAGCCACAGGCAGTTGTAAGTGCACACTTGGATAAACTAAGCAATTTTCCACCTCTTAAAATGCACAATAGTGATAACATCATAAACTATTCTGCAGCAATATCCAGCCTCGTTGGGGTTTTCAAGTCACTGTCATATGATGCTGACTTGAAGAGCGCTTCCCTACTTAACCAAGCGGTACAGAAGTTACCACCAAACATGAAAGAGTCATGGTCGCTCTTTACGGTTAAGAGGCACTGCCGTTAAGCCTACCCTCCATGACTTTAACGATTGGCTTAAAGAAAAGGCTGAGGCCCATGATCTTATGAAACAAAGCGCAACCAAGGCAAAACCTGAAGATAAATGCACTTCAGTAACCAAGACCAAAACAGCCTCAAAATTGTTTGCATCAAATTCACAACAAAGGGAAACAAAGAAGCAAATGCCATCTTCTTCCACAAACACTTACTCTCGGTGCATCGTATGCAAAGGTAACCACCGGCTATGGGAGTGTCGCGTTTTCAAAGAAAAGACCCCAACCCAGAGAGCTAAGTTAGTGGCGGATAATAAACTTTGCTTTTCGTGCTTAAGGGACAAGCACACATTCCGCCAGTGCCCTCAACCGAGAAAGTGCCAAGCAGAGGGGTGCAATAGTCCGCATAACACACTACTGCATGGAGCAGATAGGGTTTTCCCAACAAAACAGTCAACAAATCCTAATACCCTGCAGCCTTCTGACAACACAGGTCAAAGCAAAGCAACCACTAGTCAACAGTCCTCTAATAAGCCACAACGATGTCACCTGTTACTGATGTTAAGACGCTCCTTCAGGTAACGGAATTGCAGTTTGTCAATTCGTCCGGTGTAGATACCAAGGCATTAGTTTTGTGTGATACCGCCTGCAGTAACTCTTGGGTGGCCGGTAGTCTCACAGATAGACTCGGATTGCACGGTAAAGCACTAAAGCTAACTGTCAAGGGTATTAATACCGAGGAAGTAGTTGATACTAGGGTTAGTGAAGTTGCTGTGAACCAAGAGAACATCAGGATTTCGAACCATTCATCACGAACCCTTTCGTTAAAGAGAGTCTGAACGTCGGCTCTGATATAAATCTTGTACAGGCCCTGCAAGAGACTTACCCACACCTAGCAGTCCTTGATCCCGTGACATATTCCTTTAAAGACATTGAGATGATACTCGGACAAGATGTCTATCATGCCATCCGCGCGTTAGAATACTTCTCTGCCAATGAGAAGCGTTCACCCGTTGCCGTACGCTTACCCATAGGTTGGGTCTTAAGCGGTCCGTTACCATCAAGTTCTTGTATAACCTCAACGTGCTTTAAAGTGAATATCGAACATGACAATGAGTTAGTAAATCAAGTAAATTCATGGTACGACATTGAATCATTCTGGGCAAACAAGCAGGTCGACTCAAGATCTGCAGCAGACGCAAGGGCTCACGAAATCCTTGAAAGTACCACCATACACAATGGCCTGAGATATGATGTCGGAAGGCTGTGGGCAGCAGACAACACCAAGCTCCCAAATAATTACTTTTCCTCCCTGGTACAACTAAAATCTCTCGAAAAACGATTGGCCAAGGATGAAGACCTTAGAGAGAAGTATACTAGTACCATCAAGGAAGACCTAAATAAGGGGTATGTTATTGAGGTTCCGGACGCTCACAAGGTTGAGAACCGGTCTGATAAAGAATGGTACCTACCCTACCATCCGGTTTTAAACCCGAACAAACGGGGTATGGTGCGTAGGGTGCTCAATGGAGCAGCAAAATTTCATGGCGCCTCACTAAATAAATCTTTGCTAACTGGCCCTGATCTGCTCCAAAACCCTATTTACGTACTTCTTCGCTTCCGACAACATCCATATGCCATCTCTGCCGACATCGAGGAATGTTTCTACAGGTTGGCGTATTACCATCAGATCAACCATCACTTCGATTTCTGTGGCGGGAGGACCCCACAACTAACGCTGTAGTGTATCAATATACGCGTCATATATTTGGGGCTAAAAGTTCGCCCACATGCGCCAACTATGCATTACAATGCACTGCGAGAGACATTGCCAAGCTTTATCCCGAAGCTGCAAAAGCCGTCCTTGAAAACTTCTACACGGACGATTACCTTGACTCAGTGGAGTCTCCTGAGAAAGCCATCATTAGATCGAAGGAATTGGTACATCTTCTCCATCTCGGTGGGTTCAAGCTTACCAAATTCGTAAGCAATATGCCAAATCTGGCTGATCGAATTGATGGCTCTCCTCAATCTACTGAGCACAAGGTTATTGTTTCATGTCAAGAGGATTCATCGCATGTGCTAGGGTTAATGTGGGATCACACTAATGACACTTTAGTTGTGAGTAGGGGTACAAGCTGCGCTATCACCAAGTCCCTCACGCAACGCTTGGTCCTAAGTCTTGTTTCGAAAGTCTTTGACCCCATTGGTCTTGTCGCACCGTTTACCGTCGGTGCGCGACTGCTCTTAAAAGACATCGGGCGTGTCACAGGACAACAGTGGGATGACGAGCACCCACAGGACATGGTTCAAAGATTTTTCGTCTGGAGTGCGGACTTACCAAAGCTTGAAAACATCAAAATTCCTCGAAGTTACTTTAGTGGACCCTTTGATAATATAGAGTTGCATATGTTCGGTGACAGTTCCCAGGACATTTTTAGTGCCGTTGCATTTTTTCGAGCCCGAGTAACAAGTCCTACGGGCAAGATAAAAACAGAGCTTGCGTTTGTTTTGTGGAAGGCGCGCGTGGCGCCAATGAAAGTAATGACTGTCCCAAAACTGGAATTGCAAGCAGCTCTACTTGCCGCTCGAATGAAGAACGAAATTACTCAGGCACTTACTGTAACTGTTAACCAATTATTCATGTGGACAGACCGCACGACCGTTCTTCAGTGGATAAACTCTAATGAAAAGCAACCAATCTTTGTTGCAAACCGTGTTTGTGAAATTTTGGAGTATACCAGCGTTGACCAATGGAACCACGTCACAACTAAGGTCAATATAGAAGAGACTGTTTCTCTTGCTACATCTGTTATGAAACAGAAAATTCCCGTTACGTCGTTATTCCCATTTGGTAAGTTTAGTTCTTATCAAAAGTACTTGCGCATTGCCGCATACGTTCTCCGGCTTTTACCGAAACATGCCGGCTACCTTAATCTAGATGGTAGCATTACTGATCCTGCTGAGCTTGACGAAGCCCAGCGACATCTACAGTACTTGGTGCAAGGAGAGTCTTTTGAAACCGAAAGAAAAGATCTTGACAATAAATTTGTTAAACGGAGTAGCCGAATTGCTCCACATTCACCGTTTATTGGTCCAAATGGGCTTATCCGTTCCTCTGGCCGTATCAAGCGGTTGATGGAAGTTGGGTTTAACGTAAAGTACCCAATCATTTTGATGCACGTCATCCGTTTGTAAAACTGTTCCTTGAACACACGCACGTAAAGCATTATCATCAAGGCGTTGAATACCTAAAATCAATTGTGCAGAAACACTATACAGTACTGAAACTAAGATCGTCTTTACGTTCCATCAAAGCACACTGCCTGAGATGCCTAGAATTCTAAGCTGTTACTATGCAACCAATCAAGTACGACTTGCCTAAAGAGAGACTTGCTTACCAGTCACCTCCCGTCACGAACACTGGCGTTGACTACTTTGGGCCATTCTATGCTATGTTACTGTCCGCCGTACTACTGAGAAAAGGTGGGTCTTCCTCTTCCCCTGTCTCACTACTCGCGCTGTCCATGTCGAGATAGTTACATCCATGGACACCAGTTCTTGTGTTATGGGAGTTGAGCGGTTTGTGTCACGTAGGGGTACACCTGCCATGATTTGGTCTGACAATGGCACTAACTTTATTGGAGCGGAGAAAGAACTCCGAGAAAGTATTGAAAAGTGGAACGTTGTCAACATTGCAGCTGAGCTCGCTCACAAAGGTATAAAGTGGAGGTTCAATCCACCCAGCGCACCACATCAAGGTGGCATCTGGGAGAGGTTGGAACGCAGTTTCAAGCGCGTGTTGTATACTATTCTTGGCACGGGTCGCCTCACGGATGAGGTACTGCATACTAACTTTTGTCTCGTGGAGAATGCCCTCATTTCGCGTCCTTTAACACCCGTAAGCGCTTATCCGTGCGATTTGAACGCTTTAACGCCCAACCACTTTTTTTTATGAGAACACTCTACCGGTATTCCGTCTGTTGTCGGCAATAATGAGTTCGACCATCGTAAACGTTACGCCCGTGCGCAGTCGTACGCTAATGTGATCTGGTCCCGTTGGATCAAAGAGTACGTACCGACGTTGAACCGACGCTCTAAGTGGCAGACGCCCGCCGAGCAACACTTTAAGACCGGTGACTTGGTTTGGATAGTTGAGGAAACCAACCCTAGGGGTTACTACCCAACCGCTCGGATTGTGGAACTCCGTTACGGCTCCGATAGCGTCGCGCGCTCCGCCGTTTTACGTACGTCGACCAGTTCACTCGTCCGTCCGCTTGTAAAACTAGTACCAGTTTTCCCAACATCTTCTTCCGGGCCGGAGGATGTTAGGTAGTAAATGAACGAATTTTAGCCAATCAGAATCGAGTATTTCCAAACTTTAAAATAAGAATTAAATACGTTCTAATTTACGTAGAAAGTTCCGAAAAAGTTCATTTAACCTAATTTTAAGTAAATATAACCACTATATGCATCGATTAAGCCGGTTTTCGGCTTAATATTTTTAGGTTTTCTAGACAATTGCCGATTGAATACGAACTGTTTTGAAGTCAATGACATCAGACAAAAAACCTGTTAAATGAACAACAAAAAATCTTGCCGATTAAGTTTTCACTTGTCACATTGATCGCTTATATAACACGCTATACGTTGCTTTATGCTAATAATACGTTGCTTACAGTTGAATAGAATACGTTTTGATTAAGATTTGAATCTTCCCGAACTACAGTATCTTTTTACTGAGTTAATAAAGTAACTGTGATAGTAAATGTGATAGGATACAAGTCTTCTAAAGGCAATCAACTATTTTATCACCATGTCTAAATCCAGATTTATCAAAAATATTAGCCCTGTTTCAGAACAAATTCAAAGAGTTTTAGAATTAATATTAGACTTGAAATGAACATGCAAAGTTGATTCTCAAGTACAAAACCCATTTTTATGTGAATATTTTGAATAAACAAATAAAGGTAACAGCATAATATACGAAATTTTACAGCGAATTAACAAGTACTAATTGTTGATAACAGAATTGTGATAAAAATGTTAGAGGGGCTTTGAAAGACATGAGTAGAAACAGTTGTAGAACCAAAAATGACTTAAGCCTATCAGAAATAAAATCAGAACTGCTCATGTTTGACAAGCAAAAAATGATATGAATCTGTCTATGAATAATTCAGGATAGGTAGTTGCTTTTACAATGAGTCACCAATGAAATAGAATTTCACTTGAGTTTTGTTAACCATTGATTTTCTTACCATTCAAGACATTTAACCGATACAAAAATACCCCTTGGGTTTTTTATATAGTGCAAGAACTAATAAGGTTTTCAATTTTCTATATAGAATTTACATTCAGCCTTTCTACTTCACTAATTTACACGATCTTATATGATGCAAATTGAATGAATCTTATTAAATCTCAAAAATTATTAAACAAATTTTGTATCCTAAAAATCTTTAAAAGGCTTTCAATAGCTGCAATAGTACAATAACGGTAGCTGAAGGGAGCTATTGTTTGCCTTCTTTTTGGTATTTTTCTACATTTTGAGGAAGAGTTAGGGTTTTTAATCGGCTAAGCATTACTGAAACAAGATTGAAAAGTCAATGCCGCAAGGAAAAAACAAATTTGAAGAATGCAGATTAAACTTAATTAGTTTGGCCCAATTTTATCGATTTTTCTGTTTTATTAACTGATGAAACAATTTATTCCTCTGTAATTTTTCCTTTACATCTCGAGTGTTGTTATTAAAACGACTCAATTGAGAGTTAAATAGGGAAGTTTGTACCGAAATTAATGAAACACTTTTGTTAGCTTTCTGCCTATTATGATTGTTGTTTAGTTTGCGTATGTTGGTTGTTCTTCGAGCAGGATCAATTACTTCGACTCAGTTCAAAAACCATCCTGCTAGTTTTTTTCTTTTGCCATCAGCATGTTCGCTAAGTCTTGTGACGCCACGCTCATATAAAACTTGTTTTTGTTCATTCATTCATGCAAATTTGTATGAGTTACGTGCGTGACATCAGTTTTCACAATTATGAGATAGAACTTTTTTTTCGCAAAATTGCGTGAATAAAATTGTGCTCACAAATGAATCACCCAACTTTCAGATACAACCTTTCTCGCTCCAAAGGGAGTTCTGGTTACAATGATTGAAAGGGTTTGAGGTTAACACGACAACAAAGCATTTTGAGACTAGTTATCTCAGCCAGTTACTAAAAATACAGTATACTAAGTTATCTCAGCTAGTTTCTGGCTATCCGTCAGCTACGTTTTTTATTTAACTGCCTAACTGCAGACAAATAAGGTCGCTCAAACGAACAAATAATAAAAGAATTGAAATTCAACAGGATAATTAAAACTATCGCAAATAGAGAAAATAAGCATTCAAATTCGATAGAAAAAAGGTAAACCTCTGTATTATAAATAGCCATATATAGAACTGCTTCAATTGCTGATCCCCTCATTAACACACGGTTTTATTATTACACAATTTGTGTATTTTAGTCCACAAAACAGAGGAAGTCTTAAGATTTAAGTAGAAAGATTTAGAGATACATTAAAATGTTACCAGAGATTAATCAAAATTACTTAAAAAAAAACAAATTGTTTAGAAAACCCATCATAGATATAGTTATATTTTTATTACAGAAAATAAGAACAAAGAGCATGGTGTATTGAAAAATGTAAATTCTTATTCAGACAACCCGTTTCACAGGTTAAAGATTTAAGAAAAGACAGTACGTTCGTTTTCTTGTCGTTGATTTTTATTTTACTGTTCTGGCTTGTATTTTTGGTTGCTTTCAATTCAGCTCAAACTATATTTGTTTATTCAAACATTTCTGTCGCATTTCGTACTCGCAGTTTGTAATCGGAGTCACAATGTTCAGTGTTTGGCGTGATCGACCACGAATTAGGTTATGGTGATAGTAAAACTCTCGCAATTGAAAACAACTAGTTGCAATTGTCAACAATAGGGTTATCTCAGATGCCTCAAATGGTAATTATTTTCTGTTCAGCCGTCAGATTTTGCCCAATTTCTTTTTCTATTGATTCTTTTTCATCTAATCAGTACTGTTTTATCGCACATTAGCCTGTGAGATTGTTCCTAATGTCCTATCAGATCATAAAAATTTAGGTTTTTCAAATTAGAGGTTCAACGAAAAAAAAATCGTCTCAATAACTTGAAATTTTGGCCTCGTAAGAGTTGACACGGTTGAAATTTCATTGCGCAGAAGTGACAACGTGTAAATTTGGAGGCAATGCTTGTTCTGGTAAAAAATTATCCGATTTGAATTTCCGGGTCAATTTTTTGTTCGGTTAACTTATTCATAAGCTGTAGGGTAACATAGCAGACAAAAATTATTTGAAGTTAATCCTTGCCATTAATTGTCATTTAGTTGTTTTAGCTAACCAAGTTTTTAAACTACAAGGCGGCTCGTTAATGTGCGTTCGCACATGATGTTCCGACACGAGTTCATCTACATTTTTGACTTAATTGTCAACCAAATGAAGAGATAACAAAAATAGATGTTTGACTTTAAAAAACACGTTACAAAACGTAAATACTAATTGAATTACATAATGCCATTTCTCATTACAGCGGTCAAGAGATCTACCAATAAAAAGACTACGAGAAAAAACAGCAAACAAAATATGCAAAAACAAAATTTTCACGGCAGAAACCCAATATATATAATTTTAAAAGCACCTAGTAACAACGTCAAAATGCAATCAGATAAAACCTTAACTCCATAAATTTAGTTTTTCCTAACTATACAGCAGATGTATGTTTTTCATAATGAGATTAGGTAAAAAGTTGACATAGGGGAAAAAATGAGGTTAAAGTCAAAGATCAATCAACATTTCTTAAACCAATTAATTTCGAAAGTCTAAAAAAATCTTTAGCTTTTTAACAAAATAATTCTTGATAAATTTACCCAGAAAATCTCAAAAAAACGAACAATTTACACAAAGACGCAGAAAATCTCAAAAAAATAAGAACAATAACATAAATTATTGAAGCCATTAAAATCATTAGCTATTATCTGAATTTTATTTATTTTTTATTTCAGTTTACATTTATACTCATTCAGCTAAAATTATACTAAAAGAGAATAGAAGTTCGTTCATTTGGGCCACATTTGAAAATCATTGGGATCTGTTAGCACCTGAATAAGCTAAAAGAAGAGAAAAAAGAAACACAAATACACCACTCACAATATTTTTTATGAAAACGCATAATGTCCACCAAACAAAACATCAGTTACGACATAATAGTAGTAGACAAGTTGTTTTTTGAAAATCAAGGAATTGGAGTGGATTTCTCAATGACGAGAATAAGTTGATGAAAAGAAAAAAAACTGAAAAGTTTGAAAAATAACTGAACATGTATAATATCATAAATTTTAAGACTATTGGCTTTAAACTGACTGCTTTGGGTAACATCACTGATTACAGGTTTATGGGCAACAATACAGGCAACATTACAGGTTTATGGGACCGATCAGAATTTTACGGCTATCTAAAAATAAAAAAAAAGCAAAAAAAGCAAACTCACAAAAATTAAGCGAGAAAAGTTTCAAAGCCATTAGAGAAAGAACTTTTCAGTATAAACTCTTCTATTTTCAATAATTTTTTAACTGCAAGGTGATTGTTTCTATTGTTACAAAATGACTTAAAAAACAACAAAAATAAACAAAGATTTTAAAACCACGAAGTTTTGAGAAAAGCCCTAGTATCACAGACATTAAATTCAATTATTTTCAACGCAGTTAATTAAACACAATAAATTCTGCCTCGATGAAATAGCAATCATAGGTTTCATTCATGTGAAATCAATAACTCATCACAAAAAGTCGTATGGCAAAGAAAAATACATCAAAACCACGAAAATCTTGAGAAAACCCATAGTATCAAAGTCATAAAATTCTACAGCTTTCAACGGAAGGCATTTAATTCGCTGAATTATGCCTAGATGATGTGACGACAAGGATGTTTGTCATTCAAAATTTATCAATAAGACATTACAACAAGTCATTGACTATGAAAACAACAACAAAAACAGGCAAAATCCAAAAATTCGGTAGAAAATTGAGAGAAGAAAGTGTCGAAGCTATTTAAACCATAAGCTTTTTTCTCTGAAAACTTTTTCAACGATCCATTGAACGCCTTCACTAAGCCAATGGGAGCTATCAATATTAGGATAATGTAATACGGTTTCAAAAGGAACCAAAATTATTTAAAAAAATCCAAAAATTATAATACTTATGAAAACTCGTTCACCGAAGCCAAAAAAACCAATAGTTAGAAGACAAAACCACTAATTAGATAAATTGTTGTTGATGTAGAAAAAACGCGGTTCTGGCATTACCGAGACTGACTTACGAACCACGAAAACAAACTTAAGATTGTTTTATTTTCAAAAAAATTCAAAAAAAAATATTTTTAAAGTCTTAATAGACATTAAACTCAAAAGCTTTCATAGGAATTCAATGAATACGCTCAGCTACGCCACGACGTAAATACAAAGATGTTTATCATGCCTAGGTAGTCGATAAGACATCACAATATGTCTTATGACTATGAAAAAAAACAACAAATACATGCAAAAACCAAAATTTCTTTAGAAAAATGGGAGAAGAAAGTGTTGAAGCCATTTAAACCATATTTTTTCTCAGAAAGTTTTATCTATGATCCTTTGAACGTCTTCACTAAAGGAAGATGTAGCCATCATTATTAGGATGACGTGATAAGATTTCAAAATGAACCAATAAAACGAAATGTCCAAAAAATTTTTAAAAAAAAACTTGAAATCTTGTGGCATTGAAAACGTATAACCAATAGTTATTTGATAGAGCCGCCAATGAGATTAACGTATGTTGCAGTGGTATGAAGGATTTTAATCCTGTTTTACTGAGACGAACTTACAGTTCACAAAAATAAGTTTATATTTACTAATTTTAAAAAAGTTTCGAAAATTTATTTTCAAAGTCTTAACAGCCATTAGCTGTCCACTCACAGCACTAGACAGGTTCACTTATTGCTCATTAGTCTATTGCACTTTTAGTCAATAACTTTATGCCATAGGATTATAAAACTTTTGTAAAACCTCAAAAATAAATCAAAATTTCATTTGAAATTACGAAATTTGAGATACGAATCCAAAAAAAAATGAGCGATCCCTTCGAAACAAACTTTTTGTTCATTGGGCTTCATTTGGTCGTAAAAAAGGTTTGTCATTAACGGAACTTCGATATTAAAAGTGTCTAGTAGTCTCTAGGTGACTTGAAAAAACAAAAGACTTGCAAAGTTTTCTAAAAAAAGAGCTCCCAAACCTAATTCGATTTTTTTTATATATTAAACTTCCCTCTAAGACTAGAACTTTATTATCTCCTTTCGTCTATTAAAAATCTAAAATTGATTTACGTTTTGGCGTGAAATCTAGTTTTGAATTAAATTTTTTGTAGAAAAGACGTTAATTCGAACGAAAATTACGGTAAAAGTGAACAAAAGTGAACCAAATATCCAGTGTTCACATGAAACGTTAAACCTCGATAACTCCTCGAAAAAAACGAAATTCAAAAAAATCTTTTTAATTTCGAATTCTACGCTGGACGAGCTTTTTAATGATATCACGCACATTTCTCTACGATGAATATATCAGTCGGCCAAAATTCACGGAACAAAAAAAACCCATTTGAGTATATAGTTCCTCCCCCCCAACAAGTGGGGTCGGAACAATTATCCTAGTCTAGGCTTCATCTTTTTACGAAAAGAATTAAGTTGACGACAGGGTTAAATATCGACCCCTCTTGTTCCAACCCCTCTTGAGGGGAGAGGAACTATATACTCAAATGGGTTTTTTTTTGTTCAAACAATTTTGGCTGGCCGATCAATATATTCATCGTAGAGAGTTGAGACTGGTATCATTAGAAAGCTTGTCCAGCGTAGAATATGGACTTAAACAGATTTTTTTATTTCCGCTTTTTACAGGGGGTTATCGAGGTTTAAACATTCGAGAAAATAGAGCGAATTCCATTGATTTTATTCACATTTTCCGGAATTTTTGACTACAAATTTTGCTAAATTTTCTAAAATATAATTATTTTTTTAAAAAAAGTGATGTTGATTTTCTTTTTAAAGATAAAAATTAATGTCAGCCATTTTCATTCAATTTTTTTGTCAAAAATTCTGGCTAAATAATTCAAAATTCAGACCTTTTCATCAAAAACAGCACGAAATAAGTTTCTTTAGTCAACTTTGATTGAATTTGCATTAAGTACACACCCAAACACCACTAACACAAGCTTTGTAAACGCAAAAGAGGGGTATTGCTACCTCAACTTCCATTGCGAGAGCTTCGTGATTAAACTTTTGTCGTTTATTGCTAACTTTACTCGTTCATTATCAAAAACGCAGCACTTATTTTTCATTTTTTAACTAACAAAACATCTATATCTATAACATTCGAAAAATTAATTGATCTGAATGGACAAAAAGCATTAGCGGAGCTAGTTTTGGATCAATCTTGTACTATTACAATCCAAGAATAATTCGGATTGTAATCAGTTGGTTTTTTGTTAAAAAAATTCGATCTTTTTTATATTTTAACTAAATAACAAAACTTTCAAATTAAAGCTCACAAGTGATCAGTCAAAATCACATCCTAATTAACTCCAAATTATTTTATCTAGTTTATTACTTGAAGGCTTATGGTCGTTTTGAATTTTAAAAAAAATTGATTTTTAAATAAATAATGTCATTTGAACTTTGCCTCCAATTTTCTCTTAACTTGGTCAACTTATAGCTAAGTGTCAGCAATGAAAAAAGCTTCTTCTTTCTACTGAATTCAAATTCACTCTTTTTACTCCTTAAGCTTTGTTTTCCTGGCTTTGATATTACTAGATTTCACATTTTTTTATATTTTCAAGTATTTGGCTTTTTTCACCTTTTCTAGTTTTGTCACATTATCTCATTTTTGGCAGTTCATATATCACATTATTGGCGTTAAAAAAGGCACAATCGATAGAATTAAAATCCTTAAGGATATAGACTCTGGTTTTAACGGCTTCGACAATACATTCTCCAAGAAATTAATTGAATTTCTTAATTTTGTCTTCAACTGTCGTTTTTACTTTGTCTTTTTAATGGAATGAATTTTCTTGTACCATGACACGGTTTTATTGGCTTTTCATAGAAAAAAAGTTGAGCCGATATTCTGATGTTAGTAGATATATTTCATGACTTTGAAAACAATTGTTTGCCAAAATATAAAAAAATTTATTTTAAACTTCGCAATTTTGTTCCTTTTATTGTCTACTTGTTACTTAGTCTCGATAATTACTGGCGAAATAAGGCAAAATTGATGTCAAGCGAAGGTGCCAAAGGTATTGGTGTCACAAAATCTAATGTTTTTAATGAATTCGTTATGACTTTACTGGCTTGGACACGGAATTTACACAAAATTTAAATTACTTTTTGACTTTTGTCATAGTTTACGATCTTTTCGTAGACGTAAGATAAATTCTGGATAATTGCAGGTCTCATGGGATTCCTCTGAAAGAATAAAGGAACATGTTTAAATTTTTAATTTTATAATTAATGGCTTTCATGTCTTTGGAAATAATTTTTTTTAGAAAAAAAGTTTTACTTTACTTTGCCTCTTATTTTTTCTTTTCTGATGAATTGCTATCTAATTTCATTAATGATAGGTCACATTATATACTATCTGTGTTCGACAAAAGTGCATTCAAACATATTTTGAGGGCCCAATTTTGGCTTTACGGCTTCAAAATCGTTTTCCGGCAAAATTTAACTCATTTTTTGTTTTTTGTCTATTTGTTGCTCTTTTTGTTACCGCATAAAAATTGAAAACCGACAGTTCTCTTACTTCACATCCTTAAAAACACTGGTAATCGTAAATCTTTCGGATTTTTCTGTTGATTTCTAATTAATTTCATTACTTTGAAATTTATTGTTTTTTAAAAAATAAGCAAATTTTTCAAATTTACTGTTTTTGTTCTTTAGGGTCTAATAGTTACCATGCTTTATTATGGACTGGTCCCATATCTTTTCTGGTTATTAACAAGTTATTTTGTTTAAAATCAGTTTTATCTGACGCTTTTTTGACTGTGTTATTAAGTTTTGTTTTTTCTCGAACGGATAAATTTTTTGATGTAATTAATGTTTGTTGTTGTTGTTGTTTGATTTTGCTGTTCATCTTGACTCGCTTTCTTAATATTTGCATATCTCTTGAATCGAATGCATCTTTTTTTACATGATTTTTTTTTTGCTTTGGAGGCTATCTTTTCGTTCATACACATTTTTTCTTTTGAAAAATACTTGAATTTTGTGGTTTTCTATCAGTTCCTCATTTGGTGGACAATTATGCCCAAATTGTGGATGAGCGGGGTCGGAACCTTATGTGCGATCGCACATTACTGAGCCTCCTTGTTACTTATATAAGATGAATCTTTGATAGACAATGGGACTATGGTGAAAGTTGGATCTCACCGAAAAACCTCACCATCGTGCATTTCAACGGTTTTTTTTATTTTTCGCTATAATTCATGATTTATATGAATACCTAACTATCGAGTTTTTTTATATACAGACAATATTTCATTTTTAAGAAAAGTCAATAAATCAACGGAATTTCAATCGGTTATGGAGGGAGCAAAAACAACCTACTATTTTCAATATTGATAAATCCGCGTGAGGAAATTCTCATATTAAAAGAGAGAACTTTCAGTGCACGAATTTTTCGCACACGGCATTGTCTTTTAAACCAAAAATCATATTGAAGGCAATGGTTTTCTTTTTTCTGAAAACGTTTCTTGAGAAAAAAGTATGGAGAAAGCATTTTAGAAGGCTTGGTTATGGTTGCTTGGTTGAATTCATTTTTATTATATTTTTTATCATTATTGTAAAAAAACCTCAGATGTGATTTATAGACCGAAGAAAAATAACGTCCTCGAATTACATAAGCTACTTAGTCTTAATCGTCTTCGCTATGGTAAATCGGATTAATCGTCTTCGCTATGGTAAATCAACTGGTAACCCCCCCCCCCCCTCCTCAAATCACAATTTACCATAAAACTATGGACAATAGGCACGATCTACTAATTTGTTGTCGATATCTGTTTGTTTGATTTTGATCCATACATGACATGAAAGAAATAATTGTTCCCATGAGAAATGTCAGTGGTGTCATTAAAAAGCTCGCCCATTGTAGAATTCGAAACTAAAAAGATTTTTTTTAAATGTCGATTTTCTCGAGGAGTTAAGGAAGATTGAAGTTTTGAGCGAACACTGGATATTTGTCAAGATTTTGTTCACTTTAAGTAAAAATCTTCTTCAAATTAAGATTTTTTGTAAAAAATATTAATACAAATTAAGATTTTTTGTAAAAATATTAATACGAAATTACATTTTACGCCACAAAATGAATCAATTTAAAGTTCCTAATAGACAAAAGGCGATAAAAAAGACTAGTTCTGGTATCATTGGGAAGTTTACTATCAAAAAAGTTCGAATTCTATTTGAGAGCTCTTTTTTAGAAACTTTTTGTATATATTTGTTTTCATAAGTCACCTAGAGACTAGTCTTTTTCATGTCGAAGTTCCATTAATGACAAACTGGTTTACAGACAAATGAAGCCCAATGAACAAAGAACTCGTTTTCAAGGAATAGCTCGTGCTTTTTTTGGCTTGGACTCTGAGTTTTTGTAATTTTAAAGGGGAATTTGATTTTCTTTTCGAGGTTTTACTAATTTATTGGAGTACTGTGGCACATATTTTTGACTAAACGATCGATATGTTTCATAATGAGCATTAAACGATACCTATCTAGTACCTTGAGTGGAACGCTAATGGTTGTTAAAATTTAAAAATGATTTTTCGAGAAGTTTTTTTTAACATTAACCGATTATAAACTTAATTTAGTGCATTGTAAGTCATTCTCAGAAATAACAGGATCCCATTCCTTTCTACTGCAATCAAAATTAATCTGATTAGCAGTTTTATCTTCTAACTATTCGGTATATGACTTCAATGCCATAAGATTTCAAAGTTTTTTAAAAAAATTTTATTGGATATCTTCGTATTATTGGTTCCTCTTGAAATCTTGCCACAATATCCTGATACTGACATCTCCCGAGAAGATTTTTAGGATTCATGGAAAAATTTTTCAGAGAAAAACTTATTGTTTAACCTGCTTCGACACATTCTTCTCGCACTTTTCTACCTAATTTTTGGACTTTTTCTGTATTTAGTGTTGTTTTCATAGTCAATGACTTATTTTAATGTCTTATTGATTACCTATTCATGGCAAGTATTGTTTTCTTCCAATCAAGACATAACTGAGAGTTTTTATTTCTTTCCGTTGAAAGCTTTTGATTAATATGGTTGTTACGACTTAAAAAAAAGGAATTTCGAAATCTTTCTTTGATAATTAATCAAACTTAAACTTATTTTCGTGAACTGTAAGTCAGTCTCAAAAAACGTCTGGACCCCATACCGTTTTTACTTTAAGCAGAATAACCTAGTTGGCGGTTTTACCTTCTAACTGTTGATGTTATGACCTCGATGCACGAGTTTTCATCCTTTTTAAAAAAACATTGGGTATTTTTTCTTAATTTTGTTTCCTTTTGGAATCTCAACATATTGTCTTAACATTTTTTTGCATTGGCACAAAGAAGACGTTCAAATGCTCATTTATAAGGTTTTTAGAGAAAAGCCAATGGTTTAAATGGCTTTCTCGCACTTTTCTACTTTCTTCTCGCACTTTTCTAGTAATGTAATGTCTTAGTGATGACTTATGAATGACAAACATCCTTTTCGTCTTTTCGAGACAACACTTAGCGTATTTATTAGCTTTCATTGAAAACTTTGGAATTTAATTGCGTTGATACTGGGTTTTTCTCAAAAATTTCGTGGTTTTAAGGTATTTGATCATTCTTGGTTGATTTTTTGCAGTTAAATTGCTAAAGAGAAGAATCCCATTGCGGTTAAAAAATTAACAGAGTAGAAAATTGTTCATTGAAGAACACATTTTTTAATGGCTTCGACACTTTTGTCGCTCACTTCATTTTTCAATTTGCTGGTTTTGAATGTTTTTTTTCTTTAGGTAGCCGAAAAATGCTGACCGATCACATAATCTTGTAACTGATGATTGAATAAATGATTTTATCCGAAGCAGTCAGTTTATAGCGAGCAGTCTTAGAGTTTATGATATTATACTTTTTAAAATTTTAAAGGAAGTTCAGATTTTTTCAGTTTTTGTTGTTCCTTTCATCAACCTATATCTTATTCTCATCAAAGAGAGGTCCCGTACAATTCCTTGTATTTTAACTAATATGTTTACTGATATCATGACGTAACTGATGTTTTTTGTTGGACAATATGCGTTCCCATAAAAAGACATGTGAATTGTGTATTTGTGTTTCTTTGCCACAATCGCGTAAAAACAGACCCCAATGATTTTCAAATGAGGCCCAAATTAATTTTTTTTCCATTCAGTAGTGTAACGGCTGCTCTCCTTGTGTTTCACAAAGAAAGTTTTACACCGCCCAGTTCGTTCTGAGTGGTTACAAAATCTGTCCGGACACTTCGTTTATGCAGTTTGCATTTGTAACTGTATATCCGTTCTGCTATACTTACCGTTGCGTTAACTATTTTAGTTCGTAACTATTCACTGATCTTAGTTTTTTCAACCATCAATTTGAACTGGATAGCTACAGATCACACTATATGGGATCTCTTTATGTATACCAGTTCAATCCGATAGAAAAAACAAATCGAAGACAAAGATATATGTCTAAGACCTGTTTGTGCAAAAATATTTAAATTTAAACTTAAGTTGGCTTTTGCTGTTTGTACTCACAAGTTGAGAATACCAGAAGTTGGGGTTGTAACTGTTGAATTTCAGCTCCAATAATTCGTTGATGCAAGACACAGTAACAGAATTTACTGCTCAAAAATAAAAATTTGAATACAAGACACAGTAACAATTTACTGCTCAGGAGTATTTCTAGTTCAGTAACACGTTATTTACTGTTCTACTTAGACTATTTGTTTTGCAATATTTTGCTGAGTTATACTTTCAGCCGTTATCTGCGGCTGCTACGTTGAGTTCTGTGTGTTGCTTTTTGTTATTTCCCCTTTTCTCTTTTTTCTCACGTGACAAACTGTAACTAGAACTAGAACTATAACTATAACTATTAAAAGACTAGGACAACAGAAAGTGTTTTGTTTCTATTTTCCCGCCTATGCAAGCTTAGCGAGCTCAGCTCCAACATCGCCCGCCCTCTTCGTGAAAACATCTTCGTCCATTGATAGCACTGGAGCGAGCTTCACTACTGTTCTCTTGTAGTATCCATCTTTCGTTCGGATTGTCGCTGATCGAATCACTCCGTCGGAACCTTCAAAGGTTTCGGTTATTCGACCCAGATCGTAATATCCACGTTTGTCATTGTCTTCCACTAACCACACAAGATGACCCTGCTGAAGACTTCTGTCCGTTGCGGTCTGCCATTTCTTTCGACTGTTCAACGTTGGCAAGTACTTTTTACGGAATCTATCCCAGATGAGATCTGCATAAGCTTGTGTTTGTCGGAAGAGCTTTCTATGATCAACAAATTGCTCTGCACCTAATAGATACGGTAAAAAAAGGTTCTTGTTGCCAAGTAGGAAATGGTTCGGAGTAATAGCTTCTAAACCCGTAGCATCAGAACTGGCCGGCGTCAGCGGTCTAGCATTCAACGTCTGTTCAACAAGACACATCGTGGTCGACAGAACATCTTCCGTGACTGATCGATTGCCCAGCACTGCATACATTGCCTTCTTGCAACTCCTAACCAGTCTTTCCCACACTCCTCCAAAGTGTGGTGCTGCAGGTGGGTTGAACTTCCATCAATGTTCATTTCGCAAGAATAATTCAACTACATGGTGCTTCCAATGTGACAGTATTGGATGCTTCGTTTCGAAGCTCAATTGACCTTTACCTATTCTGCCCTGGGCACGAATAAGTCCTTGCTGGTCAATGAATGGTGAAAACTGGAGGATTTTGCTGTTTTTTGGAATTTTCTTTTCAGAATTGAGAGATTTCATCTCTTCAGCAAACTGTTCTTGCTGCAGTAGTCTGAAGATACTTGCTTGTGCACCCTCTATTTCTTCAACACTTAGTGTTTTTGTTGCCGGTTTGTGTTTTTTTAAACACGCGCTGCACGTATGCCATTGTATTTACTAGTCGATTGAAATTGCTAAATCGTTCCCACTGAATCATCGGCTTCTGCTCTTCAACCTTTACTGAGAAGACAATTTCGTCGTTTTGCTCGTCTGAAGCAAATGTTAAATTCAACTGTTCAGGCCATTCCTTCTCTGGTTGCTTCAACCAGGCCAGCCCAGTGAGCCATTCGCTTCTCTTAAGTTCGTCAACATTGATCGCTCGTGTCCCGATGTCAGCTGGTTTGTTAATACCACTCACAAGATTCCACTGTGAAACATTAATTGTATCCAAAGCCACTCTCAGCCACTCTGTCAGCAATAAACACCTGTTGCTTACGGTGGGGGCTATGAATCCATTGCAGAACAGTAGTGGAGTCTGTCCACAAGTTACAACTGTGAATCTTCGATTCGTGTTCCTTCACTATCTGTTCTTTAAGTCTCACCGCCATCACTGCTGCTTGTAGTTCCAAGCGTGGTATGGAAAGGTGTCGCATCGGTGCAACTCTGCACTTTCGATTACAAATGCTAAGTCTGCTGAGCATTCTTTGGGCTTAGAACGTAGGTATGCCACTGCGCACATTGTGTCTTCAGATGCGTCGGCAAACACATGAAGTTCCCATTTGTCCTTGGCTGTGCTGAAGTATCTTCTATCAATGCTGGTTTCTGCTACTTCTGGAAGCTGGTCTTTCCATTTCAGAAACTCTTCTTCTTCGTTAGGTTCCACTGGGTTGTCCAAATGTTGTCCATTTTTGGTCCAGATGCTCTTCAGGAGTCGTCTCATATGGACACTGAATGGTGCAAACAGTCCAAGAGGATCAAACACTGAAGAAACTAGAGATAAGATCTTCCTTTGGGTGATTGGGGTCTCAACTTCTTTGCTTGTGACTCTACAAACCTGTAGACTATCATCGGTAATCGTCCACTGAAGCCCAAGCACCGATGACCCTTCCTGGTTGGGTTCTACTTCAACCTGCTTTGTTTTGCTGATTGAGCTTAAGTCCTCTGGGATTGCATTCGTTACCACGTCGCTGTTGGTGATCCACTTCTTCAGTTCAAATCCATGTTTTGAGTGAAGAGGTTGCAGTTTTTTGAAAACCTTGATTGCTTCTTCAGGTGTTTCGACTGACTTGATGAAATCGTCCATGTAGAAGTTGTTTTGGATTTTTTTTGCAGCAATCGGGAACTCGGCCTCGTTATCAACGGCTTCTCGCTTCAGAGCGTAGTTGGCACATGTTGGTGAACTCTTTGCTCCGAAAACATGACGTTGATACTCGTAAATTTGCACAGGTTTGTTCATTGTTGGTCGCCACAGGAATCTCAATCAGCTTTTATCCCGTTCAGGAACTTGCACTTGCAGAAACATTGATTCAATATCTTCGGTTAGGGCTATTGGTCCTTCTCAAATTCTGAATATCGTTCCGATCAACCCGTGTAGTAGATCGGGTCCGGCTAACAGCTTGTCATTTAGGCATATATCTTTGTATTTTGCTGCAGCGTTGCAAACACGGAGAACTTTCCCGGTTGGTTGGGGTTCAGTACTGGATGGTGTGGCAAATACCATTCCTTTCCGAAAGTGCCTTTAACTTCCGATTTGCCAGGGATCTTCACAAATCCTTTTTCAACATCTGCATCAAATGACTTTTGATACAATTCTTTTAAATTTGGGTCTCGTTGGAACCTTCGTTCCAGTGAGTAGAGCTGACCAAGGGCTGAGCCGTAGTTGTTTGGAAGGTTGGGTTCTGGTTCACTCCAGAGCATGCTCACTTCGTACCGCTCGCCTGTAAACTTTGTCATGCTCTCTAGAAACTTCTGAACTTGCTGCTCTTTCTTTGATTGACTAACAACATTTATTTTGGAAGCATAGGTTTCTATGTCCCACCATGATTGAATATTTTCTGCCACTTTCACTTCTTCTGTGAAGGCAAAATGACAAACATTTTGTCTTTTCTTGCCTGTCATGGGACCACTGACTACCCATCCTAATTCTGTTAAGACGGCAAAAGGCTCACTTCGTGTTCCAATCTTATAGTCCAATGGACGTTGAATTTCGTAGGCATCTTGTCCAAGTATGATGCCTACTTCCATCAGATTGAATGCTCTGTTAGTGAGAACATTCAGGTGTTTGCATTTGTTCTTCAGTTCTTTGTAGTCATATGTTGTGTTTCCCAACGAAATTGATGGGTGTGCAAACGCTTCAATCGAATGCACCTTTGAATGTAGTCCCTTTATTGGGATAGGAAC
The DNA here is from genome assembly GCF_964194025.1 of Convolutriloba macropyga. Lineage (NCBI taxonomy): Eukaryota > Metazoa > Xenacoelomorpha > Acoela > Convolutidae > Convolutriloba > Convolutriloba macropyga. The sequence continues at coordinate 58,428,530 of NC_134478.1, forward strand.
CTTTTCTGTCCTCAAATCTTGCGTCCCATGTATGCCAGCTATGTTCAAGGTAACGTCCGTGCCTTTGGCTTGTAGTTGATCCTTGACACTTTGATCGATGAATGATACTGTTGACCCACTATCGAGGAAAGCGTAGGTAGTCAACCTGTTACCACCACTCTGAACCGATACCGGAACGATTTGAAGAAAACTAGTAACTTGGTTACTCTGGTTGATGGTTGCTGCGCTTACGTTATTTGCGTGACTACCCTCGTCCATTTGGTTTTCTGAGTGTAGCAGTCTGTTGTGCTTTTTGGTACATCCATTTATACCACACGAGTGGACTTTACAATCTTTGATTGCATGTCCTTTCCCCAGACATCCATAACATAAGCGTTCTTTTCTCACTGCTGCATAGCGATCGGTGACATTCATATTCTTAAATTTTGGACAGTTCCATATTTTATGAGTGCCATCCGCTAGTGGACAGTTGTTGTTTTGCATTTGCTTGGTTTCGTTCGCATTCGAACTCGCACTAATATTTGACGATTTTAAGAATCGTTTTTCTTTGTTAGCGTTTGGTCGATTATCTTCCTTTCGTTCGCTCTTGGTTGATGGCATATTTATGGCATTCATAGCTAACCATTTTTCAAGGAGAGTGAGATCGGGTCTATCTTCTTGACACTCGTCAACGAAGAAGAACCACTTTTCTTTCAAGTTTGGGGGCAGTTTTTCAATTGCCACTTGCAGTGTTGAACTTGAACGCAGGTCGCCCTCATAATTGTATTGCTTTAGTACGTTAACTAGGTTGCTGATTGTTATTGAGTAATTAATTATAGCCGTTGAGTCGTGCTTTCGAATTTGTTGTTGTTTGCGCAATATGTTAAGCTGAGCGTCGACAATTAGATAAGGTCGCCCAAACTTCCGTCCCAGGAGTTCCCACGCTTGAGCGTAGAACTCTCCCGAATAGCCCATTCCTGATATAGCTGACTTTGCTTTACCTGTCAACAAAGTTTTCAAGTGGCTCATTTTCTCAGAGTCGGGTATATCGCGATGGTGAACCATTGCTTTGAACCACTCTAGGGGGTTTCCGTCGAAAGAACTCAACTTCAACTTAGGTAGCTGACTACTACTGCTTGGTTTATTGCGCTTAAACTTGACTTGTTCCCAGGCTGCGCTAGCACGCTCTCCATTTGGTGACCGTGACTTAAGTACACCTTCGCGATTGAAGCTTACCCTGGGATAATTGTTGTCGATCCTGGTTTTCGCACGCTCGAAACTATAATCGTGCAACCGGAGTTATCGAGCCAACCGGAAACATCTTTGTACTTCGGGGTTTTCCAGTTGAATGGTGATCTACTTCGAATACTAGGGGCTGCACTATCATCAGAATCTGATGCTCTTGCGTCAAGAGCTTCTTTCTCGTATTCCAGTCTCAATGCACCTTCTTCTTCAAAAAGTTGCATCTCCATTTCAAGCTCTTTCCTTTTCAATTCGAATTCAAATTTGTTCAACCTCGTTTTTGCTGCAAAGTCTCTCTCTAAAGCCGCAAGTTTTTCTGCCTTTTTAGCTCGTTTATCAGAGGAGGCCTTTTAATCGTTGCCCTTGTTTGGGTTTCCATTTTCAACAGTTCGTTGAGAAACTCCAATAACAAACAGACTGTGAATTCTAAGCGACAGTTGGTTCTGCGTCGCTTGTCAATTGAGCGGTTTGATTCTGTTGATCCGTCATATTTGTTTCTCCGTGAATGTATGGTAACCAATCTGCGTTTAATGTTTGTAAGAAGTTTAGTCGTGCGGCTTCGTAACGTTCAAACAATTGGCGATCACAAAGAATAGTTTGCTCGCTTCCGAGAAAGAATGTAATAAGAGTCGTCAAGCTTCAGTATCTGTTGATAAATGGTCTTGAGTTTGCTTGATCTATCGTTGTTTCTGATTAGCTCCTGGCCCTCCTGAATTTTTTTGTCGAGTCGTTTTTTACAGTTGCTAATCTGTCTTTGCAAAATGTCTTGACTCTGTGACGGAGTCACTTCGTTTGTACTTTGGGACTGCAGCTTGAATCCCTACAGTACATTCGTTTATTTGCTTTAATTAAGCTTTGATATTCAACTTCTAATGCACTTTGCCTAATTGACTTTGCGTCGTTGAATTGCCTGTTGGGTTTTGTTCTCGTTCGTCGATGACTTTGTCACTTCGATTGTTGGGTTGGACAGCAGTTTATTCCACTGTCCAAGTCGGCCGACCAAATGTAACGGCTGCTCTCCTTGTGTTTCACAAAGAAAGTTTTACACCGCCCAGTTCGTTGTGAGTGGTTACAAAATCTGTCCGGATACTTCGTTTATGCAGTTTGCTTTTGTAACTGTATATCCGTTCTGCTATACTTACCGTTGCATTAACTATTTTAGTTCGTAACTATTCGCTGATCTTAGTTTTTTCAACTATCAATTTGAACTGGATTGCTACAGATCACACAATACGGGATCTCTTTATGTATACCAGATCAATCCGATAGAAAAAACAAACCGAAGACAAAGATATATGTCTAAGACCTGTTTGTGCAAAAATATTTAATTTTAAACCTAAGTTGGCTTTTGCTGTTTGTACTCACAAGTTGAGAATACCAGAAGTTGGGGTTGTAACAGTTGAATTTCAGCTCCAATAATTCGTTGATGCAAGACACAGTAACAGAATTTACTGCTCAAAAATAATATTTTGAATACAAGACACAGTAACAATTTACTGCCCAGGAATATTTCTAGTTCGACACAGTAACACGTTATTTACTGCTCAAGACCATTTGTTTTGCAAAATTTCAGCCGTTATACTTTCAGCCGTTTTCTGCGGCTGCTACGTTGAGTTCTGTGTGTTGCTTTTTGTTATTTTCCCCTTTTCTCTTTTTTCTCACGTGACAAACTGTAAATAGAACTAGAACTATAACTATAACTATTAAATGACTAGGACAACAGAAAGTGTTTTGTTTCTATTTTCAAGCCTACGCAAGCTTAGCGAGCTCAGCTCCAACAAGTATAATTTTAGCTGAAATCGTACAAATAGGAATTGAACTAAAAATACATGAAGTTTGTAATTTGTTGTTCCCAACATTTGTAATATGCGAGTTTTTCAACATCTTTTGTCCGTTCCTCTGCCTTATTCTAAGTAAAGACTTGTACCATTGGTTTCATTCTGACTTTTCATTAAATTTGTCAAGAAATATTTTCTTAAAGAGTAATAATTTTTAAGACTATAACTAGCAGGTTCGCAAAAACATTGCAAGAAAGTCATTCATCAGAATAGAAGGTTTAAATGAAATAAGAATTTTTTATACCCAAGCCTGGGTTCGAAAATAAGCCCTTCGTTTGAATACATAGGTCTTGCAACTTACGCCACCAATCCCTATTGTTTGCAAATATTGCCCTATGTAGCAGCAACCTTTTGGTCAATTTATTTCCGGCTTTGCTGTGTCGCATGTTTAAGAAGCGGTAAGGCTTGTTCAGAAGACGAGCTTCTCAATGGCGGCATAACGCGTCTCAAAACGCACGCACTACGTTACGCAGCAAGTTTGAGGAGCTTTAAAACGTGCGATAATTAAGAGTTTAACCATAGTGACATAGCACTTTGAAAAAATATAACAGTGGAAGATAAAGAGAGGGAAAGAAAGAAAGAAACACAGAAGTGAATGAACAAAACTATTAATTTCGGGCCAATAAAAAATGAGAAATGTTTGGCACTAACTCGGGCGCGAACCAAAGCCCCTCGCCCAAGAGTCATAGGTCTCATTTCTCACGCTACCGATGCGTACTGCATTGGACTATTGCTCTTTCTGTACCAGCAGAATTTTGATCAATGCGTTTAATGGATCGCCTATTTAGTGGTAAGAAGGAAAAAATAATTTAGCAGAGCAAGATAAAGATTTAAAGAGAAAAAAAACAAGAGTGGATCGAAGACAAAAACTACCTATTTTTTGGTTCAAGAACTGAATAGCCATTTTTAGCACTAAATTGTGTGCGAACCTATGCCCTTCGCTTCACTAAGGTCTTATCCCCGACGCTACCGATGTCAATGTATTTATTGGCTCGTGGCACGCTTTTAGATGTGCGGCACGCTTAATGAGACAAAAACCAAAAAAAAACGATCTAAAAGGAACGAAAACAACGAAAAAAAATAACATCCCAATTCGGTCGTCCAGGAAACTATTCTTTTTTTTCCGCCCATCTCGAACCCCTGTCCCCCGTTTAACAGCAAGTGCTCCTATGCCTTAAGCTACCGATGCCCATTGTTTACGTCTATTACCCTTTCTTATAAGCAAATTTCTGGTAGGTGGCTATTTGGCTCGCGTAATTTTGGTATACGGTTTGCTCAAAGGGCGCAGAGACATGTGCAGATTAGGAGCTTAAATATGGCAGTAAAACGCGTGTCAAAGCGCATGCGTTACATTCCGCTGTAGCTCTAAAGACAGAGAAAACATTTGAAGATAGAGCGGATAAAAATTCCGCTCAATTGCGATTTACATAGAAAGAAAAACAAAAGAATTAAAGGGGAAGACGAAGAAAGCAAAACAAAGACATGAGTGGATGAAAAACAACAAATACTCTACCTATTTTTTGGGTCAAGAAATCAAGAGCCATTTTTCGCATCAACTCGGTTGCGAAGCCATGTCCACAGCCACAGGTCTTATCCCTTACACCACCGATGCGTATTGCATTTTTCTATTGCTCTTTCTGAAGCAGCAAAACCTTAGTCAATGGCTTTAACGGCTCGCCTGCTTTGGCAAGACTGTTTTGGCAAGTTGTGCAGGAGCCGAAATATGACAAAAGAGAAAAATTGAAGGGAAAGGAACGACAAAAAGAACGAAAGAAAAAGAAAACGAACTTCTCAAATGTGAGGTCCAGGAAATTATGCGTCTTCTGTGGTCTTTAGTTGGACTCGAACCGCTTACCCTCGCTGAACAGTCATTGGATTTATCGTCTACGCTACCGATGTGTATTGATTACGCCTATTGACCTTTCTAATGAATCAAATTTTTGGTTAGTGGCAAATTGGCTCGCTTGTTTTTTCTATGCGGCATGATTTATAAATGCAAAAAATGAGCGAATTAGGAGGTTAAATGTGGCAACATAGCGTGTCTCAAAACGCACGCACGCATTACGCTAGGCTGCATGTTTACGGGACGCTAAAACATGTGAAGATAGGAGCTTAAACATTGTGGTATAGCATTCGAGTTAGAATTATTATATAGATTATTTGGTTTAAAGCTGTTGATTTTTGAATTTCGCCTCCTTATTTCTTCTTTTTGTCGACATGTTACCTAATCTCATTAAAGAAAAATCTCATCTGCTGTGCAGTTAGAAAGAAGCATATTTTTGTAGTTAGTATTTTGTCTGATTGTAACTTGACGTTGTTACTAGGTGCTTTTAACTTTAGATATTGAGTTTTTGCCGTGAAATTTTTGATTTTGCTTTTTTGTTGTTGTTGTTTTTTTCGTAGTCTTTTTAATGGCAGATCTGGTTGTGATTAGGCATGGCCTTTTTAATAAAAAGTTGGTTTGGCTGCGTAACGATATTTTTCAAACTCATCTCTTTGTCAAAAATTTGAGTCGAAAGACGGTTAAGTCATAAATGTAGAAGACCGCGGATTGGAACATCATGTGCGAACGCACATTAACGAGCTTCCTTGTTCGCTCTCTAGGCTTGTTTGTATCCAAGTTTTCCTCCAGAATTAGTTTCTTAAATTGGACTTTGTCTCAACTTTACAAAAGAATGGGATGACAAGCAAAGTTTAACCCAAAATTCAAAGTTCAATCGATTTTCCCACGATTCGTTCAAATGGGCCGAACCTTCTTCCCAAAAGTCTATTCATACAACTCAGATTTTTTCACAAAATAGAAGGAAGACGCAAGGAAACTTAAGCTCAGAGCCTAGGGCACCCTAGGCTAAGCTACAATTGCCGAACGTTTCTCAGAACTATTTTCTACCTTTAGACTCAAATTTTGCTCTTTAGGCATCAGGTCAAAATAGATTGTTAATTCGTTTTGACATAGTAAAACGCAAAAAAACACCTACTACGTTCTGTTTAGCTATGAATAAAAATTTGTGCATCAAATTGCCCCTCAGTTGCAGTACAAATTTTGATAGTTGCAGCAGTTTTTTAGAAAGCCTTATTGAAAGAAAGTGAAGTTACGTGTAAAAACATAAACCGACAAATGACGGAAGAATTGCTCTTGAATGACAGGCGAAGCAATTTAATTGAAGGGCTGTAGCCTAGATCAATTTTTCTTTATGGGTACAAAAAACCTAGCCCCCAATGGGATTCGAACCCTTGACCTCCCGATCCATAGCCACCCGCCCTAGCCACTGCACAATGAGTCGCGTAAGTTCCCAAACTGCAACCGATTATATATTAGCAACAAGCTTTACTTCGGAGAGAGCGAAAGAGATCACTCAAAAATGATGAACGAAAGCGTAAAAAAAGTCACTTGAGAAGTCAAAGAATGTTCCAGAAGAAAAGTGCAAAATTGTCAAGCGGAAAACTTGCATAGAAAAAAGACACACACGTTTACAATAATTGCTATGAACTTCGTTCAAGAGCAATTAAACAGGTATGAAAACATGAACAAAACGTGCGCATTGATTTCTTACGAGAGCAATACCTCACGTTAGACTTGAAGTTCAGCTCTCTACAGCTTTTTCGTTGCACAAAAATTGGGGCTTGAAGTTCCTAAGTACACAAAAAAACTCAACGAAGTACAATCAGTTCCGCTCACTGGCTTTTGCGGAGCCTAGCTTAGTCTTGACTATTTTATTGCAGCACACTTGAGAAACAAAACTTGATCAATTCATACAACCAATTTTCCAAAACAAACTTCGAAAAGATTTTCCCGTGCATGCAGGATTGGGTTTTATAACAGCACTTTTTCTGGTCATCCACAGATTTTGCCATCAAAAATTTATTGTTATTGCCTGCAAAGCAGGTTTCCAAAAAAATGCCCTTGTCACGAATTTTTTATCATATCTGACACTATTTGCTGAGTCAATACCACACAGTGGCTTCCCTTTTATACAAAAGTTAAATTATTTTACAAGAGGTATAACGGATTGAATGAAAAATATCATGACTTCTTCAGAAAAAAACTCAAAAGCTGTGATATAACTTACCTTAAATTTTTCAATATTACTTTTGATTGCTTGCAAAATTAGATTCTTCAGTAACAAGACCTATTTAGATAGGTTTTTTGTGCAAATTTCTACTAAGAGCTTTGAGCAAAAAGAACCAAAACTGACCGAGGAAGTCAAATTTCTCGCAGCAAAATGGTGAAAAACGCTACAACAATTGGTAATGCGAAAAGCAAAATAAACCCAAAGAATTAGGAGGTTAAATGTGGCAACATAGCGCGTCTCAAAACGCACGCATTACGCTAGGCTGCATGTTTACGGGACGCTAAAACATGTGAAGATAGGAGCTTAAACATTGTGGTATAGCATTCGAGTTAGAATTATTATATAGATTATTTGGTTTAAAGCTGTTGATTTTTGAGTTTCGCCTCCTTATTTCTTCTTTTTGTCGACATGTTACCTAATCTCATTAAAGAAAAATCTCATCTGCTGTGCAGTTAGAAAGCAGCATATTTTTGTAGTTAGTATTTTGTCTGATTGTAACTTGACGTTGTTACTAGGTGCTTTTAACTTTAGATATTGAGTTTTTGCCGTGAAATTTTTGATTTTGCTTTTTTGTTGTTGTTGTTTTTTCGTAGTCTTTTTAATGGCAGATCTGGTTGTGATTAGGCATGGCCTTTTTAATAAAAAGTTGGTTTGGCTGCGTAACGATATTTTTCAAACTCATCTCTTTGTCAAAAATTTGAGTCGAAAGACAGTTAAGTCATAAATGTAGAAGACCGCGGATTGGAACATCATGTGCGAACGCACATTAACGAGCTTCCTTGTTCGCTCTTTAGGCTTGTTTGTATCCAAGTTTTCCTCCAGAATTAGTTTCTTAAATTGGACTTTGTCTCAACTTTACAAAAGAATGGGATGACAAGCAAAGTTTAACCCAAAATTCAAAGTTCAATCGATTTTCCCACGATTCGTTCAAATGGGTCGAACCTTCTTCCCAAAAGTCTATTCATACAACTCAGATTTTTTCACAAAATAGAAGGAAGACGCAAGGAAACTTAAGCTCAGAGCCTAGGGCACCCTGACAGGCGAAGCAATTTAATTGAAGGGCTGTAGCCTAGATCAATTTTTCTTTATGGGTACAAAGCCCCCAATGGGATTCGAACCCTTGACCTCCCGATCCATAGCCACCCACCCTAGCCACTGCACAATGAGTCGCGTAAGTTCCCAAACTGCAACCGATTATATATTAGCATCAAGCTTTACTTCGGAGAGAGCGAAAGAGATCACTCAAAAATGATGAACGAAAGCGTAAAAAAAGTCACTTGAGAAGTCAAAGAATGTTCCAGAAGAAAAGTGCAAAATTGTCAAGCGAAAAATTTGCATAGAAAAAAGACACACACGTTTACAATAATTGCTATGAACTTCGTTCAGGAGCAATTAAACAGGTATGAAAACATGAACGCAACGTGCGCATTGATTTCTTACGAGAGCAATACCTCACGTTAGACATGAACTTCAGCTCTCTACAGCTTTTTCGTTGCACCAAAATTGGGGCTTGAAGTTCCTAAGTACACAAAAATTCAACGAAGTACAATCAGTTTCGCTCACTGGCTTTTGCGGAGCCTAGCTTAGTCTTGACTATTTTATTGCAGCACACTTGAGAAACAAAACTTGTTCAATTCATACGACCAATTTTCCAAAACAAACTTCGAAAATATTTTCCCGTGCATGCAGGTTTGGGTTTTATAACAGCACTTTTTCTGGTCATCCACAGATTTTGCTATCAAAAATTTATTGTTATTGCCTGCAAAGCAGGTTTCCAAAAAAATGCCATTGTCACAAATTTTTTATCATATCTGACACTATTTGCTGAGTCAATACCACACAGTGGCTTCCCTTTTATACAAAAGTTAAATTATTTTACAAGAGGTTTAACGGATTGAATGAAAAATATCATGACTTCTTCAGAAAAAAACTCAAAAGCTGTGATATAACTTACCTTAAATTTTTCAATATTACTTTTGATTGCTTGCAAAATTAGATTCTTCAGTAACAAGACCTATTTAGATAGGTTTTTTGTGCAAATTTCTACTAAAAGCTTTGAGCAAAAAGAACAAAACTGACCGAGGAAGTCAAATTTCTCGCAGCAAAATGGTGAAAAAAGCTACAACAATTGGTAATTCGAAAAGCAAAATAGAACAGCCCAAAGAAAAGTGGAGATAATTCAAAATAAGACACTAACAACTGTTGCTTTACTAAGAATTCATTTCATTACTGAATGCCAAAACAGAACAGATTATTGCTGTTCAAAAAAACTGGAAAACAGTTCAACGAATTATTCTATGGGGGAGGTGTAAACAGGAGAGGTTTCGGTAGTTTTGAGTGTTTTTTGGTGGCGGGGGTAGCTCTAGCTAGGGAAACTAAGCTACTGTTAAAACCAATGGTTCGAAAACAGAAATCAATGTTCTGAAATTAAATTCAACGTTCTGAAACCAAGGTCAATGCTCTGCAACGTAAATGAATGTTCAGAAACTAAGAAGTCAGAGTGCTAGACACAAAACTGCTTCAGCTTAAAAAAGCTGTAGCCTACCAATACTTCTCTTCGAGTCGTCAAATAACCAACCTTTGCAATGATTGCTTCATACCTCGTTCGAGAGCATTAAAATTTCTCATAAAAATGCAATCGTAGTGCGATCCAGTGATGCTATCACTTATTGGCATGATAGGTGGTACGTACGGTTGATCCTTAGCATGGAATCGATTGATGGTTCAATTTTGTGCCTCCAAGAAGCAGACTATCTGAGAGCTCTCGCTTAACCATAGCTCTATATAGACCAAAAGCTCACCAACTTGGATTCGTTGGTAAGTTGACACGTTGGTAGTGTTTATTACGTATCTAAATTAATTTCGCTTTTTTTATACTGATCCTGTTCATATTGGATTTCATTGCTAACCAACTGCTGGTTGAGAAACATTGAGCAGAATGAGTACAGACAGGAAAAAACTTAGAGCAGTCAAAAAAAATTTCAAGCAAATGTCAAAAAAGCGGCAAATTGAGGTAAAGTGAACAATTTTTTTTGCTGAAGTAAAAAAATAACCGTAAGAATTCCGGACACAAATTGAAGTAGACAACTGTAATTCCTCGCAGACATAGTGTTTTTCCTGCATAAACATACCCTGCAGATTGCTGGAAAACAGCCGCCATTGACTTGCATAGCACCCATTGCGTTTGAAGGAACAGAAAAGCAATGATAAAAATTGAATGTTGTACAAAAATATTTTTAAAGTTCAAACATATTTGATTGGATTTGTAGCTATGCGTATTCTTGTTTCTTGATTAGAATAAGCAGGGGCGGCTAGCATCGCTACCAAAACGCATTAGAGATGTTAACTAAGACCAATAAGATTAAACTTGAAGTAGAGGGCATTCAAAATTGGACTTCATGGGTTTGTCCCTAACAATTTTTTGGTTTACCAATCCGTTAATTTTAGATTGCTGCTCTTTAAATGAATTTTGAGCAGAATGAGCGAAAAATAAAACAAGCCTAAAAGTCAAAAATATTTCTTCCATAATGTGGAGCAAGGTGTGAACTAACATGAAGCAAAACAAAGTTTTAAAAAAGCATAGCATGGTGAGTCCTGAATTACAATCCAAAGAATTGCATTATTTATTGACCCCACAATTAACATTTTAACGGAAAAAAACTGAATTAACTTATGACCTGACAATATATAATTTTACAACAACATCAAACTAAGACAGACAACGACGCCCTTGACCCTATAGGCGCAAATATAAACAAAAAATCTTAAAACAAATAGAAAACATCTTTTCGTGACTCGTTTTCAGACAATCACTAAAAATTGCAAAGTTTCGCAAATTTTGCCATTAAGTTTCTTTAAAACGTGGACATAAAACACCAAACCTTGTTGGAATCAGTGACAGGCAAAGCAAAAAAGGCAAAACTAAAAAAATAGGCAATAATCGGAAACTATGAAAGTCTTTGGCGCCAAACTAGATAACCACTTCATAATTACGAGCCGAAAACCTTAATCAAAGCATGTCATAAAAATTTAAAAGTCATTAAGTAATGTTTAGCAGTTCTGTTGGTTGAAAAAGGGACCATAGAACTAGAAATGAAGGCAAGATTCTCAAATTCAGCTGAGTCTTTGCTAAACAAATGGAATCTCAATGAATGCAAACGTTAGCTAGTAGTGATTTGGATAAAACGTTAAAACGTTAGTTGGAGCCAATAACTTGACTAAAATTACGCTGCAATAGAACACCTAAAATTTTAATGTTGTTTTTGAGACTGAGCGACACGAACACACGAGAAACGAATTAGTTCAGATGAAAAAAATCAGCTTTTTCGAAAGGCTGGGGTCAGAATCTAAAAAGCGACCGCAATGAATTCAAGCAACTACTTGAATTCAGTTATTACTCGTTACTATTTACCGATGAAATTTGCCATTAAGCAGCTTAAAATGATAAAAGAGCAAAAAGTACATTAATAAAAACTCAAAATTTCAGTAAAAAATTGAAATCGAAAATCGCTTAAGTAAAAAAAGCATCTAAAAGCTGAAACTAATTAGATTATAAAGGTATTCCTAGCAACTGATGAGATTTGTCATAAAGGAGAATAAGAAATAAGACAATTTCGTGCAAAAAAAACTCGTACAAAAAATCGATGTTTCTTGAAAAAGAATTGAAGTCAAAGTCATAGAAATAAATAGCTTTGATCTTTAATAACTAAATCAAATGAATTGATTTAAAATAGCAACCTATGGGACTTGTCCCTACTGGAATTAAACGATAAGACAAAGATTACAAAAAATTTCAAAACTCAAAAAACGTTAGCATTAAAATATTTAGGGAACAAATAGCAATTCATGAGAATTCATGAAAATCACTGATCATGAACTCAAACACCTAATTAAGTTCATTTATGCCTCATTAGCAACAACGATAATGTCATTAATGACACTAGAGAATAAGACGTGAAAAAGCAAAGGTGTTAACAGATCTAAAAAACAGCGCACCAATACAATTCCTTTGCGTTGTAAAACAGAACACTATAATAGACGGCCAAGATGAGGGCGACTATTTAATATACCTAACAATTTGAAGCAGCCGGTAGATTGCCGGAAAAGAGCCGCGAAAGACGCTTGTGGCCTACCATGAATTGAAACAACTAAAGAAAAATATGATTGACAGATCGACCACCAGCTTTTTAATTGACCACTAGACTTTTTGGGTTAGATTCTGACTGTCATTTTTATGAGACACATTTGCTCTACAATGAAAAAATCCTAATGGAGCCTTTTCAAAATTTATATCCAATATCAAATCTCAAGACTCTATTACTCAGGAATTAGAGCATATAGGTTTGGCACTACTTAGATGCTCATTATTGACCTTTAATTAGTAAAAATTTAAAGTTCCATAAGTGAGTCAGAAGTCATTGTATTAGTGAGGTAAGTCAAGCAATTGACCTTTAAAACAGAAATGAAAACAAATCTTAACTGCAAACCAGTAGAAGTCACTGAAGTCATTGAAAAAGTTAATTCTAAGATGTCAGGGTAAGACGAAACAAAAATCTGTTAGACGACGTAAAAAAAATAGCAGGACAAGTCTTGAAACACAAATCAAAGAATTGAATAAAAAAACTTAGAAATACTCTACCTGACCAGCAGATCAATTGAACAATGCCAGCCAAAACACAAACGAAATCATCTTAAAAAATACAGAAACTAAAATAAAAAAAACAACCTAAAAAATAAACTCATTGCTAAAACTCTTGAAGCTTTTACCCCAGAAGGCACAATTTGATCCCTTTTCCCTATTTCAAAAAAATGTTTAAAACCAACTTTTGTTTCTTTAATCGGTCCAGTAATATCTCTGCAAGACCTGAAAAAAATGCATTGCCCCTTGAAGTCCGATTTACTCGGAAAATGACCGAAATTTTTTGAAGAAATTAATTGTAACACTTAAAGAAATGTTGCTAAAAATTGCGATATTAATATCTTCAGAATCATTTCTGAGTCGCTAGGGGCTATTCAGTAGCCCAATTTCAAGCTTTTAGAAATTCATTGGCTCAAAGGTCGATAGGCAAAAATTTTTAGAAAATTGCAGATTTCAAAATAGAAATTCATGCCATTAAAATGTTAAAAATTATTCAATTGCCCCATAGCAACTATTTAATAACATACTACCAAACCATGCATGAGGTTATCTGGCTACTGAGGCAAGAAAAACTGAATAAAAGAAATGTTTTGAAAACATGAAAAAAATTGCAAAATTAGTATCATTTTGCGTGTTTATGTTTGTAGTACCAAAACATATAGCTCATTAAATGGTCATTACAAGTAATTTTGTCTCGTAAAATTCCCTCATCAACTAATTAATTAAAAACTGAAAAAAAATCACAAAAAACATTAAAATAAATCGTACCATTTTGAGCCCAAAAACTCAAAAAATTGACTTTTTAACCTTAATCTAAGGCCATCCCAGCAGCTGCACCACTCTGAGCACTTGAAGGACTACTAAAGACCACTTTGGGTCTCTAATGAAACTTAATGCCTGCTGGGCTTTACCTGTTTATCCTGTTTTAAAAGATCAAAGTCATTGAAAAATGTGTGAACACATCTTAAAAAAAGAACACAGCGCCCGAATACAATTCATTTTCTTTGAAACTTAAAAAATTAGGAACACAATTACAGGCGCCTGAATTGCTGCCGCGGCGACTAAACAATATCATGAAATATATGAGAAAAGTTACTGACAAAAAATGAGGGAGCAACTGAAGTTGAGATTCCAAGAAAACTAGATCTTGCCAAAACCGAGGACCTTGTTGCCAAAACCGAGGACGCGACGGGAGATGTCGACGGACAAACTGAAAAAAAGATCTCTAAAATTCTGTATCAAAATTCTTCACAAAATGTGTATATGCAATTTCACATTTATTAATTGGAGATGTATATTAGTTGCAGATTTCACTATATCAAAGGAGAAAAATTTATCTGCCATATTTAACATTCATGGCATAAAAAATTTAATTACAATTGAATATAGATTTAAAAAACCTGCAAGTGAAATGTATATAGCTTCAATCATAAGCGCCCTGTCAGGCTTTCAAGTGTCTTCCGATGCATTTTTGGGCAACAATTTCGTTACAGCTGCTAGCTGAATCACCCCAGTAATACACGGCAGAGAAATAACAAACAGTTTACAAGCGCAAAGAACAAAAAACAGTTAAGAAAAACAAAAAACAAAAATTCGAATAATTTACTCAGTGAGAACGGCCACGTATCGCTTTTCAAGTATCACTTCATAATAGCAGCATCCATAGAATAACTCTCAATGAAAAATTCATCAACAAAAACAACGTGAAGAAAAAAATCGGAAGAATTACACAAAAAGCAGAATTATAAAACAGACAAAAAACGGCAAAATTAGCTCAAATTCATTTTATTACAAAAAAAAACTCAGAATTAATATCCATCAAAATGAAAGACAACAATAACTGCTGGAACTGATTTTTAAAAAACTCTCAAAAGGCAATAAAAATGAATACAAAAACAGCTAAAAAGCTTAAAATAAGGTAAAAAGGTAAAAAGAGCACAAAACTGAATTTATAAGTTCATATTTGCTCCAGATAGCCAAATTTGTTCTTAGACACACTATTGCTAGTTCCGATAAACAAACAACTTAAAGGTAAAAATTGAGATTTAACTAAAAAATATAACCGACTAACGTCGGCCGATTTGCTCTCAAACGACCAACGAGCGGTTCGTTTTATCAGTAGCTAGCCACAGTTTAAAGAGGCTAGCCTGCAGGGTTTAGTTTTCTAGCCTTGTTCGTAAAAAAAAATCAAATAAAAAACTGATATTTTAAGAATTTGCAATATTGCAAATTAAAAAGAAAAGCTGCCAGTTTTCGCAGTAAAAAAAGTCAAAAACTATTTATTGTCTATGCAGTTATGTCAAGTAACCCATCTGCAAAGCTTCGTTGAAAAGCTTCGTTCACCAGTAATGATCGTTAAACTCAGAAAAAGAAAAAAAATTTGAAATTATTCGCAAATTTTAACGAGATCTTGCTAAAATTCAAGATATCAAAATCTTCAAAACCATTTCATTGTCTCTAAAGACTATCCAGTATCCCTATTTTAATCTTTAAATAATTTCACTGGCTCATAAAGATCCATAAACTTGGAACATGATAATTTTCCGAAAATTTGAAAACTAAATTTTATCAAAAAATTGCAAAAGCTGGAGTCATTAAAATATTGATAACCATTCCATTACCTCTAGAAACTATGCGGCAGCTTATCCCTAGGACCCTGGTGCCAGAAAAAAATGAAAAAAAGTCAAAAAAGTCATTAAAAAAATGAAAAGAAATGCCAGAAAAAATGAAAAAAAAGTAAAAAAAAGTCATAAAAAAAATTAAAATATTTTTTAAAAATTGCTATTAAAATCTTGATAAACATTCCATTACATCTAGAAGTTATGCAGTAACCTATATTTAAACCCCAGAGTAGGTTATGTGGCTCTTGAGGCTGAAAAAACCTAAAAACTGACAAAAATTTTCAAAAAACTTCAGAAAAATGCCAAGTTTTATCAAAAAAAAAATTGTTGAAATTTGTCATAAAAAATTGAAAGCAATTCCATGGCAAATAAAACTTTTTCAGTATTTTATCTCTATACCCTTAAGGATGTTTTCTGGCCCCTGTGTCTCTAAAGATGTTAATAATGAACAATAAATGTCAAAAAACAGAAAAAATTGAACGTTTTGTCAAAAAGATGCTGAAATTCGTTAAAATGTTGGCTCCATTCCACTACCACTTTAAACTATGCAGTAACCTATTATGAAAATCTAGAGGAGGGCTGAAAAAACCTAGGGCTTGGGGGTTCACCGTAGGGCTGATGGTAAGGCTCGGGAAACAATGGTGTTGGGGGCAACAGGGTAGTGAGGGGAGGGCAATAGTGGGGGAGGGGTCAACAGTGGGGGTGTCTTTGTCTCTAAGAACCGCCCTTCACACCATAAGTATAAGTCTTAAACAGATTTAAAATTTATATGCCATGAATGTTAAATATGGCAGATGAATTTTGTTTCTTTGATATAGTGAAATCTGCAACTAATTTTTATCTCCAATAAACGTGAAATTGCATTTAAACATTTTGCGGAGGATTTTGATACAGAATGGGGGTGGGGCTGATGGGGGTGGGGGGTCGGGAAATTGTTGTGTGGGTGGCAACAGCGTGGTGGGGGGCTTGGGGCAAAAGTGGTGGCTGGAGGGGTCAACAGTGGGGGTGTCTTCGTCTCCAGGAACCGCCCTCACACCATAAGTATAAGTCTCCAAAACAGTTTGAGCTGAAAAGCTCTAAGAGCAATTAATGCCCGTTGGGCGCTACCTGTTTATCCCTATTTTGAGGACGAAAAGTCAAAAGCGTCAGAAGAAAAATCGGTCAAGCGAAAAATCGCATAAGAAGAAAGACCGACAGGACTAATATAATTGCTATGAATTTCGTTTGAGAGCAATTAAAAAACTGCTTTGAACAATCCGCACGCGATCAAAAAAATCGTTCGCTAAGCAAATATTTTTTCACAACTACTTTTCTTGCTTAACAGACAACCACTCTTCTCTCTGCTCTTAGCGATTTGACCTAAACATTTAGATTTTAGGCATTTCACTTCCTATTTCGAACACATTCACACAAAATTACCGATAAAAAAGGACGCTCATCCAATTTTCCTCTTCGAGTCAAAAAATGACAGCCTGCTGAGTTGAGGGCTGCTATTAATTACTATTTTTAAAATTCTCGATTGCGAAAACTCAGGCCAGAACATTTTTCGAGCTTAATCTGCCTGCAGCACCATAAACGGTTCGATGGCTGGATAATTTCTCTCATTTACAACGATTGGACATTATTGCTGACATTCCTGTTGATCGTTTGTCGAAACTACGCATAACCGCGTAGTCAACCGAGAAAAAGACCTGTGTTCGTCGACTGAACGGTATGACATTGCGAAGATCTACATGATGTTGTGTGAAAACATTAGGAGGTAAACAATTAAATTTAAATTAATTTTACCGACTATCGTGTAAAATTGAAATTAAGGATTGAAAATTTATTAAATATGCACTTTACAACATTTACACATTCCAACGCGAAGAGCAACAACACTGCCACCGAAGGGACCAGCCATAATTCCTCCTCTTCCCACTCACAACTGTCCTTGTCCATTTACCCCTCTTTAACCCGCCAGTAAACACTTAATAAAATTAAACCCACCAAATGAAATTTAATCTCATAATCTCGATCATGTTGAAAGTTAACCCAATCTTATATCTTGCTTGCCATGAAATTCGTTCATATTATCACAATATGATTTGAGACATTTTGAGGCAATTAAGACTTTCGGTTCAAATTTACCCATGATCCAAATAATCAGAATTCTACTCTCTAAAATCAGAGATAAGCTTTTAGAAGTACTTGACCCACATCGGAACTATACTTAGCCCTTTACATAACAAATGATTCGGGATTTTAAAAATGGGAAAATTAAAAAGCGCAAGCTTTGAGTGAACTGAAAACTTTGTTGAGCCCGGGGTAAACGACAACAGGAGGAATCCATTTCGAGTTGAGTTGAGTTTCAAAGTGAATGATGGTATTTTTGAGATGAAAATTTGAACAAAGTTTCAAAAGGTTTTCCTGCGACTAATTTGAGAATAAAGGACTATCAAAAAATTACTCGTCTAAATAGTACTATAATTTATAGTTAAATAATAGTGGTAAACTATTCATAAAAATCAATAGAAATTTACGATGATTAATTTGTTCACGTTCGTCTGTTTGTTTTCAGCAGTCAATATTCGATTTTTGTGGTCAATATTGTGTCATAAATTTATTTGTAAAATGAACATTACTTGATAGACTTAAACAAATTTGTTTCGAAATACCAATTCCTAAAAAGCTCCATTAATTAATTTAAATAAAAACAGGATTGCACATTTAACGAGAACTGTTAAAAAATTACTAGCGAGCAAAATTTGAAAATTGCACAAAAATTAATCCAGAAATTAAACTACAGGAAGCTAACAAATTTAAATTTTACGTATTTTCACAATAAATTAGAAAAACTGCAACTTTGAGAGAGACACTGTCTATAATCAATAATTTTGAGTAGCGGGACTTTTTTGGATGAAACAACGAACATAAATAATTAATTGAAGGACATTTAACAAAATATAGAAAAATTTGCTTTCGGATAATTTCTCGAAATGTTTCTAAAACACTGCCAACAAGCAGTGACGTCAACATATATCTCAACAAAATTTATCATAACTGCACAGATTATCATTTTCAGTAAAGTTTCTCAATCGCTTGCTTGTTTTGAATTAAATACTCTACTGCAAAATGACCAATAGAATTACCAATTTCTTATAATTAGATCAACTTTGACCAACTATGCACGTTTTGGGTTAACAGGAATAGGAATGTTAGGAAGCTTATTCTGTCGTTTCAAGCATCGAATTCGAAAATAATCACTCGAAAAATACGATTATTTTCTATTATCCAATAAACGCTTTATCCCCAGCCCCGTTAATGTCAATGATCTATGCCTTCTTAACTTTCTAATCAACAGAGAGAGATATATATCAATTTGCGTTTGCTATTCTTATGAAATTCGAACTTGATGCTTTTTATGCAAACACATTGACCTTTTCTCAGAGAACACTAGATACAAGCAAAGCTTACGAACACCAGCAAACAAATTACACAGATTTTAATCAAATTTAGTTTATTTCTGAGAACTTAGAAGTGATATTTGCTGGGTTTTCTAGCAGCCAAGCTTACAAATATTTTCTGTCAAATTCTTGAAAATCAACATTACACATAATCGTGAAAATGCAATACGTTTCTGTTTAAATTGACTGCTGTTTTAAAATGTACTTTTTAAGCCACATAAAACTTCCAAATTTTATATGAAACCATTTAACTATCAAAAGCATCGAGTTTAAAGGACTGAAACAGCAAAAAAATCTCGTTTAAAATTCTGGACCGTTTATTGCACAAAATAACTGCTCAATATTTTGACGGGCAGGGAGGTCTATGAATTGCATTAGAGAAATTTATTTATAATTTAAGGAATTGTTTTTACCAAGTTGAAAGGGAAAATTACAAAAATTTAAAACCGTAGAATTTATTTTAGCACAACCTGAACAAATGCCCAGCACATGCAGGTAATAAACAAATCAGTTATTAATAACTAATCAATTTATAAATTAATTTGTCAGTTGAAACAATGCTAAACAGCAAGTCTTCCGATTTCTTCAAAAATTGTTTTCGAATTGTTACCAAAATATCGTTCGTTTGTTATTTCGATTCTGCAAACTCGATGCATCACCGTTTGGCTAATTCAGAAAAAGATAAACAGCTCAAATTATTTTCTGAAATTCAAACTTGGTCTATCTTTGAAATCTTTTTGCGTTCTGAAGATTCGTGCTGATTTTTTGAACATCGATTTGGAAAGAATCATTTTCACAAGCACACGTGGGTCGAACTTAGATAATTGACAATAAATTGGGGCAGTGAAATTCTTAACGTAGTAATTAACGGAGTAATTCACTATCAAAACAATAATAGCAAGACGTTGCAAGAAATTAAGAAAATAAATACAAAGTATACTAAACATCAAGATTATTCGATAGAATAGAACAAACTGACAATTCGATTCGATTCGATTCAGATAAAAGCGTTTGGATTTGTGTATGAAAAGCCGCAAAATTCTTCTTGATTAATACTTTCTACAACTTTGTGCTCTACCGGCGAAAGTGTTGGCTCTTCTCGGGTAAAATCTTGATCGAAATTTGTCACGTCTCGCTTTGTTTTCAATTTGGGCTTGAACGGGGGCCTCACCGCTCTTCTGAGCAAATCTTCCCAATTTATATCTCGGAAAAATGGGTGAGCTTTGATTGCGTTTTCGCCACCCTGGGTCGCAACACAACCCAGACGTTTGCCAGGGTTTTTAGTCATGAGCTGTTTGAGTATGCTGACTGCCTCTTTGGATAACCAGACTGGGTAGAGGACATCGTCATGTAGAATGGACTCGAACAGATCGTCCTCGTTATCAGCTTCGAAAGGTGGCTGGCCAGCCATCATTTCGTACATCAGTACACCTGACACAACATCAAAACACATCATTATTAAAAAAGAATACTAGACATAACAAACACAGCCGGCAGATTGCAGGACAATAGACGCGAAATAGACTGCTGCGACCCCATAGTATAAAAACTCAGGAACAAAGACAAAAACAGTCTACCAAAATATCCGAGTCTGATTTCAAATTATCCTGATATTCAAATTAAATTTTATATACTGATGTCATTCAAGCAATATAGCTTTATAATTATCCAGCTTGGGTGATCTCTATATTTCAATTAAAATCTACATTTTGAATTAGTATTTGAAGGGAGAGGTCATTTTAATGAGTTTAATAACGATCGAACTAAACCTGTACAGAAAGCAATTGCAAATGATGTCACACAAAAAAATAGATGAGTGGCAGAAGTCAGCAATAAAATCTTCTAGTCTTGAGTAAATTGTCGTAACAAATTCTTGAAACATTGGAAAAAACAAAGCAGGAAAAATATTGAATTACATTCAACGAAATTAAAGGCTTAAGACTTTACTATGGGCATCATATGCATCTAATTAGAAAAAAATTCAAAAATATTTTTCAAAGACACGACGTAACAAAAAAAATAAAAGTTTTAAAGAGCCGACTAACAACGGCAAAATCAACAATCCAATTCCGAATTTTGACAAACGAATGGTTTTAAAGGATGGTTGAAAAACTATATTATTTTTTAAAGAATTCTTTGGTGATACAGAAATGAGCTACATTGTCGACGCAGCTTAAAAACTATACGGACTTGTTAGAATTCACTCCGCGGAAGCCTTTTCATTGAAGAACTTTATTACACCTATGAATTTCCTCAAAATCATTCAAATTAAATTCAAATTTAAAGTGCAAAGTCTTCTTGAGAGAGGTAAGTCACCTATAATCAACATCCTTTTAGCTAGAGAGAATGAGAAATGGAGTCACGCGCGCAAATGCCGTTAGTGGGAAAGAGATCATTCAGAAAAGTTTATGTTATTAGATTTGCTGTGTCAACAAACGTAAAAGATAAAAGAGCGTCAAATGTAAAACAAAATGACGAAACAAAAAACATAGCGCGAAAAACTTCGCAACTCAAAGCGTCAGGACTTTTGGAAAAACCGCAATGCAATCGAAGCAAAATCTTATCCGAAAACAATTAATTTTTGCTTCACCAGATTTCGCATTTTGATTGTGAAATTGTCGAAATTGTGTAAATTCAGTGTTGTTTTTATTAGTTTCCTTCAAATTACTTTCCATTAGTGTGGAACCTACTCAATAGACCTTCAGGACAAAATGTATTTGAGAGAGAATGTTATTTTCGCGTGTGCTAACTCACGGGTGACCCAAAACCTTAATCACGCGAATGAACAAAAAATTGCAATATTACGAGTGAAAAATGACTTCACAAACGCAACTCGGACAAAATTGTGTGAATGAATGAACAAAACCAATAAACGTCGGACAAAATGATCTCAAAGAACCGGCGAGTGGTTAGCGTTGCTAGAAGCCAACCCAGTGGTGTCTCGGCTTATAGGTGTCTCAAGGGGCGCGGGTTTAATTAACTTAAGGTCAAGGGAAGCCCAATGAAATTATCACTGAAAGTTTTTAATAGTTTCTGAGCGGCGTCAATAAATTCGATTCATTTTTTCATGTTTCTATCTGTATTCTGCGATTTCGCCGTTATTCCGGCAATCTACAGACTGTCCATGATCGTTCTTTTCATAAATCTTTTCGCACATTTTCAACACAAACTTGAGCGCTTTTTTAATCATACCGAAGTACTACAGGTGAGCGGTCTAAAAGTGTAAGACTGTAATTCTCCAACTCCAATTCAAATTCAGCAAAAAAACTTCACGCTTTCAGACCACCCGTTTTATCTCTCCTGTAGTAATTCGGTGTGATTAAAATCAGCACTCAAATTTGTCTTCGAAAAATGTGATCAGTTTTGTAAAAAGAAAGAGCTTGAGAACAGCCGGTAGATTGCCGGAATAGCTCCGATTGAATTGCGTACCGTAAAACACAGGTATAAACAGAAAGAAATGAATCGAAGTTATTGACGCCGCTTAAAAACTATAAAAACCTTCAGTGATCAATTCAAAGATTGTTAAAATTTACTCCACATAAGCCTTCATCACGCACCTCGATTACACATATGGTTTCTCTTGACCTTAAGTTAATTTAAAACGAACATTAAAAACTAAAGTGCAAATGCCATAAAGTTGAGTGAGGTAAATCCCAAATGCTCACAAATAACAACGCAAACGACCTGAAAACTTTTCCTAGAGAAGGTGGGAAATACCGTTAGTGAGAGAAATTCATTCAGAAAAACAAGACCTTTTCAGTTTTGCTGGGTGAACAAATGTAAAAAGCCGACACACTAAACGTCGGAAGAATTGCTCTCGAACGACTAGTGGGTGCTCTAATCAATTGCAACCTGCTTCAGCCGGGGGGATGGAGGGGGAGCCTAAGTGTGACTAAGAAGTTCAATAGTGGGCTTCAAATAACCACATTAGAGGTTAACATATACCACTATTAAGATTTAAAGTAAAAAATGGCACCAGTTTCGGCGCACTTTTCATTTGATTTTTAGTATTAAATTGCCGCCAATTGAATTCAGCTGCTTGAAATTGTGATTGAGAGAGAATTTAGATCACGCGAAACGCAAAAAGTCAAGGTCGTAAAAGTCACTTGAAAATTTCAAGCAAAAATTTTGCATAAAAAAAGACACACACGTTTACAATAATTGCTATGAACTTCGTTCAAGAGCAATTAAAAAATTCAAAGCCAAGCAGAGACCATATTTTGCGGCTAAAGAGGCTATCTTTTGCGACCCCACAGATATCCTCTTTGGGGAAGCATTAAGTAGATAAGATTCTCAGTAAAAACTCATTAAAAAAACTGAAAACTAAAGTTTGTTTGAAGACTGTTATTTTTTGTTTTGGTTTCACAGCATGAAAATTCCGCAATCAGTTCTCTTTTGGTGGACAAGTTTTACAAAAAAACGATTGCTCAGGATAATGACAAAGACAATAAATTCAGCTCAAAAGAAAGGAAATATTTTAAAGTCAAAACCTCGCGCCAAAGCTTTTCCGAGATAATAAAAATCAAGCATTTGAAAATTTAAGAAAACTAATGAAAAGGGCAAAAATCGCTAAATATTTTTAACAACTCAGAAATCACAGCAAATAAAACTCTAGATTTTGGCATTAACCCAACGTTAAAATCTGAGAGAAACAAAAGATGTGTTAGATGCGAAAACGAAATAAAAAAGGACGTCAAAAATATAAACATAGCTGGCAGATTGCCAGAAAATAGCCGCAATAGATTCGTAGATCGGCCGTCTAAAAAAAGTAAAAAAGACCCAAAAAAATCGTCTTTTCATTGAGGGCTGATCTGTTATATTTTGATTAAAAATCTGTACTGTTATCTGTAACTTATTGCTGCCTCTATTAGCTGATCTCAAACAACCTTCATTTAGAGTGACACACACCCACTTGACCTTATCTCTTTGAATTAAAGTAAATAAAAGTCAATTTCAAAGTGAGGAAGTCATTTTTGAGAGTGAGGTAAGTCAAGTCTGACCAAAAATTTAATCACGCTTATGAACAAAAAAATTTCGCTCCACTAAGAGCGAAAAATGACGTCACACATGCAATTCCGTTGAAATTGCATGAACGAATGAACAAAAAGTGGCTGTGACGTCATATGGTCGTAACAGAAATCATGACGACGAAATAAAAAAACATAGCAGGACAAGTCCTGAAATACAATTCAAAGAATTGAATAAAAAACTTAGAAGTATTCTACCTGACCAGAAGATCACGTGACCAATGCCAGCGAAAAAAAATCATCTCCAAAAAACTGAGAAATTAAAACAAAGAACACTGAACAAAAATATACTCATTGCTAAAACTCTAGAAGCTTTTACTCCTAAGGCAAAATTTGATCTCTTTAATTATACCTATTTCAAAAATATGTTCAAAACCAAATTTTGTTTCTGAAATCGGTCCAGTATTATATCTGCAATAACTGAAAGAAATTCATTGGCCCTTGAAGATCGATTAACTCGAAAATGACCGAAAAATTCAAAAAAAAATCAATTGCAAATTTTAATGAAATGTTACGGAGAATCGTGATATTAAAATCTTCAGAATCGTTTCTGTGTATCTAGAGGCTATTAGACGCCATCCCATAACCCAATCCCAAGCCTTCAAAAATTCATGGGCTCAAAGACAGATAGGCAAAAATTTTTAGAAAAAATTTCAAATTTCAAAAACTAGAAATTCTTCCAAATAAAATGTAGAAAACCATTCACTTGCCCCCTAGAAACTATTTAATAACATACTATCAAACCTTGGATGAGGTTAGCTGGTTACTGAGGTGAGAAAAACTGACTAAAAGACAAATGTTTTGGAAAAACTTAAAAAAATTGCAAATTTTATCAAGAAATTTCTAACATTCGAAAGATTAAATTGTTGAAAACAAATACATTGAAACTAACAACCATGCAGTAACTTTCAACAGACCGTGGAATAGGTTTTTCGGTACTTGAAAATGGACAAATACGAAAAACTGACAAAAACTTTCGAAAACCTTGAAAAAAATTGAAAATTTTATCAAAAATGTGCTAAAATTTGAGACATTAAAATGTTTAAAACCAATCCGTTGTTATTAGAAACTATTTGGTGCCCTATTATCGAACCTTAAAGGAGATTCCTTGGCCCCTGAAGCTGGAAAAACTCAGAAAATGACAAAAATTTTCAAAAAAACTTGAAAAAAATTGCAAAAATTAGTAGCATTTTGCGTGTTTGTGTTTGTAGTACCAAAACATATAGCTCAAAAAATAGTGATAAAAAATAAATTTGTCTCGAAAAAGGTCTTCGTCAATTTTTAAAAACTTCAACCTAAGATTAATTAAACAAAAAACTCGAAAAATCACAAAAAAAAAACATGAAAAATAGCAGCATTTTGAGCCCAAAAACTCCTAAAAACGACCTTTTAACCTTCAATTAAGGCCATCCCAGCAGCTGCACCACTCTAAGCACTTGAAGGACTACTAAAGCCCACTTTGGGCCTCTAATGAAACTTAATGCCCGCTGGGCTTTACCTGTTTATCCCGTTTTGAAAGATCAAAGTCATTGAAAAATGTGTGAACACATCTTAAAAAAAAACACAGCGCCCCAATACAATTCAAATTCTTTGAATTGTAAAAAACCAAGAGAAGGCCAATAATAGCCCCAGCTATCGCTGCGCGGCTATTAAACAAAAAGGATAAAAACCAAAATGCACAAAACCAAAATGAGAAACCTGAGCTGATTCTGCCCCTGAAACGCATTATCAGGCTCTTAAAATCACTGTAACATTCTCTACATTGTGTTTCATATTAGATTGTAGGTCAATTTTACTATCTTTTACACTTAGGTCGCCTGAAGACACTTAGGTCGCACAAAAATGCCGCCTGAAGAAACAGTACTTTCGGTTTAAAAATTGAGAAACTCGATACTCCTCTTCTCGTCGTAGAAACCTAAAACAACGCAATATAGCTACAATAAGCTGACGGCTTCGCAGCTATAAAAACGATTACCAACTACGAAAATGGTTTTCAAAGCCATAAAATTACTCCTCGTTAATAAGTACACTTGATGAGAACATAACAAATAACGTCAGGCCAATTGCTCTCAAACGACTGGTAAGCCATTGGCTTCCTAGGGCGCCTAGCTGTAGCTTAATGGAGGGGTAGTGATGGGTAAAAAAGGGGTGGGTGGTTGGTGACCGATGTTGGGAGGGAGGGTTTCAATTGGTGGGAGCAGCTTAGTGGTGTGGGATGTAGGTAGGCGTCTTCATTCTAAGAACCGCCCTTCACACCATGTCCTTTAAAAAGTTGCGGTGAATCCCATACTCACAGACTAGTGAGCTGTAAGAGAAACTATTGCCCTCCCGGCTCTACCTGTTCAGTTCATTTTTGAGGACGAAAAGTGAAAGTGAAATGTCAGAAAAGCGAGCAGACGAAAATTTAGTACAAATAATCGTATAAAAAGACCAAGACTAATATAATTGCTACCTTTCTTTTGAGATCAAAGATCCAAACGTAGCTGGGAGATTGCCAGAAAATAGCCGCAAAAGCTTCGTAGATCTGCAGTCTAAAAAACGTAACAAAGACAGACCAAACTAAATTGTCTTCTCATTGAAGGCTGATATGTTAAATTTTGATCAAAAATCTGTATAAGCCTTGAATTAAAGTAAATAAAAGTCAAATTCAAAGTGAGGAAGTCATTTTTGAGAGTCAGGTAAGTCAAGTGTGACCAAAAATTTAATCAAGCGAATGAGCAAAAAAACTCGCTCCACTACGAGAGAGAAATGACGACACGCACGCCCTTCAGTTGAAGTTTGATGAACGAATGAACAAAAAGTGGCTGTGATGTCATATGGTCGTAACAAAAACCTTGACGAAATAAAAAACATAGCCAGAAGAATTCAAGAAGCGACTTGAAGCATTAAAACTTTACATAGAAACCGTAATTGCAGCTGAAGCTATTACCTTTTGCATAAAACCATTAACTCATTACCTCCCCAGGTCTGATCTAAAAATTGGTGACATTTAAACCACTCACCAAGAGAATCACAATGCAGCAAAACTTTATATTATTAAAAACATTTTGTAACGTTAAAAAGTCTGAAATAATTAGGATAGTCAAAATACTGATAGACTAGAAAAAGCTTACCGGGCTATCAATTGCCCTCAAATAATTCATGGTTCTTATCTCAAAAAGATCGCGAAAGCAAACGGCAGATAATAATCATAGAATCCAAAAATGAATGCTCAAATTTAAGAATCAGAAAACCACCAAAGTTAGATTTCCAAACACTGCAGTTAAGACAAAAAGAACACAATCTTCTTCGTTGATGTATATATATTCTAGACAACATGATTTCATACTAATTCAAAAATCAAATTAATCAAAAAAAGACAAGCAACAGAATAATAATCAAAGGCAAAAAAATGTTTAAGAAAAACACCAAGGCCTGAAGAAAATTGCAATAAATAGTAATAAGTGGAAATTTTGGAAAAAGTTTTCTAGAAAACTCTAAAAAAAAGAGCAAACTCTAAGAAAAAGCTGAAAACATTTAAATTTTAATAACTGAAAAAATCAATATCACGAATATAGCTGTAGGTGCCAGTAATAAGCTAGAATGATACAAACTAGAATGTGAAGAATATGGACACTATGTAAGGAACGCCGCAACAAAGACTAATTCTTGATTTTTGAATGTTAGAAATCAAATTTAAAAAATCAAGAGAAACGAATACATTTCATAGTTCAGCATTCGAGACATAGAAAAGACAACGAGTCATCCCAGACAAGGATCCAGCCTCCTGAACAAAACAAAAAAGAAAAGCAGACATACGAAGCATTGAAACATTTTGCAAGAAAACGTTCAAAAAATTTTTGGGACTGCATTTATGAAAAAAATTTAACTGTTTTTCAAAAACTTAACTCCAAACAAAAAATGATTGAAATTTTATTGAAACAAAATGAAAGTCCCTCATGTTGCACAAAAAGACTACTTCTAGTCATTACAACCAAAATCAAAACAAAAAACTGAGAAAAATTGAGGAAAAAAATCGGATTAGGATGTGTACAATTTTATAACATAGCTGGCAGATTGCCAGAAAATAGCCGCAATAGATTTGTAGACCGGCAGTCTAAAAACAGTAAAAAAGACAGACCAAAAAATTCGTCTTTTCATTGAAGGCTGATCTGTTATATTTTGATTAAAAATCTGTATAAGTTATTGCTGCCTCTATTAGCTGATCTCAAATAACCTTCATTTAGAGTGACACACACCCATTTGACCTTATCTCTTTGAATTAAAGTAAATAAAAGTCAATTTCAAAGTGAGGAAGTCATTTTTGAGAGTGAGGTAAGTCAAGTGTGACCAAAAATTTAATCACGCGCATGAACAAAAAAACTCGCTCCACTAAGAGCGAAAAATGACCTCACACATGCAATTCAGTTGAAATTGCATGAACGAATGAACAAAAAGTGGCTGTGACGTCATATGGTCGTAACAAAAATCATGACGACGAAAAAAAAACCAACAGAAGGCCAATAATAGCCCCAGCTATCGCTGTGCGGCTATTAAAAACAAAATTACATCGAGGTAGAAAGAGGCGTTGAGTATATGAATTATCAAAGGGAAGTTGCTGTATTAACTGACTTTTGACAAAAAGACGGCTGAAAGATCCAAAAAAAATAAAATCAAGAAATATGCCCCAATTTTGATCTTCAAACGCATTTTCAGGCTCTGCAAAACACTGTGATATCAATGTCCGAGGTTTACATTTCAATATAGCATCGAATAAAAATTATTTCTATGAAAACCATACTATAAGCAAAAAAACAGCCACTTGGACGAAAAAACGGCTAAAAACGGCAATCTATATGTGCCATTCAGTCAAAACCTACTTTTCAAAGTCAAAAAATCATTCACTAAACGTAGCGTATGATCAAAAAACTTTTCTCAGTCAGAAAAAATTTCTTCACACGGCAATTTTACTCACTTTCGCTTTTAGGTCAAAACATCGTCTGAACGAGTAGTATTTCCGGTAAAAAAACCTTAAGAAAACCAATACTACTCTTCGAGTCGTAAAAGAAACCAAGAGAAGGCCGATAATAGCCCCAAATTTTGGGAGACCTTTTTCATTTGACTTTTAGTAGTGAACTGCTTCCACTTAAGCACTTCAGGTCAGCTGCTGACACTTGTGCATGAGAGAAACTTGGAAAAGGAAAAATGTCAAGGGCTCAAAAGTCACACGAAACTCAGAACGGTTAAGCAAAAATTTTGCATAAAGAAAAAAGAACACGCTTACAATAATTGCTTCAAATTGTTTCAATAATTGCTTCAAATTATAAAACAAACCATAAGAAATGAAGCAAGTCTTTTGAAGAATCGAAAAAGCTTACCAAGAGCCCACCAATCAACAGATGCGCCATAGTCTAATTCCTGCAAGATCTCAGGAGCTATGTAGTCTGGAGTTCCACAGAATGTGCTGGTCAATCTTCCATCTTTCACACCCTCCTTACACATTCCAAAATCAGCCAGTTTGCAGTGACCACCGCTATCCAGCAATATGTTGTCCAGTTTTAAGTCGCGATAGATAACCCCATGACTGTGCAGGAACATAAGAGCCAGTGTAACTTCAGCAGCATAAAACTTGGCACGGGGCTCATCAAACTTCCTCGCTCTTTGGATGTGGAACATGAGATCACCGCCATTGACGTATTCCATGACGAAGAAGAGACGATCCGGAGTCTGGAAACATGAGTGAAGTCCAGTTAGGAATGGGTGTTGACTAGCAAGGACCAGGACCCGTTTCTCAGTCATTGTGCACTCTACATCATCATCAGCTACAATCGATTCCTTCTTCAGGACCTTCACAGCAAACACCTCTTCTGGGTTGATTTTGAGTTCGGCCAACAGCACCTGAATACATAATCCATGTACATTACCACAAAATATTCGGAAAATATGTAAAATATGAACAGGTTAAAATCAATTTGGATTTTGAATGTCAAAATAGCTTAAAATCAAGAGGTGTTCAAAGAATTTAAAGATGACGTACTCACGTGTAAGGGTCTGTCAAACAGCAGGACAATTTAAATCAGATAAAGCATTAACACTTATTGGATCCTTTCTGCCCCCCCCCCCCCCCCCCCCAAGATAGGTGGGCATAACACATTTCCCCTTCACAGGCACACATGCCATTTTTCACAGTAACGTGCTAGATCAGAAGACAACTTGTTACTTGGGGGGGGGGGGGGGGTCATAAAGAGCACTGAGGGGTCCGAAACAGAAAAGATCCAATTTATTTTGAATCAAGATTAAATCGATTTCTCATTGTAAATGTAAATTAAGTTATCTAAAATAAACCCGAGAATCAGATTAATTATAGAATTCTTCTCAAATGATTTGGACTACAAAAGACCCACAAATTCCGATAACCAATTCAAACTTTTAACATCGAGAAAAAAAGAGCGGCCTTAACTATTAGACGAGCAATCAAAATCACCATAATTAGTGCCCTCTCAATGCAACCAGTTTTTGTATGACAAGGTTACGGGATCTTTACCGTTTGTGTCCCCCGAGCTTAGTGGTTGCATAATATTTGCAACCCAGCCCCCCCCCCGCGACGCACGTGCGAGGTTTCTACAATGATTAACTATGTAATGACACGTGCTCCGTTACTGGGGGTGCATAACGTACAGGGGGCACAAACGGAAAAGATCCAGGTTATGAATAGAACATAACCGACTAAACGTCGGAAGAATTGCTCTTGAACGACTAGTTGGAGCTCTAATCAATTGCAGCCTGCTTCAGTCGGTGGGGGGGAGGGGTAGCCTAAATGGGACTAAGAAGTTCTATAGTGGGCATCAAATAACCACATTAGAGGTTAACATATACCACTATTAAGATTTAAAGTAAAAAATGACACCCGTTTCGGCGCACTTTTCATTTGACTTTGAGTATTAAATTGTCGCCAATTGAGTTCAGCTGCTTGAAATTGTGATTGAGAGAGAATTTTAGATCACGCGAAATGCAAAAAGTCAAGGGCGTAAAAGTCACTCGAAAAGTCAAAACCGTCAAGCGAAAATTTTGCATAAAAAACACACGTTTGCAATAATTGCTATGAACTGCGTTCAAGAGCAATTAATAACATCAAATCGTAGCAACAGATAACATCAGACGTATTCCGTGATTAAAAAAACGGGCTATATACGACAGACGAATTTGCTACTCACTTTTCCGAATGACCCTTTTCCGAGTACTTTGATGAATGTGAAGTCGTCACACGAGAACTTCTGTCGGGCGAAAGAGGCGAATGCAGCGCTGCTTCTGCTCAGTGCATCGCCCCCTCCCATTCCAGTGCCCATTCCTACTCCAATCTGTCCAGTCATGCCAGGGGGCACAACCCCACCAACCACACCTGTATCGTAGTCATGTCCACTTATATGACCTGGTCCAGACACTGGCTTCCTTCCGTGTCCGCCTTGCAAGTCCGGATCTAGAAGTGGAAAATAATTTCAGAATTGTACAAATATAATTATTGAAACTATTATCAACATTAGTTGCCAAATTCCCAAAAAATAGGCGCAATAAACCTTTGGACAAAATGTTTTATACTGCTTGCTAGATAACGTCTCAGCAAAAATGAAAGATTGTTCTTTTGATTTGATGAGCAGCTTTCTGATCTAGGGGTATATGATAAATACAAAATTTTCGATCTCCAGCCCCAATATCGAAAAAAATGACATAACGACAAAAGGAGTGTGAAAAGAATTGAGAAGCCAAATATTTTTTTTTCATTTCTTACAATCACTAATTAATTGATGCCTAAAGTTCAGGTTTCCATTCGCAATTTTGGTTGATAGTGCAATACCATCTTTCATTTTGATTCAAAAGTATTTTCTTGGTTTCGAGTGACCCATTTAACGCCTCAGAGTTGTCCATAGTTTTTTGAACATTACCAGCATTACTAACGTCGGACTAATTGCTCTCGAATTACAGACGAGGACTCAATTTAATTGAGCGGGGTTAATATCTTCGATTAGGGCTTATTTTAGACAACTACTAAGATTGATGCTTTATCTCGAATACCTTCATATGCTTTATCTCGAATACCTTCAAGCTTTATCTCGAATACCTTCATTCAAAGGAAGCTGTAACAGCAAACAATGTGCCTTAAAATCCAAATTCAACCTTTCTTTTTTCTTGGTTGTTATATGGTACCTTCTACTAAAAAGTGGCGATATCGAAATAAACCCGGGACCAATTTTGCCATATGCACTTATGATGAAAGAGTTAGAATTATTTGATTCCAGAATAAAAATTCTACATCAAAACGCCAGAAGTTTAGCAGGACAACATTTGCTGTTGAAAGAACTCATTCAAGACATTGGTCACAACTGCATATATGCGTTTAGTGAAACATGGTTGTCACAAAATCATCCACAAGAGTTTTGGCAAGTAGATAAGCAAAACTTTGACTGTTTTCGAAAAGATCGCATCCAACAACAAAAACAAAAGGTGGTGGTATTAATTCAGACTGGAGACACTTTTACGGTGCAGTAACCGGGAGATATGTTATTAGAATTTCAAAGAATTATTGAAAGAGCATTAGCACTATATGCTCCAATTAAAGCCTGTTATATTAGAAACGACAAACCAAAGTTTTTGCTTCAAGAAAGATGGCTGTGTGAGAAAGCAAAAAAAACAGTTTCCAAGAATTACCGATGACGAAACTAAAAACGATCTAATTCGTCAAAAAGAAAAACAACTTCTCTCAAGTTTTATGGAGTTAAACAGTGAAAAAGCCAGATGGAACTTCATACAAGATCTTCGTAATAAAGAAAAGACTCAAACAAGAATTCACTCTTTATTAAACAGTTTTGGTAATAAGATAACAAAGCCTATGGAAATTGCAAATCTTCTAAATTACAGATTTTCTACTCTAGGAGAGTTCATTGGCTTACAACAAACAACATTCCTCCTAAAACTGCTCCGAGAAAGTGTTTCACAGTCCGTTATATAACCGCCAAGGAAACAAATGTGCTCATAAATTCATTGAATACAAGTAAACCACTCGGTCCTTCAAAAATACCAGCTTGGGCAATAAAAGATGCTAAAGCAGCGCTAGCAGAACCACAAATATCTAATTAATCAGTTCATTACAGAAAGAAAATTTCCAGAAGATCCTAAAAAGCTTGTGTAACTCCACTCTTCGAAAAAGGAAATCCCGGAGACCCACTCAATTATAGACATATTTCTGTCACTTCTGCTCTGTCAAAAATTTTTGAAAAGGCGTTCAGTTCACAGATCACAAGTTTCCTAGAAAGTGAGCAATTATTTTCTATTAGTCAATTTGGTTAAAGAAAACAAATTTCAACAATTGATGCTATCCTGAAATCGACAGAACAAATAAGATTAGAACTCAACAATAAAAAAAATGTTACAGGTGCGTTTTTAGATCTTTCAAAGGCTTTTGATTCTATAAACCACAAAATACTGTTACGGAGACTAGAAAATTTAGGTTTTGTCGAACATGCTGCCAATTTAACAAAAAATTATTTGAGTAACAGATGTCAAAGAATTGTCCTAAATGGAATTGAATCAGATTGGATAAATTTGAAGAGGAGTTCCACAAGGTACAATTTTAGGACCTCTATTATTTAACATTTACGTCAACAATTTAGCAAAGATTGTAGAAAAGGATTGCACGGTCGTCCAGTATGCAGACGACATTTTTCTTTTTACATCCAACACTGATGAAATATCGTCGAAAACAAAACTTCAACATAACATCTCAAAAATTATCGATTTTTTTGCAAAGTCCCAGTTAGTCGTGAACAAAAAAAAACATATATTGTGTTCAGCACCAGGAGGAGGTTAACAAATACTGTTCTGAATATCGACAACGAAAGAATAGCAGAATCAAATAGTGTGAAGTATCTTGGCGTAATTATTGATAGCAAACTAAAATTTGATGGAGAAGTGAAAAAGATTCTTCAGAGAATGGCTTGTGGAAAAAAGGTTTTGAATACACTAAGTAAGTTTACCAGAGAAAACGAAAATCTCATTGCTTAATGCAATAGTAATAAGTCATCTGCATTATTCCGCTTTAATTTTGATAGGGTTGCGAAAGTCATTACTCACAACTTTAGAAAAACAATTGAATTGGGGAATAAAAGCCATTTTAAATAGAAAATACGATCGGTCCACAGATATCAAACTTCGCAACAAAATATTACCAGTCTCTTTTCTCTTGAAATATCATTGCTCAAAATATTTTTTTTCGCTTACTCAGCAACGATCTTCCAGCATATAAAATTGAACCTCTTTCTACCATGAGAATAAAAAAATGACAGGTCAAAAAAATAACGTTCGATATAAGAAAGAAAGTTTTTTAACTGATTCTTTTATTGCACAAGCCATTCCAATTTATAATAGTCTGTCTTCTAATATTAGACTGAAAACAACATCGAAAGCTTCCTTGAAAAAAGAACTGAATATTTTTGGAAAGAATTTTTGAAGGACCCAAAAGTAACTGATATGAAAGATGACATTGAGAGCATTAGATTTTAATTTTTTTAAATCTTCATGATGTACATATAAAATTGTGAGAACATTTTATAATCGCAATTTAGGCCTTTTTTTACTAATGTAATGTCACATTTTAGTTGCGTAATTTAATGATTATATAATTTTACATAATGCTATATTCTTAACCTTACATTGCCTCTTCTACCATTTGTTTTTTTATTCTAATGTGTACCAGAGGAAATTAACAATGTTTTTTTTTTATTTAGAGTGAATAGTAAAATGAATTTTGGCGCGTTATTAAACAAACTTTGAGCACTAAAGTACCGCGAATTACATTGGCCGTATTTAATTGTGAATAAAAGCAACTTCAATCACACAAAAAAAATCAAGAAATTTGCGTTCGAAAAAGTCACCCGAAAAATATCGCTCAATAGAGTG
>NC_134478.1:58463522-58496022 GCF_964194025.1 Convolutriloba macropyga
CCATTTTGACCAGCTTTGTCATTGCAGTCGAATAATGGGAATAGCTTGTCAAAAACAAAAATTCCCTAACCTTTCAGCAAATCTATTGTCATTGCTTTCAAAAATCATTTGATTTTAGCTCAAACAGTAAAACTCATATCAAACTAAATTTCTGATCCATTAGTGCTAAAGAAGACAAAAAAGAAAAATGAAAACCCACGGAACACTAGCCGCAATAGCTTTGTAGATCTACAGACAAAAAAGACAGAACAAAAAAAAACTCTTTTCATTAAAGGATGAGATGTTATATTTTGATTAAAAATCTGCATAAGTTATTGCTGCCTCTATTAGCTGCTCTCAAATAACCTTCATTTAGAGTAAAAACACATTCACTTGACCTTATCTCTTTGACTTAAAGTTAACACGAGAAAATTTCAAAGTGATGAAGTCGTTTTTGAGAGTGAGTTAAGTCACGTGTGACCAAAAACTTAATCACGCGAACGAAAGAGAAAACTCACCCCACAAAGAGTTAAAAATGACAGCACGCGCGCACTTCAGTTGAAATTGGGTGAGCGAACGAACAAAATGCAGATTTGAAGTTATTGTCACATCATATGGTCGTAACAAAATTTTTGACGACGAATTAAAAAAAAAAAACAAGAGAAGTCCAATAATAGCCCCAGCTATCGCCGTGCGGCTAATTAATAACAAAAATTTGTGCTAAAATGCCAAACAGCCGGCAGATTGCCGCAAAGTAGCAAAGATAGACGCTTGTGGCTTACTATGAATTGAAACAACTAAAGAAATAAGATTGACAGATTGACCAAGAGATTTTTGAAAGACCACTAGACTTTTTGGGTTAGATTCGGACTGTCATTTATATGAGACGCATTTGCTCTACAATGAAAAAATCCCATCGGAGCTTTTTCAAAATTAAAATTCGACATTAAAACTCAAGACTCTATTACTCAGGAATTAGGGCATATGAGTTTGGCACTACTTAGATGCACACTATTGACCTTTAATTAGTAAATGTTCATAAAATTTAGAAATCTGTAAGTGAGTTCAGAAGTCATTTTTTGAGTTAAGTAAGTCACGCCATTGAACTAAAAGCAAAAATGACTTCAAGAACACAAATCTTAACTGCAAAGCAGTAGAAGTCAAGGAAGTCATTGAAACAGTCAATTCCATGAAGTCAGGGTAAGACGAAACAAAAATCTGTTCGACGAAGTAAAAGAACATAGCAGGACAAGTCCTGAAATACAATTTAAAGAATTGAATGAAAAACTTAGAAGTACTCTACCTGACCAGCAGATCAATTGGACAATGCCAGCCAAAGCACAAACAAAATCTCAAAATTGAGAAAAAAAACAAATAGAATCATTGCTAAAACTTTAAAGCCTCTGCCCCGAAGGCAAAATTTGATCCTTTTAAATATACCTGTTACAAAAATACGTTCAAAGTCAACTTTCAACTTTGTTTCTGAAATTGCAGCAGTATTATATCTGCAAGGCCTGAAAAAATTCATTGCCCCTTGAAGATCGATTAACTCGAAAATGACCCAAAACTTTTTTTTAAGAAATCAATTGCAAATTTTAATGAAATGTTGCTAAAAATTGTGATATTAAAATCATAAGAATCATTTCTGTGTTTCTAGAGGCTATCCAGTAACCCAATTCCAAGCCTTAAAAATTCGAAGTTCGATAGGCAGTAATTTATTTTTAAAAAAATTCAAATTTTAAAAAACATCAATTCGTTCTTTTTGAATGTTGAAAAACATTCAACTGCCCCCTAAAAACTATTTAACAACATACTATCAAACCCTGTATGAGCTTATATGGCTACTTAGGCAAGAAAAACTTTAATAATTTGAAACAAAAAAATTCGAATTCAATTTGAATTGTTGAAAACAAATCCATTGAAGCTAACAACCATGCAGTAACTTTTTTTCAGATCGTGGGATAGGGTTCCTGGCACTTGAGGATGGACAAACATTAAAAACTGACAAAAACTTTAGGAAACCTTAAAAAAGATTGCAGATTTTATCAAAAAAACGCTAACATTCGAGACATTAATATGTTGAAAACCAATCTGTTGTTATTAGAAACTATACAGTGCCCTATTATCAAACCTTAAAGGAGATTCCCTGGCCCCTGAAGCTGGAAAAACTCAAAAAATGACAAAAATTTTCAAAAAAACTTGAAAAAAATTGCAAAAATTAATATCATTTTGCGTGTGTGTGTTTGTAGTATCAAAACATATAGCTCAATAACTGCTCATAGCAAGTAATTATGTCTCGTAAAAGGCCTTCATCAACTTTTTAAAACTTCAACCTAAGACTAATCAAACAAAAAAAAATCACAAAAAAACCCATGAAAAATTGCACTATTTTGATTGAGCCCAAAAACTCCTAAAAATGACATTTTAATCTTAAATTGAGGCCATCACCGCATCTGCATCACTCTAAGCACTTGAAGGACTACTAACGTCCATTTAAGGCCCCTTAACAATTCTTTTTAATAATTACCATAGAGAAACCATTTTAAGAGTGAGCGAAGTCATTTATTTAGAACAAATATATAAGAGCATAGAACTCCAATGTGTGCGCAGAAGTGACATCGCAAGAAACATTTATCGAAAACTGTATCAATGTTTGAACAAAAAGCTGCTTTGACCCCAGTGTTTTCACCCCCACCCCCCCCCCCCCCCCCCCCCAGTGTTTTTTGCGCCTCCCAGTAACAAATTTCATGTTATATAGCACGTTACTGTGTAAAGAAATAGCACGTGTACCTGGGGGCGTAAAAGATTTAAGCCCACTAAGCTGGGGGGGGGGGGAGAGGAGGGGAGGGGCAAACAGAATAGCTCCGAAATAGAGCATACCAAGGATGGCTGGCCCAAAGGGGTTCCGGGCGGAGGCCGTTTGCTAGACTTCATCTTAGTCTGGGGATCGGGATTGAATCCGATCTCAGCCAGCATGTCTGCCAGTTTGTTCCTGTCGATTCCGCAGTTGGGAGCCACGTTCTTGGCACACCTCTTGTGCACGTTCATATTGCACAGCGTGCATTGGAGTCCCTGCTTGACAAGACCATAGAGCAGAGATCCACAATGGTCGCAAAAGTGGAACCGCTTGTACGTGTGGGGCTCGAACTTGTGCGGCATGTTGATTTTAAAGCGACCCAAGCCAGGCTAAAAAAGGCCAGATTATGAATCATGCTATTTGTGCGCTAATTTTTAATTCACTTATTCTCTTTTCCGGTTTAAATCAACTCGAACTCATTGCGTTTTATAACCACTTTAAGTCATCGCGATTCTCTTGCTTACTCGAGACCTACTTTTAGATTTAGATCTCAGTCACAGCACGTGAATCTTCATGTTCTATAAGAATCAAGTTTTCAATTTTGACAACAAATTTAATTGTAGGAACAGTGATCA
Organism: Convolutriloba macropyga; assembly: GCF_964194025.1. Lineage (NCBI taxonomy): Eukaryota > Metazoa > Xenacoelomorpha > Acoela > Convolutidae > Convolutriloba > Convolutriloba macropyga. Next base: position 58,466,934 of record NC_134478.1, read on the forward strand.
CAATACGTACGATTTACGACAAAAAATTCGACCATCATTTACGACGCGTTGAGATGTGTTCTAAATAGGCAAACCTGGCTATCTGTAGACATAGCATCGTTTGGCTCGTCCTCCGGCTTGGGGCATCCAGGACACCTGGTGAGCATCTTTTGATGACACTTTTTGTGGACGACCACAGTGCACACCTGACACTGGTAGCCCTGCTTGTTCACGACACCCCAGATGAAGCAGGAACAGAGGGAGCAGAATGTCGGCTGTTTTAGATACGTTGCCATGAATTTGTGCCCGTTCACTTGGTGGATTTTCCTTCGCATCGCACCCCGACGCATCTTGATAGCGTCTTCTCGCGCTTGGAATACGCGCTCATTGTTGGCAGTCGGCTCTGTAATGAACAAACAATTTATAGCAGTTGTACCAGTTTTTCAATGAAGATATTCCAATCAAAATGCAAACCTTTTGTGAATGTTCCGATAAGTTCAAAGAAAACTCGTAATCGTCCGCTAGGCTCCAAATCCAGCTGAAATAAAAACGCAATTTTATATCGACAAATTTTACACCAATATCATATCAACAAAGGAAAAGTCGAATAGCTTCGTTCGCTACGCAAATCATTATCCACCAACAAATTTTTCTTATAACGCTACGTTCAAATTGAGCAGCAAAACACAAGAATTTAGCGACAAGTTTTATTAGCGGTATCTTTCTTATTAGCTATTCCAACAATTGTTGTGCTATAACATTACTCCCTCTGCTTTCGACAATTATCCAAAGAGATTCAAAATAAATCAGTTTGTATTTAACATATGACATCTTAGCGTAAATTAGTCTGATCCGATCCGTTTTCGAGTTCTTCAATTCGTTTACAAAGACACCACCAAAACTTCTTGAAATTACAACTATTAAATCGCGGCCGCTTGAGAAAGGTGATAAGGAAGAGTAACTAACTTATCTTAGAGGAAGATAAGAGATGCACTAACCCATATGTCAGCAGTTTGGCAGCTATTTGTGTCTAGAGAAACTTCTACAATTTCATCGAATAGGACTTTCGTGTTGGCCACGAACTCGTCCGGTGGCAGCGCAGTGTCGTGGAATATGGTGAAGCCAAAGTTCTCACCGGATGAAACGTCTATGGCGAATTCCTCTTCCCACTGAGGGGCGTCAGTCTTGGTTCTAGTAGTCGTCCGGCCCACATACTGCTCGTCGATGTTGATGCTAACGAATGGATCTAAGTACTGCTGAGGTTTTCTCGATATACTGAGATTGGGGAAACGTGTCGAGAACTCGGTAGGTTTCAGGCCCTCCGCTTCGATCACCTTTAGCTTGACTTTTCCGTCGAATAAAACCATGTTGATTAATATGTCAACGCTTGGCTGTTACTCTAGCTATTGGGCATCGCTTGAAATTGTCAAAGTTATCTGAAAACAAAATCTGTCCAACAGAATATAATTTGACGCTAACTATTAAATTTGAACTCAATACATTATTATTATTGGTTTAAGCAGTATTTACATACTCAAAAGTGCTGTACAATAGATTTCTTAGAATAAACATGTTTTAAGTTTCTTTCAGAGGCGTTCCACAAAGAAAAATCATAACGGATTTTCATTCATTAGATGGGGTCCTTCAGAGCAGAATGCATAGAGTGTAAGATAACTTAACTAGTTTCAGAACACACATTAATTTTTGAAAATCAGAAACTAATGTCACCTTAAAAATTGTCACCCTAAAATTCGGGACAGAAGAAAGGCGTTGGCAATATCGTCGCTCCAAGAACTCATTTTGGTTGCTTTCGTTAAACAGCGGCAGTGATGTGCGCAGAGAATTTAGAAACGGACTTTGCCAACGCCTTTCTTCTGTCCCGAATTTCAGAGTGTGCATTTTTAAGGTGACATTAGTTTCTTCTGCTCGGAAGTATTCCCCACATGCAATTATTTTTCGTTGACAGGAAGTAGTTTTATAATGTCAACCGCAGCTCCAAAGGCCTCTTCAAAACGGTTCAATATCCATTAAAGAACAAGTTTGTTCTCAGACACAGAACAAGCGTTATTACTTAGCACGACATAATAAACAATATTAGTACACCCGACAAAACCAATTACTGCCCCAATAAGAAGTACTGCCCTCTGATCAAATCAACGGAAAAATAGGTTCGAAGCAATCGTACACCCCAGAAAACAAGGAACGCCTGAATTGTCCTTCAAACTTCAATAGACAGGTAATCTGATTCTGGTCGCAACAAATGACCTGCTGCTGAAAGACGGCTCAAGGGATTCAAAATTTCTGTACGAAACACTACAAGATCAACCCCCACGTGCCAATCGTCCATCATTGAACGTCCAACATTGAACTTGCCCTAATGACCTCAGAGTAGCCTCGAACAATAAGAGACAAATGTTTCTGTCTGTCTGTACACCTGTTAATTTTACTCAGTTACTCGGGACAGACATCACGGAATTCCGATGAGACGAAAAATGTCTATTTTAGAGACTCCGGAGGGATATTTGGTAGTTAATTGCTTCTTTGAGTCTCCCGAGGGTGACCTGAAATGCAAAAAAATCGAACTATGACGTTTCGATGGAGAACTTACAGCAGGGCTTGTATCTAGCCAATCAGCATTGTAATTCAATGCACCTGAAGCCCACCTGCTGTAACGATACAAGCTTGAGATGTATCGTCTTAAGATGTTTTGATGCCCGTTTCTATCAAACACCAATTTAAGCAGCTATCTAAACTGTGATACACGTATTACTCATTTTGAATGTAAGGGTTAAACAGTTGTAAATTGAAAAAACCAATTTACATCACACCCCTCAACCAACTTACAATTTGGCTCAACCATCACACCCCGCTGTTTACAGATCAAAGTTATTTGCGATGCAATTTTTTCTTCCAAAAAGCTCAAATGCTAGGAGGCAACAACAGCTCTTTAAATTATTTCCAAAAAATGGATTGAAACTTCCACTTTATTTCTCACCGTTTTATATTTTACAAAACTCTTTGACATTTAGAGGAAAATTAGAGTCACAACTTAAATTTCCCATAAAATTTGCATATTAGTTGGAATTGCTCGTTTTTCACTTTAGTTGAGTACGTCAACAAACGGTTGGTAAAAATCTACGCGAATCCATTGTTCTAATGCAAAAACCAAATTAGCTAACTATTTTTGATTACTTAAATCGACATCTTTCTGCCGGCTCTTACGGAAAACTGAACTGTTAAATAAAAGCTCTCTTGATTTCCAAAAAAAATTTATTGTGTTTTTTGTTGTGTCAAGATCTTTTGACGCGGACGCTATATTTATGATCGTAACTGTTTGTTAGAAAATTTTGTTGTTGGTCGAGAAAAATTTAATTCTTGCAGAGAATAAACTAACTGAAAAGAGATTTTGCGAAGGCGCAATTAAAAAATTAAAATTTAAATACAATGGGGGAAACAATATGTTCCATTTTGTTACCCTTTTTAGGTCTTCTGTACCTTTTGAATTAAGAGAGCAGTTTGCCATATGCACTGGAACGTTGGCGCCACAATCTTGTCCACTAAAACTTGATCGAACCAACCAGAGGAATAACCAACCAGAGTCCAAATAATCTGTTGGACTGATAATTACCCAATTGGGATAGCAAAAAAAAATCAAACACTTGAAAATGTACGGTTAATCTATATTCTATGATACCTTAACCCTTACTTTTAATCTGAAAAAAAGCTTTGACCAATTTCAGCCAGCACACAAAAAGCGCTTACAGCACGCCAGTAATCTTCAACAAATTTAACTGAGTATTGACAATTTATGCTACGCTGTCATCGATATCGCTGCTTTATAGCTACGACATCATCATATCATATCTAAGGACATCATATCATATCTACATTACAATCACTCCCGCACTCTTGATAAAAGTTTTAGAGTGCGGGCGTTTTAAAAGAAATTGCAGAAATTATATATCCAAGGACAAAAATTAGCTCTTCTCTCCCAAGGAGTTTCATCCTCGGCATACGAGGCTCAAAGACACTTAGGCAGCGCGAAAATGTTGCTGCCTCAATGGGAGCTGTAGTTAAAGAAGGGAGGCTGCGTTTGACTCATCTACTCTCGCCATTAGTTGTTTGTTTTCTAATGCTGTCTTTTGTTTTACTTTTTCTGAGCTGATGTTTGTGTAGATTATCATTTCATAAAGGTCATCGAGTCCTAGGTTCAGTTATTGGTTCTGATGAAAGTTGTAACGATTTTCTGAAAGAAAAGTCAGTGAACTACTCTAACATGCTTGAGAAACTCGCTAAACATAGTAAGGTGTCCCCTCAGAATGTGTACAAATCATTTACGAACGGATTGCAACAAAAGTTGACTTTTATTGCTAGGACTACTCCAAACGCGGAAAGTCTGCTGAGGGAAGCCGAAAAAATAATTGATAAAAATCTTATACCTTCAATGTTGAATCATCCCTCTTACAGTGACAGATACCGGAAGGTTTTCTCTCTTCCTCTTAAAGAGGGTGGGCTGAACATTCTTCTTCCTGAAGACAGGGCAAACGAATATGAAAGATCCATTCGGGTTTGTGAGCCGTTACAGAATCAAAACGCTATAGATGCAGAGTTTTATCAGGAGAAAATACTTCAGAAAATCAGAAAGGAAAAACAGGAACAAGCTATAGCGAAAAAGTTGGCAATCAAAGATCTCATCAATGATAAAGAGGCATATTCTCTAGATTTGGCTATGGAAAAAGGAGCATCATGCTGGCTAAATGCACTTCCATTGAAAAGAAATAATTTTGATTTAACCAAGGGAGATTTTAGAGATGGAATTGCTCTTAGGTATGGATGGGATCCCGTAAAATTGCCATCAAGATGCGCATGTGGAGAAAATTTTAATGTAGCCCATGCTGTTCATTGTCCAAAAGGTGGCTATACGCACATAAGACACAATGACATCCGTGACTCTTTTGCCAACCTGCTCAATGAGGTCTGCCATGATGTCGAAGTAGAGCCCTGTCTTCAGTCTTTGCAAGGGGAAACCTTCGCAAATAGAACTACTACTATTGATGACGACGCTCGACTAGATATCAAAGCTAATGGTTTCTTTGATTCACGCTTCAGCAGAACGTTCTTTGATGTGAAAGTGTTTAATCCGTATGCGAAGAGTTGCCCAAGAAGCATACCGGATTCCTACAAATATCACGAGTCCATCAAGAAGCTGAAATACGAAAAAAGGATAATCGACGTCGAGAAAGCCACCTTCTGTCCGTTAATCTTCTCGTGTACAGGAGGAGCTGTTCCATCAGCATCAAAAGCCAGACAGAGATTGGCTTCTAGGATCAGCGATAAGAAAGAAGATTCATATTCGGACGTGATCACGTACATAAGGACAAAATTAAGTTTCGCTCTTTTACGTAGCTCCATACTCTGCCTCCGTGGCGCGCGCTCCATGCGCAGGCGCCCTGCAGTAGAAGCGTCAATAGGAACCATTGTAGAGGAAGGGAGGCTGTTATGCTAAATGCTTGATATTTTTTCTAATCTTGATTCAAAATCATTGCATATTATACTTTAATTGCTACTTACCATATCTATCTTGTTCATACTTCTGATGCTTTATTTTCTTTTTCCTTTGCATCAGATGCTTCAATTTTTGACTACTGTCAGAATTTATAAATACACATAGGAGTTGACTTGCTGCCCCCGAGTTGACCGACTACCCTTTTAGGGGAGGGGCTTTCTCTTAATTGACCCTTTTTATTTCATAAAGATCAAACGTTAGGAAGACGGAGTGCTTTTTTTAAACTTACTTTACAAAGATCAGACGTGAATTTTTGTAGTGATGTAAACTGCGGGAAAATTGATTGGAGGAGTCTAGTGGCTAATTATTTGTAAAGAGGCAAACTTTGTCAAACCAATTGAAGGGATAAATGTTGTTGTTGTTGTTGTTGTTGTTGTTGTTGTTGTGGATTCCCAGGCTAGCTGGAAGGATCTCTCCTGTTCATTCAGATTCTTCTCTATCTTAGTCTGAACGTCTGACAATCACAGGCAAACTGCCGCGTACAGGGATCCAATTCGTTTTAGCTGCATTTGAATTAATTACAATGGAATTGTGAGAGTCTCTTTCTGAGTCCAATGGGGTTGAAAAAGTCTGCTTCTCTTGGCAATTGGTACGATAATCCACAGGATCTAAACGAAAATTTGGTTCTCTTTCTCCCTTTTCTGGAATTGATTAAATCGAATCTCACAGTGTTGTCTCTGGTTATGGTTTTCGTTGCAGGAATCATGATCTCCTTTCTTTTCTCACTATTGCGGAACGCACCTGAGAGTAAAAGCAGGTTTAGTAACTGGAAGTAGATGGGTATTAGTAGTTTCTTCGCTTCCTCCAAGATAAAATGGTAGTTGACTGGCTTGTCGTTGAACGTCCAGAATGTACCCTTTTCTGCAAGTTTTCTAAGCTGCAATTAGTGCCTGTTGATAGCTTGATGTATGCGATGCGGAAGAACAACCTAGCATCGGCATTAACATTGTCTTGCACAGATTCAACTTGGAGTATGTCTTCGTGGTTGTAGCCGTGTTCCTAATACAAAATGAATTGTTTTATCCGCTTTTTTATTTTTCTTGTTGACCTGATAGTTCCACTAGAGTTCTGAATAGATATATACTCCAAGATCTTTCACATGTGCAACCGAGATAAGGTCTTCATCATTGAGGGCAAATTTAGAGCGCGATCCTTTAAAATTGATAACGTTGTTCTTCAGTTTTGCAAACTCCAAGCAAATTTCAGCGGTCCAATTTGTAGTCTCTTTATATCCAAGATCACTTCCAACTTCGAAGTGTTCATGCCGAGGAATTTCAAGTCGTCTGCAAACATCAGACAGTAAGTGCTTTTGAAGACGCCAAATGGTGTATACAGAAAAACAGAGGCCCAAGAATGGAGTCTTCCGGAACACCGCTTTTGATGTCCAGTGTCGTAGACTTTGTATTGTCTATTGTTACGAAGTGTTTTCTTCCTTTGAGGTAGTCTGTCAGTAGTTGAAAAAAGCATCCACTTATACCCAATCTCTGCAATTTGACAATTAGTCCCGCGAGGGGCACTTTATCAGATGCTTTCACGAAATCCGTGTAGATGGAAAATACTTCGCTGGTGCGAGTGTCGCCAAATGCAGTAAACATTTTGTTCAGGTAGTTTAGCAATTTAGTGTATACTGATTTTTTCTTGAAGAAACCATGTGGCTGGGGTGCAACTTTTTCCTTGAAGAAGCTGTTAAGAGTTTCATGTACGCATTTTTCAAACACTTTACTGATGACGTTTAAGAGTGTGAAGGGACTGTACTTAGTTACAGATGTTTTGGATCCAGCTTTGTGAATTGGCGAGACAGCTCCTACCTTCCGCATGTCTGGAGGTGTTTCCAGCCGTTTGAGAGTCCAAAAGATAATGGTGAGATTTACTCCCATTAGCCGGGACAACTTTTGAAGGAACTGAAGGAGATTCAACCAGGGCCCTTTTATTTTCTGACGTGGAGCATGACTAGATCTTCTTGTATTCTTTTCTTCGAGACACTAAATTTGTTGATTCCTGGAACCGCATCTACCTTCCCTTTGGTCTTTAGATAGTTTGCTGTTTTATCTGAATAAACTGATTGGCAATATCGGTTCAGTTGATCTTTTTTGTCTTTGAGTTCAACTGCTACGTCCCTGGTTAACTGCTACCTTCGGTGCCTTGTTAATAATTTAGCAGTATTGTGCTTTTATCTTCCATAAATTTTTCATGTCTCAGTATATATATATATATATATATATATATATATATATATATATATATAGAGCAGCAATCTAAGATTCGATTTTGCGTATTTGAAGAGATCAAAGAAGCATTTGCGGATTGAGCAAGACCAGGTATCGTTGTCAGCGCAAAATATTTAGGACTCTCAAATTTATATACTGTCACATGTTATATACTTTTAAGCACATTTACTTTTAGATACTTTTATATACATCATAAACATACTTTTATAAACATTTCTACTTTTTTATATACTGTTTTTTCCAGATACTCGTTACATGCAATCCAAAATTTCCTCTTTGAAACACGGCTAGACTTGTTGATAAGTCACCAGCAGCTTTTTAAACATTTGCATACTCCAGCTGCAGTTCGTAAAACGATGTGAATTTTCTTTCTGAATGCGAGTCACGCTTGGCTCTCATTAAACTCCTTAGTTTCGCTGGGGACTGAATAATTCAATATTGTCTCCAAAAAAATATGCTTTTCGCCGATAAAATGAATGACTCTGCTCAAGATTGAAGTATAATTTGAAATAATTTTCAGCAAGGGCAATGTAGGGCACAGCCAGGTTGCCGCTGATTCGATGTATTCAAACTGGCAGCATACTAGATTTTCATTATTATTAATATTATTTTTATTATTATCATTGTTATTAATATTTTTACTATTATTATTATTTTTATTATTATTATAATTATTATTATTATTATTATTATTATTATTATTTTTATTATTATTATTATTAATATTTTTTTTATTTTTATTATTATTATTGTTATTAATATTATTACTATTATTATTATTATTATTATTATTATCATTATTATTATTATTATTATTATTATTATTATTATTATTATTACTATTATTATTAATATTATTATTATTATTATTATTATTATTATTATTATTATTATTATTATTATTATTATTATTATTATTATTATTATTATTATTATTACTATTATTATTATTATTATTATTATTATTATTATTATTATTATTATTATTATTATTATTATTAATATTATTATTATTATTATTATTATTATTATTATTATTATTATTATTATTATTATTATTATTATTATTATTATTATTATTATTGTTATTATTATTATTATTATTAGTATTATTATTATTATTATTACTATTATTATTATTTTTAATATTATTTGTCAAGAAGGCAATTTCAATATGCGATCTGTCGTGTAGTTTGAGTATTTAAACTGTTTCGAATAGGGGATGACCAAACCAGTTGGTTATCAGTATTTGTGTTAGAAGATGATGTTGACGGTACAATTGATGTATCTATTTATTGACTCATATGATTTTCGCTAATCTCTAATAGAAAACCAGATTGTGCAGTAACATTTAATTGGCCACGAGGCGACCGTATCATAACGCTATCTTTTCTCGTTTGCACTCTATCAATGTGTTATTAACACTTTTTCTGTGTAACAGACAGGTTGCTGCAAAAGAGCAACTAACACCAAAAGGTAATTATTCACAAAGACAGTATTTAAATAACTTATGCATAAAGTGTTTATACGTAGATAGTTTGAAGCTTGGTTACTGATTCCTACACACTGGATACTCTTGTATCACATTTCTACCTCTCTAGAATGAAACATTGTGTTACAGTGTATCATTTAGTGCTTCTAAGTCTGCTGAGCTTATGTCCGATATCTCACTGACTGGGGATAATGGGGGTGTGCAGTATTTTTGTGAGGTCGTGCTGCTTGTGTTGGATTTTTGTATTTTCTGTTTGGCTTTTTCTACTAGTTGGTCTTCATTGTTGTTATTGTCCTGTGTTTTTGTGTCGTGCTTGTCTACCACTTGGTCTGCAAAGTTGTTGTTGTTGTTGTTGTTGTTGATACTTGTTTCCAGTGTGGTTGGTTTTTCTATATCTTTACCAGTTGGTTCTTGTGAGACCTGTGTTTTGTTTTCCGTTAACGTCTTATTAGTATTGTCCTGCTCTGTAATCTCTGGCTTTTGTGGTGCGGGGATGATTGAGATCAAGTTTGCCTGTTCTCTTTCTAATTTTTCTAGTTCTTGTTGAATGTTGACGAATTGTTCTTGTTCGTTTTGCTGGTTATTATCTGCGTCCAGGAAAATAAGCTGTGGGTTGTTGAAATTTGCTGTGTTTTCGTTTAACTTGTGGATCTTTTCGACTGCTTTGTCAATTCTTTGGGGTGATCTATTGTAATTGAAATTGGGGCTCGTGGTTGTTATGATTTCCGTGCTGTCTTGACAGGTTTGTACTGGTGGACTATCTGGTGAAGTAATCATGAACTCTTTTGGGTCACTTGATGCAATGATTATTTGTGATGTATTGCTGTCTTCGACTTCATAAGTTATCGTGTTGGCTGATTGTTGCATTGCGTTCATATCCACATGGATGAATGATCTGTTTTGTTCATGTTCCTCGCTGCTTTGTAGGGCCATTACCTTTGAACGTTGTTCGAAGATCTCTCCCGGACTTGACTTGGGGGTTCGCGGTCGTTTTTTTGATCCGCTCTGCTTTGACCACTTTTGGTTCTTGGGAGTTGGCGGGCTTTTTGTTTTCTGTTGTTGTTATAGCTGGCTTTGTGTTGCTACTCTCCTTACTTCTGCTGGACTCCAATTGGTTAATTGAGTTCTGGGGCGAGTGTTTCTGGTACTCGGCCGATTATTTTTGCTTCACCAATTGGTTGTACTGGCTTTCCTGTCCTCTTCTGTTGTTTTTGCTTCTTCTAAACAGAATTTTTTAATTTTTTCTTGGTTTCTTTTATATTCACCAACTGTTTTACATGCGACCATGTGTATTAGTCTTGGTTTTTGCCGTTCTCTTGTTATTTCTGGGATTGGCTTTTGTTCATTTACTTTGGCTAAATCACTTTTTCTTATTACTGTGTTTTTTCTAATTGGTGTGTCTATGGTTATTGTGTGTGATGTGTAGTCAGTGATGGTGTCGTCTTGTATTATGTTCCATTGTGGTGCAAGTGTGTGTCGTGGTTCTTTTGTTTTTCTTGCATGTGATTTTCGTGCGATGTTTTTGCGTGTTTTTATGAATTTTGTTGTTTTATCGCGAATTGTGAAGTGAATTTCAGATGGGTATATCTTACGTGGCAACTTTTGCGTTCTGGGCGCTATTGCTAGGGGTGAATTCTCCGAATCGTCGCTGGAAATTACTTTAGGTTGTCTCTGATTGCCAGTTGGTGCTGTGTTTGGGAGTGTGGGCGATTGCTGACCTTCGTCATCGCTGTCGCTTCGGTACCTAATGTCTAGGTCTTCTTCGGACTCCCCGTCCCGCTTCCAGATTTCCTACATCGTGAGGGCATTCTGTTTGAGCAGCTGTTTGCCTAAACAATATTTTGTTAGATTTTTGTATGTGAGGTTTTTGTGTGATGCTTTTGTCGTGATGTTTGATAATTCTGTGTTTGGTTTTCTTCCAAATTGTGCTTCGAATAGAGAGATTTTTGTTGTGGTGTTGGGTATTAGTCTGATGTTTTCGATTATTTTTGCTAACCTATTGGCTAATGTTGTGTTAGACCAGTTTGGGTCTATGTCTAATACCGCTAATCTTCTTTTTTTCGTTTCAATTAATCTTTCGACCGTACCAGTACCTCTATGGTCGCCAGCTGGTGCTAATAATAGTTTTATGTTTTTGTTTTTGCAGAATATGTCGAATTCTTTTGTTTTAAAGGCTTGTGCTTGGTGGCATTTAATTGAACGTGGTATTCCGTCTACTTTACAGTAGCTTTCAAGGTGTTCTATAGTTGTGTTTGTGTCGCAGTTGTTAAATATTTCTGCATGTGGGTATCTTGACAGTCTGTCGACTGTGACTAATATATAATTATTTTGTTTGTTATTCTTATATGGGATTGAACCTGCAAAGTCCGTCTGTATTTCTTCGTTTGGTTCTACTAGTGTTGGTAATGAGCCTAGATCTGTTTTTGGGGTTAATGGTTTTAGATTTTTACCTTTTTCGATGCAATATCTGCAGCTCTGCGCCTGTGCGGCAATCTCGCTGTGTATGTGCGGGTACCATACGAGTTTTGCTAGCGCAAGCATACCCGCTTGGCCTGGATAATTGCTATGAATAGTTTGAAGGACTATTGGTCTCAGTTTCGCCTGGATAACCAATCGGTTGTCATATAAAAGGCAAGCTGATGGAGTAACGGATAGATCGCGGTAAATTTTATGGAATACTGGATTAGCTTTCTTTAATGTTAGCCAGTCTTGTTTTTCAACTAGATCGATAATTGGTCCCAAGTCCTTCTTTGAATTTTCCGCAATGAATTCTTCATTAAATACTCTCATAAGGTTCATCCAATATTCCGGCGTGGGGGTGTTGTCAATTGCCGTAAATAGCTCGGCGTGTTTATCCGGGTTAAGTACAGTTATGCCTTTGCCTTTGTTAGAGTCCGGGTCCGTTTGCGTGCTAATGTCGCGCATTGTTTTGCTTGAATTTTGTGTCTCCATTGGAGAATTGTTTTTATTGGGGGCGCTGAAGCGTTTGTTAATGGGGATGTCAAATGTGTTTAATTTTGGGCGAGCGCAACTTGTTTCTAGAGTTGATATGGCCAAAAACGCTTTCTTTAGTGTGTGTATTTTCTTTAGTGTGTGTGACGTCATTTCGTTCATTTTGAATTGAGCTCTCCGATTGGTTAAATTTACCAGTTGGTTTATTTGAGCCAAGTGGATTTATGTTTTGTTTCAGAAAGGCGTGTTTAATTTCCCCTATCAAGTTTATTACGAACTTTTCATCGTCCTCGTTTATTGGTGTTGGAGACCCTGATGGGTGTCTGCTTAAGTAGTCAGCAAACCCCATATTTTTTCCTGGTATATGTTCTATTATGAAATTAAATGGTAGTAGTCTGTCTACCCATCTCGATAGTCTGCTTTGTTATGTTTTATTTCCTCTGTTGTTTTTGAGTGCTGATAATAGGGCTTGGTGATCTGTTTGGAGAGTGAATTTGTTACCGTAAAGGTAATATTTGAAGTGTTCTAGTGCCCATACTATAGCTAATAATTCTAGTTCGTTTGTGCTGTTTCTTTTTTTTAGTTTATTCAAAAACCTGCTAGCATATGCAACTGGTTTCCATATGTGACCATGTTTTTGTTCCAAGCAGGCCTCTAGCCCTGTTTTGCTTGCATCGCTCTTTATTCTTGTATCTCTGGTTATGTCAAAATGTTTATTTTCCGTGATGTTTATTATTTGTCTTTTGATATTCTCAAATGCTTTTGTGTGTTTTTCTTTCCAGTCTAGTTAATTTTGTGCTTTTGAGTTGTTTTTTGATAGTAGTGGTCTTAGGGGTTCGGATAGTTCTGCTAGTCTCGGTGTAAGTTTTATCAAGTGGTTTATGCATCCAATGAATGATCTGAGTTGTTTTAGTCTTTTGGGTGTTTCTAGTTTGTTTGTTGATTCGAATTTCTTTTTTGGTAGGTGTTATACCAATTGGTGTTATTTCGTAACCTAGCCAAGTTATTTGTTTCTTAGGAATTTCGCATTTCTGTAAATTTATTGCTAAGTTTTCTTTGTCCAATAGGTGCAATATTTTGTCGAGTTCTTTTTCTTGATCTGTTATGTTGCCTTTAATTATTACTAAAATTTCATCTAGAAATGCAAATTTGTTGTGACAGTTTCTTAGTGTGACGTCTAGGTTTTTTGAAATGTTGCTGGCATGTCTGTTAGTCCGTAAAAGCCATTTAGGAATCTGTAAGTGCCTGTTGCTTTTCCTCCTAATATGTTAAAATTGCAGTGTTTTTGTAGTTTGTGGATCTAGAGGTATTTGGCTATATGCATATTTTAGATCTATTTTCGAGAAGTAAAATGTTCCTTGTTTTGTGCTCCGTTCGGATACGTAATTTGCTACTGCGTCTATGAGGTGGTCGATGCTTTGCATCTGGTATTTATTTTTGTGGATTGCGTCGTTTAGTTCTTTTGAGTCAAGTGCGATTTTGACGCTTTTGTCCTTTTTAACTGTAATTACTACAGGGCTTATGAAGTATTCGTCTGAGCATTTCTCAAGTCTCATTATTTGTTTGTCCTCGATTAATTTTTATAATTCTTGTTCTACCCGTTCTAGTAAGTGTAATGGGATTCGTCTACCTTTGTTTTGTGTTGGAGTAAAATTTTCTTTGAATGTTGACTTTGCCATACGGTTTTTGAACGTCCTAGGCGCGTACATAGGTGTGGGTATTTTTTGAATATCCATTTTATGATGTTTTGTTCTGTTGATGCATCCGATATTAAGCCAATGGTCTTACCAGTTGGTTTTGTTGCTGTTAGATAGATTCCTATTTGTTGTAGGATGTCTCTGCCCATCACAGGTTGCAGTAGATTCTTAACCAGTAGGATGCTACAGTTTTTTGCCGTCCATGCTCCTGACTTGAGTGTGATGTGTAGTACCCCTGATATCTTTATTTCCTGATTGTTGAAACATTTATATCTTGATTTCTCGTCGAATGTTGTTATTCTGCTTGATTTGTTTTTGTTTGTGATTTCTTTTGCTTTTGCATGCTCCATGAATGATCGAGGCGAGCCTGTGTCTGCTATCCAAACCATTACTATGTTGCTGCATTTAGTCTTGACCCAACATTCACCTCCTGCTTCTTTGTTAAACAATATGCTGTTTATTTTCTTCAGTTCCACTGGTTTTATTGTGTTCACTGATGACCAATCTTCCATTAATTCTTTTATGTAGAGTGCGGCTTCTGCGTCAACTGTTTCCTCTTCTGTTTCCTCTTCTTCGACCCTTATTTCTTGTTCTTTCACATGTCGAACTCTTCCCTTTTGAGAAGTGCTTTGTTGTTGTATGTTTTTCTGTAATCTTGTCTAAACTGAGGGTTTCTTCTTTCAGGCATTTGTGCTTTGCACATCGATGTGAAGTGACCGATCTTTTTACATTATTTGCAGGTGAAGTTTTGGGCTCTGCACATGTTTAGACGATTTTTTTTAAATGCCTGTCCGCATTTATAACATAATTCTATTTTTCCAGTTGGTGGTGTAGGTAGTATTGGTTGTTGTATTTTGCGTTGTGGGAAAGATGTTCTTGGCTTGTTTCTGATGTACGATACTTGTGACCAACTGGTATTATTTGTGTGTGCTCTCAATATCTCCTGTTGATTTGCTTGTCCCCTCTCTCTGCTGATGGCGAAATTAAGTACTTGTTGTGGCGGTCTCACTTCTGATAAAAGATCCATTTGAATTGATGTGTTAGTCATATTTGATATGAAGAAGTCTTTTACCAAATCTTCTTCCAAATCTTTGAATTTGCAGAGGGCACCTGCTTCTCTTATTCTACTGTAAAATGTCTCTAGTGATTCGTGTGGTTGTTGCCTAGATTTGAAGAATTTGAATCTGTCGAATGTGCTGTTTCGTGGAATGGTGAATGTGATATTGAGTTGGTGGACGAGTTCGTGTGTGGTGCATTTTTCTATTTGTGTGTGTGTGTGGGTTTTTCTGGTGATAATTTCTTCTTGCTTCTGCTTCAAGTGATAAGTAAATAAGGCTTTTAAGTTTTGTGTCCGCTTCGTCCCACGGTATTCTGTCTACTAGT
Source organism: Convolutriloba macropyga (assembly GCF_964194025.1). NCBI lineage: Eukaryota > Metazoa > Xenacoelomorpha > Acoela > Convolutidae > Convolutriloba > Convolutriloba macropyga. The sequence continues at coordinate 58,482,231 of NC_134478.1, forward strand.
GCTGCTTTACGTTCTATTACCTTGCATTCGTTCGCAAAGTCTACTCTCCTTCTTTCGTTTCTCTGCTCTCTATTTCTTGCTTCGTCATCTGTCTCTCCTTCAAATTCCTCTTCGTATGTTGGTAGTATGGGGTAAAACAAATCTGTGGGTTGTGGTTTCAATTTGATTAACTTGTCTACTTCGATGCTGTCGCGTGCCTTTATCGCCTTTTTTGGTGTGGAGAACCATTGTCACCATTCTATTGGGGGTGTTGCTCCAGATTCCCAAAACGGGTTTACTCCTAATGGAGTTTTAACTGACTGCGCCATGTCAAGAAAGCAATTTGAATATGCGGTCTGTCGTGTATTTTTAGGATTTAAACTGTTTCAAATAGGGGATGACCAAACCAGTTGGTTATCAGTATTTGTGTCAGAAGATGATGTTGACGGTACAATTGATGTATCTATTTATTGACTCATATGATTTTCGCTAATCTCCAATGGAAAACCAGATTGTGCAGTAACATTTAATTGGCCACGAGGCGACCGTATCATAACGCTATCTTTTCTCGCCTGCACTCTATCAATGTGTTATTAACACTTTTTCTGTGTAACAGACAGGTTGCTGCAAAAGAGCAACTAACACCAAATGGTACTTATTTACAAAGACAGTATTTAAATAGCATATGCATAAAGTGTTTTTACGTAGATAGTTTAAAGCTTGGTTACTGACTCCTACACACTGGATACTCCTGTATCACATTATTATTTTTATTATTATTAGTAATATTATTATTATTATTATTAATATTATTATTATTATTATTATTATTATTATTATTATTACTATTATTATTATTATTATTATTATTATTATTATTATTATTATTATTATTATTATTATTACTATTATTATTATTATTATTATTATTATTATTATTATTATTATTATTATTATTATTATTATTATTATTATCATTATTATTATTATTTTTATTATTATTATTATTATTATTTTTATTTATGGTGAGGTATCCAACCCTCATCAGCAACCAAGACTCTAATTGATATATTTAAACTCTGTTAATCTTATAAAGTTAGTATATGCACTCAACGTCCTTCTGTATTTACGTGTAGCCAATAATCTGTTAAACAAGCGGTCAAACCAGCGTCTTTTGTTGATCGTTCCAATCGGAACAAATGCAAACCTGCACATCGTGTCTAGCTCAACAAGAGAATAGTGGTTAAGAAATTATATCTGAGCCTTTACCTTTTGACCTCTGAGAACCATAGAAAAGCGGATCATCACATGGCCCAGTCAGTAATCCTCTCCAGAACCCCAGTAGGAATCCCTTTCTTCTGGGACAGAGGTATGGAGCCGCGTCTTGAATGGACCACATGGGCAGCTACTCTTAAGAGAACGATAATCGCCAAGGAATCGATCAACGTTGATTATGTTCTCAGATATAAGCCAGAACCCAAGGACTTATTTTACCCAGATGAACCCACGTACGAGCCCCCGGGACAAAACAAAACCCAGATTAAACATAGAGACAGGGATCAACGAAACGTAAAGATAAATTCGACTAGGAAAATGAATGCCAAGCCATTGAGTTCAAAGGTCCACTCGTGGACGGTATCCCGTGGGACAAGCCCGCCACCAAAGTCAAAAATGTGATCTACTTATGCATTGGAGAAGACGGACAACGCTTATACCATCAGCGTTTCCCTCACTCCAACATGAATACGATTTAAGCATTGGTGCTCTTCCACGAACACTCATTAGCATTCAAGCGTCCGAAGAACACAACTTATGACAGATTCCTCCTATTTAATTGCAAACACAACGATCAAGAGAAGCTGGAGATCTTTCATTACAGACTCAAAGCTTTAGGAGCACACTGCAGACGAGAACCACTGAGGACGATCTCAATAAAGATCTATTTATAGCCGTCACAAACAACAGGAGACCCAGAGCGAACTCTTAACGGAAACCCGAATGCCAACCCAATTCCTACAATGCGCTCTTAATAAATAGAGAGGACAAGAGAATCAATGAGCCGTCGCGGGCCGTCTAAGAGGAACCATCCTCCTGGACAATCAAGCTGCCCATGTTAACGCTAACCAGTGGAATCAGCAGCAACGACCCCCCCAACTCCAACAGGCGCAAAAACAACAGAGACGCCCACAACATCAAAGATCAACAGGACAAAGCAACCCATGGCGACGATGTAGATTGCCGTCCTCGTTAGAACATCTCCAAATTTGCACAGATAAAAAGGCTCAATGCAACAACTGCAAAAGGATCGGTCACTTTGGAAAGGTATGTCACTCTGCGATATCCTCATGGAACAGACCACCACAACAACTGGTCCCTAACAATCCTCTAGGAAAACGGATAAGCAACATCAGAGAGCACACTTTATTGTCTTCACACACGGGAGAACACGACATCGCAACAGAACAGATGCAAGAGTCCTTGGAACCAGAAATTACGCATTACATACAAGAGATCCTAGACAGCTGAAACTAAGTGAACCACATCACACCAAAAAAATTCCACAGGAAAAACCCTTCAAGACTAGATGCCTCACTCGACAACAAAATTTGGATAAAGACCAAATCGGATAAAATTGAGTGTGAATGGACCGCGGACACAGGAAGCCCGAAATACTTCATCAATGAAGAGATGGCAGAGCACATACTGAAGAAATAGCGCAAAGCAAAAAGACTTCAGTACACTCAAGATCCTTCTAAATATCGATGCTTCAACAATGTATCAATTCTGATTATAGGAATGATCCAAATGGACCTCACGTCAGGCTATTAGACGTCCAAGGACAACAGGATACTAATAGTAACGACCCGCACGCTGAACCTCCTTGGAGGAGACATACTCTTCAAACTTGGATTCGCACTGTCCCAAAGCCCAGGTAAACAACTGAACTATATAAACACAGATCTTTCGTTCAAAAGAAAAATCATGGAACAATTCCCTCACCTCTGAATAGGAAAATCAAAAAGTCACGAAGCCAAATCTTTTATAAAAACATTTACTCAACACAACATAAAGGAAGACGAGTACAGCTCCACCTGACGGACAAAGTAGACAAATAGATTAAACACTTGCTCTACACAAAACAATAGTCAACCTCGACAAATGCTCCGACGATGTGTTCAAAAGCCCAATTGTTGTCACCGTAAAACATGATAGGTCCATTACACTCCCATTCAACTCTCAACTCCTAAACGACGCTAACAACAAAAACAAATACCAAATGTAATCAATCGATAACCTAATGGATGCCCTAGTCAAATTCATATCAGACAATAAACAATTCCCCGGGAATTTATTTCTCATTAAAATAAATCTAAAATAAGCTTAAAGCCAAACACCCCTCCACCCATCCATTCAAAGACACTGCAAATTTAACATCCTCGGGGGAAAATCAACAGGAACATGTAGATTCATAAATGGCTTCTATGGCCTATCAGATATGCCCGATACATTTTAAAAAAACGCTCAACAAAACGCACGACATCATACCTAACAAATTCAACTTCCTAGACGATATCCTTTTGATGACAAGAGGCAATTTTTTGGAACACAAATCTGATATTCATCTAATAATTAAACGACTAGACGAGGAAAATCTAGCAATAAAACTAGAAAAAGCTTATTCGCTCGAACTAACATCACATGGCTCTGCTACAACATAACCCAAACAGGCATTTTGCCGAATACAAAGATTGCAGAATCCATACAAAAATTGGAACCGCCCAAAACACTAAAACAGATTCGTTCCCTCATGGGCTCAATTCAGCAATTCATCAAATTTATTCCTAATTTAGCAAGCCTACTCGACCCGATCAGACCCCTACTAGAAAAAGAAAACATCATCAACAATAAAATACAATGGCCAGACAAACATACAGATGGGCTCAACAAAATTAAAAATCAGATATCTAAAATCACTGAACAAAAACACTTTGATAGAGGAAAACCCACAAGGGTAAAAAGTGATGCTAGTCGGAAAGGATTTGGCGCAACACTAGAACAATGGGACCCAAACGGATGGTTCCCAATAACTTATGCTAGTCGCTTCTCAAACACAGCAGAACAAAAATATGGCACCATCGAAATCGAGTTCCTAGCAGTCGTATGGGCTACGGAACATTTTCGATACTACCTTTATTGCTCTAATTTTGAACTCGTAACCGATCGTAAAGCCCTGCTTTCCGCCCTAAAGGCTAACAGTGGAAATAAGTCACGTTAGAGCCGCCTAACCAGGTGCGTAGATAGACTCCTACCCTTCACGTTTAAAACACATCATATACCAGGCAAAGAATTGGGCTTCACTGACTATCTAATTCATTACCCACAATCACCAGCAGTTGAGGTAAGCAAAGACGACGAACTGCTGGTAGTTAACCGCATCAAAGATGTTATCTTCACACTAGAAAATGAGTTTCGACGATATATATTTTCGGCCAATAACAACGCAGCACGAATGGAAACGTTCCATTCGGATGACGTTAAAAACCACGCTCAAAACGCAGGCACTAAAACAATCCCGTTTTGCCTTAACCAAATTCATTTACTGTTGCCTTCTACACATTCAATTTCAAATTCAAAACTTTCTTTTATTCACAATAAGTCAATTCAATATAAATCTCCTCGTAATCAAAGCAACGCTATTACAAGACAAAATCCCATTAGTGACACTTTCGAAACAGTAATAAAAAATACCGAAGCCCCAACAAGAAAGACAAAATGGACAATTCTACGAACAACAAGCAACAGTCAAAAGGGACTCAAACAGAAAAAAAAGGAGAAATCTCCAACATTGGACAAGGTTGGACCCCCATCGATGAAGACAAACTCGGCCCACTATTTCAATTCAACGAGCAACCCAAACCCCAGTACTGCCTCAACCTACAACAGGTCCTCGGGGAAGCATTCCTGTCGGAAGCGACAGTTAAAGATAAGCATCTCCAAAACATTATCAGAATAGTGGAGAAACAGGATTGGGACGAGCTAAAAATGTAAGCAACTATTACTACAATCTCAGATAAGACATCGCCTTATCCCCTTCCAGATGTCTACTATACGATGGGAAGCTGGTAATACCCATTCAACTCCAAAACACTGTGATAAATGCAGTACGCCGCACGCACCCCGGACAAATCGGCATGATTAGACTAGCCAATCTAATCTGGTTCCCACATATACACAGAACAATAAAGCTCCGAGCGGAGAACTGCAAACAGTGTACAGACCCGGGTAAAATTTTAAAACCTCTAATACCCAAATCCCATCTAGGTACCTTACCGTCAATACACGAACCAAACCGGGAATTAAAAATAGACGTCCCAATAACCAATGAATCTAATAACGACATGTATATCCTAGTAGCCGTAGACCAATATTCGCGCTACCCAACGCCAATCGTACACCTAAAATGTGATGCACATACCGCATTAAACTGCCAACAAAAATTTTTCGAATTCCGCGGTATACCTCGCAGCATGATTCGATCTTTTTTGAAACTGATTTTCTCACCCACGCACGACCATAGAGCCACAGGCGTGGTCTTACGCCTACTCCAAACTCTTAAACGCAGATTACCCTTGATAATTTTAGACCCACTATGGGACAAAACAAACCACGCAGAAAAAATCTCGGCTATAATCGAATCGATCAGACTCATACCCAATAGGGTCTCAAAAACAACTCCTTGTGAAGCAAACTTTGGGCCTAACACTGAATTGTCTAAAATATTAACCAAACCAAACAAAAACAACCTGTACTACTCTCAGATAAAAATCTTTATACTTAGACCAGAAGTTGCAACAACACGCAACCCTGACGGCCACCGACATATGCGACCACGAGATGAACAGCGAGGGCAACCTCAATATTCGGTATCAGGACCACCAACCCACTCCCCAGGGATCGAAACTGGACTCAGATGTGAAGCAGACAGTGCACCATTCGGAAGCCTGTCAAACAGGAGTACGATTATACCTTCTAAAATAACCTTTCAATTAGGAGATAAGAAAACAACTATTGATCAAACTAGAAAAAACATAGCTTGCAACACGATTAAAAGTCGAGTACCTGAACCAAAAGGAACTCCAAAACTTTTTTGATCAATACTCCCAGACGGAACGATAACTACTTGTACTCCTCATGCAGTAACTATAGACACACAAAATAAGAAAAATACAGTAATAAAAAAATGATATTGCAATCTCAACGGAGAAATCAAAATTACAAGAACCTATATATTCAACAAACCAGTTACAAAAATTAGAAGAACCGAAATTCCGTCTCATAAATTTTGTAACATGCAAGACAGTAGGTGAATACAACCGAAATAAGAGAAAAATACAAAAATTCTGTTTAGAAGAAAAGACACGCAAGCGCAAAACCGGAGCCGCAGCCCAAGGCACCAAGAGCCCACAGTTAACAACGGCATCACAATCGACCCCTGTGGACAAGCCTGGTCCCTCAGCGCTTCCCGCCTAAGAAAGGTGTCTCCAAGAAATCTCCCCAAAAGAAGATCGGCAAATCCTCAACACAAGCAACAGCCAACAAGAAATTGATCAAGACTAAAATGGCCCGTCTGAAACAAATTCAGGCGTTCATGGACAAATTTGGAGGCAAACTCGACTTGAGCAATATCTCAAGCCCACAAACAAGGAAGTTCAAGGTCAAAGCCAACACGACCAACACTAGGGACCACATCATTCTGACGTCATCGTCGCCAGCTGATTTCATGATCTCGCCAATGCCCCAGACCGATAAGATCATCAGGACCATCGAACACAGCCTAACTGGACCTAACTCAGAAAAGCGTTCAGCCGAAACCACGGTTTGGAAACTCTACATGGAGGCAATGATCTCCAACCTACCATTATCCCCACCCAACGTGGAATCCGAAGTTATTGACTTGTTGGAGTCCTCGGACAATACCCTCAACAAGGACTCGTTGGTACTGCACCCAGAACCGACTGCTCAAAGCACAACCCAGCCGGACATCTCTATAGTACCCCCCTCAACTGACTTCGGGCAATCCTCTTTCGGGCTATCCTCTGACTCCCGGGACTCAAATGCAAGTTTCCACACGGCCACCCTCTCAATTGCGCGACACTCAGGAGAGCTAAGCGCCCAACCGGATCAACAACCGGAACAGGCCATGGAGACGGAGCTCGAACAAGACCACTACAGCCCAAAGTAAATTAAGGAAGAACTTCTGGATTTTTCCCCTCGGTGGAATGTGGCGAGGTATCCAACCCTCATCTGCAACCAAGACTCTAAATGTATCATTATAAACCCTGTAATCTTATATAGTTAGTATATGCACTCAAAAACTTTCTGTAAATACGTATAGACAATGCTTTGTTAGACGGCCGGTCGAACCAGCCTCTTTTGTTCATCGTTCCGATCGGAACAAATGCAAACTTGCACATCGTGTCTTGCTAAACAAGAGTATAGTGGTTAAGAAATTGTTTTTGAGCCTTTGGTTTTTGACCTTTGAGAACCGTAGAAAAGCGCATCACCACATTATTTTTATTATTATTTTTATTATTATTATTATTTTTATTATTATTATTATTTTTATTATTATTATTATTATAATTATTATTATTATTATTATTATTATTATTATTATTTATTATTATTACTATTACTATTATGATTATTTTTATTATTAATTTTGTTATTATTATCATTATTGTTATTATTATTATTATGATTATTATTATTATCATTATTCTTATTATTACTATTATTTGTATTATTATTATTATTATTATTATTATTAATATTATTATTATTATTATTGTTATTATTATTATTATCATTATTATTATTATTATTATTATTATTATTATTATTATCATTATTATTATTTTTATTATTATTATTATTATTATTTTTATTATTACCATTATTATTATTATTGTGGTATCCCGTGCTCTACTAACCACCTAACCTATCATTAGTGCAGTAATTTCATATTCAGTGAAATGCAGTACATTTGTAGCCTTCTGCTCTAAGCACCTCTCAATCGTACCACGATTGATTACCACAGTGACAGGTAGTTGTAACCTTGAGCTCAACTATCACGTAATTAACAGTTGTCACTGAACATCTTTTGAATCGCGTTAATCATCATACTAGGCCTATTGAATAGCGCAACACTTTCCGAGCACAAAATGGCGCAGTCAGACAAAATAGGACGCACGGCGCTAGGACTTGAACCCTTCTGGGACAAACCTAGCAGTAATCCACCAATATTATGGGAGAAATGGAGGAGTCAACTCAAAATGGCCCTCGTCGCTAAGACAAACATCGAACTAGGTGAGCTAGTCCAAGAGAGACCGACGACACTCATTAACCCCCCCAACAGGTAGAGGAACAAACCGTACGAGTCCAACACAAACAATGGAAAGAGAACGAATGACGAGGTACCACCAGGTAATATCCAAATGGAAAAGCGAATGTAATCAAATCGATCGAATAGGGGTCCTATGCGGCGACAAGCCATGGGACATGGCAATTAGAAAAGCCAAATCTCTGATCTACCTTAGCCTCGGAATCGAAGGACGAAAGATGCACGCAATAAAGTTCCCCCACATATACGTGGAATCAAAATCAACAATGGAACTACGGGACAAACGTTCATCCGCCCAGGAAATGTAAAGTTCGATAGATACCTTCTGTTGACACGCAAACAAAACCGAGGGGAAACAAAGGAGCAATTCCATTCGGCACTCAGATCGCTAGCTGAACACTGTCAACTTGCCGATTTAGAAGATGAACTCCAATGGGATATATTCACCGCAAACATGATAGATCAAGAGATACAAAAAGAACTGTTAAAAACAATCCTCACCCCAGAAAATGCCCTCAGACTAGAAGTGAGCAGCGAATTAGGCATCAGAAGCCAAGTAGCCATACAGGCAAGGCAACCATTGGATGCTTCGGCAACCCCATTTATTGGACGAGGGGAACCAGTCATAGAAATCTCAAGCTCACGCTTCCGGGGATCTAGCAGACCACCAATAACGCGGCAAGGTATGGTTGGAGGAAACGGCAGAGGCATGAACAATAACAACAGAGAATCCACCCACAACTGCAGGAACTGCGGACAACCCTGGGATAGCAACCACCGAGCAAGTTGCCAAGCAATCGGCCAAACGTACCGCCGATGCAGCAAACAGAACCACTATGCGAAGGTTTGCAGATCCAACCTTAATAGACCCCAATCCAGAAGATCTGTGATCGAAAGCGACAACCAGGGACTGGACCAACAAACACAAGGCACAAACATGATCTCACTAAACCCGGACACCCACTCGACCTACGATGACACAGTGGACGAATACAAACTTGCAGATCGTGTCTTGCTATACAAGTGTATAGTGGTTAAGAAATTGTTTTTGAGCCTTTGGCTTTTGACCTTTGAGAGCCGTAGAAAAGCGCATCACCACATTATTCTTATTATTGTTATTATTATTATTATTATTATTATTATTATTATTATTAGTATTATTATTATTATTTTTATTATTATTATTATTTTTAATTTTATTATTATTATTATTATTAATAGTATTATTATTATTATTACTATTATTATTATTATTATTATTATTATTATTATTATTATTATTATTATTATTATTATTATTATTATTATTATTATTATTATTATTATTGTTATTCTTATTATTATTATTATTATTATTAATATTAATATTATTATTCTTACTATTATGATTATTTTTATTATTAATATTAAGCGTGATTCAAAAGAATATGAAGTCAAGACTGAATTCTCTAGTTACCGAGGGATTCGGTTTTCTTCTAGTTCACTTGTCAGTTTTTCTACAAAATGAGTTCACGAGAAAGTAAGAAGAGCTAGACAGTTCCAGTCCGCACCTGTCCGCTTTAGCTTTAACATATGAATCAATTCAACAGAAATAAGTATGTAATACATAAGATACCACACCACTAATATGAATAAACTGCAACGAAATAGTAAATGAGTGAAAGTTTACGATAAGTCTATGTGATAAGTCAAGTTTTAGTAAGATTCCCTGGGGAACGGCAGTTCCTCCATAACATACCCCCCGCTGTGAAGAATTTTAAACAAGTTTAAAATTCTGAAGGGTTTTAAAAGTCACTGGGGTGGAGGTCCGAAATGGAGCTCGTAGCAGGTGATGTTGTTGCCTGAATGTATTCTTCTTCCGCGTTTTGGGAGTTAGTTGCCGGAACTATATCTTCGGGACCGTCGATTACGTCTTCCCTTTGTGCGTTATCGTGTGGCTCGTCTGTTGACTTCAGGTATATCACCTCTGGTATTTGGGTAACTTTCACTGGGGAGATTTCGGAAGATGTGTCCTCGATAGTGACCACAGTCATATCTTTGTCGGGTGACTGTGTTTCTTTTTCTTGTTGTCTCTTCCAAAAGTTTGACACGATTTTATCGACCTTTGGTGTCAATTTCATTATTCCTTTTGGTACTGCGGGCGTAGTATCAGGCGTGAACGAGCAGGAAGGCTTTGATTGACCTGCATTTTTGACTGTAATGGGGGATCGCCATTCATGAAGTCGGTCGGTGATGATGAAGTAACGATCTCGAAGTTAGTCCCCGGGTAGTCTGAGGGGATGCTGAAAACCTTTACTGTGGGAGAGAATTTGAGTTTCGACGTGTCTATTGATGTTACGCTCTTATTGTCCGACGAACTCGAGTATCTGAGTTTTTGAGGATTCTCGGGTTTGGTTTCACTGGGCTCGTTTGCATACTTTAATGCTGCCTCTTTTGATTTGCTGTTGAATTCGGATACTGGTTTCTTTTTGTTGACACGGTTTCTTGCGTCCTTTAACCATTTTGGTTGCTTATTCGTCCCTGGGGAAAATCGTCTTGCGGATGGTTTCGCTTGATGGGGATGGTTATCTTGGCGGCGGGTTCGAGTCTTGCGTTGTTCTTGCTAGTTTTGACAAGTTGTTGTTTTGACAGAGCGTTGTTCTGCTACTCTTGTTTGGAGGGGGTTCTTTATTCGGCATAATTTGGCTCGTTGTTCTTCTTCCCTCGCTTTGGTGGCCTTTTCTTCTAAACAGAATCGTTTAATTTTTTCCTGATTACGCCTATGTTCCCCAACGGTTTTGCATGCAACCATGTGTATTAATCTTGGCTTTTCTGTTGTTTATATTGGTTTTGTTTCTGTAACAATTGCCAAATCATTTTCTCGAATGACCGTGTTTTTTCGGGTGTTAGTGTCTAGTGTTATTGTGTGGGGGGTTAACTTTGTGATGGTTCCGTCTGGAATTATGTTCCATTGTGGTTTCAATGTTCCCCGGGGTTCTGGGACTTTTCGTGCTATTGTTTTACGTGCAAAGTTTTTCTTGTTATATACTACAGTTGATGTTTTATCTCCGAAAGTTATTTCAAGGCGATCGGGAATTATCTTACCAGGAACGCGCGTGTGTCTAAGCAGCGGCGCGTTCTCTGAATCATCGGAGTCGGAGCTGCGAGCTGGCGGTGGTTGTGCCTTGTACTGGATATCCAGCTCTGGTTCTGAGTCATTATCATAATCCCAAATCAATTCCCTGGGGAGCGGAGGTTGGCGTAATGTTGCTTGATCTGAAGCAAAATTTTTTAGCTTATTATAATATAACTTTTTGCTTGAAGGTTTTGTTATAATGTTCGACAGTTCAGTGTTTGGAGGTCTACCGAAATGAGCTTCGAACGGTTCTATTCTAGTAGTTGTATTGGGGATTAGTTTAATTGATTCGATAATTTTTGCAACTATAGTGGCTAAATCCGCCGAGGACAAAAGGGGGTCGTTTTCCATTACTGCAATTCGCCTTTTTAACGTTTGAATTAGACGTTCAACCATTCCTGTCGCCCTATGGTCTCCCGCGGGTGCTAATATTAGTGTTATGTTTTTGTTTTTGCAGAAAAATTCGAATTCGCGTGCTTTGAATGCTTGTGCTTGATCGCATCTTATGGATCTTGGGATGCCATGGAATTGGCAATATTCAGATAGATACTTTAATGCAGTTTCGGTGTCACAGTCTTTGAACCCTTGAGCATGAGGGTAGCGAGTGAGTCGATCTACGGAAACTAGGATGTAATAACTTTGTTTGTGTTCCCTAAAGGGAATAGGTCCCGCAAAATCTAATTGGACTTTTTCGTTCGGTTCGTTTAGTTTAGGTAGTTTCCCTAGGGAATTTTTTGTTATGAGTGGTTTTAAGTTTTTACCTTTTTTGACGCAATCGGCGCATGACTGAGCTTCTTTAGTAACGTCCCTGTGTATCCGAGGGAACCAAATAAGGTCGGCCAGTCTAAGCATTCCGGTTTGCCCGGGGTGGGTTTGAAGTAATGCGTCAATTATAAGTTGTTTCAGTTGCGAGGGTATCATTAAACGATTGTCGTATAAGACACAACCCGAGGGCGTAACGGAAAGGTCTCGTTTAAGCGAATAAAAGTATGGGCTGGTTTTCTTCGAGGTCTCCCAGTCCCTGTCTTTTATAAGTTTGATTATTGGTCCCATGTTTTTAGTGTTTTTATCCTTGGCTGTTGCTTCTGCTACAAATTCCTCTCCGAAGACCTGGACTAAATTAGCTCGATATTGAGGCATATCTTTTTCATTACTCAAACGGAATATGGGGTTAGATGGGTCTGGCCTTAAGGGTGATCTTCCTCTTCCTTTGTTCGAACTATCTTCGGTTTGGGTAGCTATCGTTTGTTTGTTGTTGTTAGCAGACATTGTTATTTTAGGTTTGTTTTGCGACCTTTGGCTTTTTTGTATAATTCGATCAAATGTGTTATGTCTGGGTCGATTTCGGGTTGTTACGCTAACCTGTCCCTGGGGAATGATTGTGTTAATGGAAAGAATGGGATTAGATAAATTTTTGACTAAAGAGGTGTTTATAGAATTTGAATAATTGATAAAAGAATTTGGAAAGTTAATGAGATTTGAAGATAGATGATTTGTGTGCTTTTGATAGTTTTTAGATTTCAGAATTAATTTTGAATTGTTATGTAAGTGGAGAGAATTATTTGTAAATTACGCGAGTTAAGGCAAAAAACGTTGTTGTATTTTCTCGCTTGTGATCAATTGTTCGCTGCGTCATTAATTGGCTGGTATTTGTCTGTTAGAGTGCTATTAGCCGATGTGTGTTCGAGCGAATTTTTAGTGAGGCCAAACTTGAAGTCATTTATTAAATTGATTATGTATTTTGTGTTGTCCTCTGAAGGTGGGGGTGGTGAATTTTTTGGATGACGGCTAAGGTAATCGGCAAATCCCAAATTTTTCCCCGGGATATGTTCCAGATTAAAATTAAAGGGGAGTAATCTGTCTACCCAACGCGTTAGTCTGCTTTGGTACGTTTTGTTTCCCTGGTTTTCGTTTAATGCAGAGAGTAACGCTCTATGATCCGTTTGGAGAGTAAACTCGGTTACATACAGATAATGCTTGAAATGTTCTAATGACCAGACTACTACTAACAGTTCGAGTTCATTAGTACTATATCGAGATTCGTGTTCGTTTAAAAATCTACTAGCAAATGCAATTGTATGCCAGGTGTTGTTATGTTTTTGTTCGATATTCGCACCCAGACCTTTTGCGCTAGCGTTACACTTTACCCGAGTTTGTTTTGTTGTATCAAAATGTTTATTTTCGACTATTTGTTGTATTTTATTTTTGATATTATTGAATGCCGAGGTGTGATTTTCTTTCCAGTCAAGTTTGTTGTTTTTTGTTGTATTTGTTTTCTTTATTATTGGGCGGAG
>NC_134478.1:58501022-58549492 GCF_964194025.1 Convolutriloba macropyga
AGAGGCTAGAGATAGCAACACGTGGTGGAGCAGAACAACAAATCCAGTGAAACTAAAGAGCTACACCGACACCCCTATGAAAAACCTGGGAACCCTCTACTGCAACATTGAGTTTATCGGCTGGAAGGCGGGACGCGCGGACATGATAGTGGTCCCGAACAAACACCGAGCGATTGTGGGAAGGGACCTGTTCAAACCCCTAAGAAAACAACTAAAATAACACGACTCCCCAAAGTCCTCAGGTAAGAACCTCAATTCAGTAGACACCCCTCAAACCCCCTCAATCAAGGAAGGAATAGCAATTAAATACAATAACCTAACAACCAGAATAGGACGATCCATACATCATAAGGTAAAATTACAATTTAAGTCAAACTACACCCCTGTCCATCAAAAAGGAAGACGCGTACCAATACACCTCGAAACAAAAGTAGAAGAAGAACCAAAAAAATTTACAGAACAACGGACATATAACCAAACTAAAAAAATGTAGCGACAAATTTTTCATATCACCTATCGTAATCATAGTGAAGAAAGACAAATCAATAAAACTAGCAATTGACTCGAAAACAATCAACAAATCAATTCACAAAAACAAATACCAGATGCACAACATCGACTGCCTAATGGACAATATCGCACAAACCATCACTCAATCGTCCGACGATGGAGAAGTCCTATTCTCAACAATAGACCTACGCTACGCATACAGCCAATTACCACTAGATGACGACACAGCAAAACAACGCAATTTCGACATCAAAGGCGGTCAAACCACAGGAACATATCGATTCAACACCGGATTTTACGGACTAACAGATATGCCGGCAGAATTCCAAAAAGCCATAGACAAAATTTTATTCAATCTATCGAATACATTCTGTTTTCTGGACGATATCATTATCGTTACAGAAGGTGGTCTACAAAACCATATAGAAAAATTATTCAAGTGCCTAGACAGACTAAATGAAGAAAACCTGGCAGTAAACCTTAATAAATGCCACTTTGCAAAAAATAAAATAAGGCGGCTAGGCTATGAATTAGAGCATAAATGTATTAAACCAATCGTCTCTAAGACAGGCAATACCTAATCTGAAGCCACCCTCATCCCATAAACAACTCAAATAATTTTAAGGAAGCGTCCACCACCTAACGAAATTTATACCGCATCTCTCACCCCAATGTCGCGAATTCAGAAACTTACTACAAAAAGAAACGAAATACGTATGGACAAATCACCACCAAACAAAGTTCGAAAACATAAAGAAATGCATACGCAACTTGACAGAAAACACACATTATGACACAGAAATAAAGACCATAATTAAAACAGACGCGTCAAGATTGGGCTTGGGGGCAGTCCTAGAACAAGAAACTTGCAACGGATGGGAGAGAATATCCTACAAAAAGATTCTCTCTAAAAATTTTTAAATAAAGCAGAAGAAAAATACAGTATAAACGAATTAGAATTTTTAGGAGTTGTATGGGCGTTAGAACCCTTTAAACACTATTTATTAGGTCATCATTTCACAGTACAAACCGATCATAGGGCTCTTCTATCAATCCTTAGAGGTCAAGTAAAATCCACCAAAGCCGCCTAACCAGGTGGTACGATAGTTTAATCCCATTCAATTTTACTATAGAACACATAGCCGGAACGAATATGGGACTAGCAGATTACATGTCCCGAAATTCATCCGAACCTGCAAAACCCCCCAGCAAATATGGCGAAAATTTTATAATAGCTCAAATAGACGTCAAAAAAGAAACACTCAAATCATACGCAAAAGAGGCAGACCAAAGAAACTCAACAATAACAAAACACAGCACAACACAAAAACGACGTAAAACGATTCCAATGACATTACAAAAATACAATGGACTCGTCCAACGTTTCCAACATTTCTTTACATTTCCAATCCAAACGACAGAGAGGCAGGCCCAGAAAAGCCTACGTGTAATCGTCAAACGATTCCACACTAACAAAATACAATACCAACAAACGCGGTATGACTACAAACAACTCACTAAAGAATAGAAAATACAACCTACGCAGCAACCACAAGACATTCCAAACACAATTAAATAAAACGAATAATGACGTCACTAATAATACAAAAGACACACAGCAAACGGGTACACAAGCGCATTTGCCAATTAACACAGCTATACTCCAACAGCCTAATTCAAACAAACAACACAATTTAACAAATCAAATGGAGCACACAACCAATAACCCAAATAGCGCACCGCTAAATCACCAGTGCAGAAGACGTCCTTCTCAATGAGAAACTATCTAAGCCCTACCCCAAAACCATCGCCTCCTACATCAGACGACCAACTCTCAAAACAACTGGAGAGCGTGTTCAATCAACAACTAATTGCAGCAATGATCGATAGAGATACGGTACTACTGGAGATCAGAAACTGCAGAATCAATGAGGACCAAACCCGATGCAAAAGCCTGAGCAAGCAGATATACGCAAAATGGGGAAGTCTAAGCGTCAGCAACGGCTGCATACTGGTGGACAAAAATTAGCAATACCCAACATCCTGAAGGAATCTGTAATGGACGTACTACATGCAACTCATCCGGGAGCGTGGGGCATGACTGAACTAGGACAGAAATTTTGGTGGCCATTTATCAACCGAGATTTTATCAATAAATCCAAAACGTGTCGACCCTGTACCGAATTCTGTAAGAATCTAAAAAGCTTAATACGAAAGTCCGATTGGAAACCTCTTCCGCCATGCTCTGAACCAAACGAAGAAATTCAATTAGATTTCAGCGGACCAATATTTGATGGACAAGGGAGGGAAGTTTACTTCTTAGCTTGCTTTGACCGTTTCTCGAAATTCCCAACTCTGAAATTAGTCTCAAACGCAAATGGCCCAAACATAGAAAAGTTTTTGAATAAATACTTAACCCAACACGGGGTACCTAGAAACATTAGACTAGATCAAGCCAAATGCTTAAAAGGTAATAAAATACAACAACTATGTAAACGATACAACATTGAATTAATATATGCCCCAGCTAACAACCATCGCCCCATAGGACTAGTAGAACGTCTAATACAAACCGTCAAACGACGATTGGGCTGCATAAAACTCGACCCCAATCAGAACCTCTTCAATCTTAAGAAGGACCTCCAAACATATCATTTGAACTACGCACCTGCAGAAAAAAAATTCTAAACTCTCCCCTTTCGAAGCCCACTATGGAAGAAAAGCGAACACCGCAATAACAAACATAACATCTAAACCAAATATCAAAAATTTAAATTGGTCAAACACTTTAAAATACTATTTAGATGACAACATCATAGGAGAAGAGGAACTTATCAGTCAGCACAAGTGGTATGACGAGGATCTGGATAGTGATGCCGAAGTAAAAGCATCGAAACAGCGGAAGCTACAGGAGGCCAAAGATGACGAAGGTGAAGTACCCCGCATCATCAAACTTCCAGTTGCCAACTTCGAAGAACCATTAGCCGGAAACAGCCCTCGAATCCAACTAGCCCGTAAAACTCTTGCCACCTCGCGAAACAAGAAGCAACTGCAAGGACTCTATGAGGCTATTCCGGAGGGGGCAGCACTTGTCAAAACAAATGACAGCACAGTAACGATCAAAGTACCAGGCCAGCAGGACACCGTCCTCAATAAATCTGATGTCGCAAAATTCGGCACGCCAGAGCAACGCCACATTCCCCTCATTAGTTTCGCCGCCATAAAGACCGTGCGCAATCATCATGAAAAGTTCATACAGAGCATGGAATCTCACGCACAAGAAATCAAGAACAAGATCGTCGGCCAACGAGCCATCCGCAAAAGAGCACCCCAAACGTCGGACTTAGACAAAAAGGCAAACGCCAACCTCGCAAAGGTCAACCGCATCAGAACCCCATCTAAAAGATGCTATCAAAAATCACCCAAGAAAAGGTCTCCCAAGAAAAGAAAACTCTTGACGGCATCATCACAAGAGTCAGCAGACGAACAGGGCGACGAATTCCAAGAGTCCGATACTAGCCAAGATTACAAAGCCGCACCCAAACAACACGGAAACACAATACTAGTTGAAACGAATGGAGCACCCACCGACGCAGCGCACGAGACAAAAAGAGGCCGAAACGGTACGGTGACCTCACAGAAATGTCATCCTCGGATGAATCGTTGGACAATGGACAAGCCCCAAAACATCAAAGAGGAATAAGCATCGCTTCCTATTCTCCACCCAGAACAACCCTTGCTGAAACCATGTCGTCGCCGCCCCACAGCGTAATACCTTTGACCTCATCCAGGCAAATCCACCCGGCCGAAAATGTTGGAATGGCTCCTCAGAACATCAGCGAAGGCCGAACGCACGGAGATTTGCTTGCGATCTTCAAACAGGACCAACCAGAACGCTCCCTTCAACCCCACGAATTCTAGCCAACAAAGTTAAAAACTCAAAAACTCTAATCATAGTAAAACTCCTACCTCAAACTTATTATGTTGCCTTATCATATTACTTGAAATTATCTGTAACCATTAATTGTAGTTACAAGAGTTATCACCAATACTCTAGTGCTAACATTCGCAACCCACCACCAAGACATAACCATAGTTGTTACTAGTTCTCATCGCCCTAACAAGCTCACTACTTTACACTATTAACAACCTTTCAATTGTTACTAAATTTCATTAAATTGTATTCATCCTCACTCATTGCTAAACTTATGTTATCTTGAAATTTTCTCTAGAGGGGGAAATGTGGTACACCGTGGTATCCACTAACGACCTAACCTATCATTAGTGCAGTAAATTCATGTTCAGCGAAATGCAGTACATTTGTAGCCTTCTGTTCTAAGCACCTCTCAATTGTAACACGATTGATTACCACAGTGACAGATAGTTGCAACCTTGAGCTCAACTATCACGTTGGCAGCGAATTGCCTAATCGCAGTCTGCCTTAACGTTAGTAATTAACAGTTGTCACTGAACATCTTTTGAATCACTTTATTCATCATACTAGGCCTATTGAATAGCGCAACACTTTCCGGGCACAACAATTTTTATTATTATTATTATTGTTTTTATTATTATTATTATTGTTATTATTTTTATTATTATTATTTTTATTTTTGTTATTAAAACTACTATTATTAATATTATTATTAATATTATTATTACTATTTTTATTATTGTTATTAATATTATTAATATTATTATTATTATTATTATTATTATTATTAATATTATTATTATTATTATTATTATTATTATTTTTATTATTATTAATATTATTATTATTATTATTATTATTATTATTATTATTATCATCATTAATATTATTATTATTATTATTATTATTATTATTATTATTATTATTATTATTATTATTATTATTATTATGGAGTCGTATCATAAACATCAAAAAAAAATTACTGAGGGTGTATCATACACAGTGAATTATTGAGGTCGTATCATACATTGAATTCCTCAAACTCACTTTTTTCACTAAAAATGTTCAGATGATTTGTGTGCGCATTTTATCCAAGCCCAAAACAGACCTGCTTGCTGAATTCCGACCCCACACAAAAATTAAAAACCAATAATAATTGACCACAATGTTTGCATAGCAAATTCTGAATTATTAAGGGCGCATCATACACATTTTTGTGAATTGACCAAACTGGGCTTAAAATGTAAAGAACAGCTTGAAGAATTAAATAACGGACCTCTTTTAAAGCTCCTTTCTAAAGAAAGGCTGTTTTTGAGAGTTTTTGAAAAAACTTTTTTTAAATATTAGGGCGCACTATACAGCCCAATTGTTAGAAAAAAGTTGTTCCAACACTTCTCAATGCGACAAACTGCACATGCCGCAATCAGTTTCTCGAACTGTAGCTTTCTACCTTCAAATTTGGTCTTCCGCGCTCATTGGTGCCACACCAAGCGATACCCTCTTTTAACAAAGCGACATCCTTGGCATCGATGTACATCTCATTTTTTCATCAGTAATAAAGTATTCATTTGTGAGTTTCAATTCAATCATTTTTTTGAAGTATTTGGCTTGCGTCATCCTCGTTCCCCGTTAGAACAATAACAAGTCACCCTTCTGAATTGAACCTCTGGCAAAAAAATCCGTGTTTTTTTTTCAAAACAAATTTTACAAAAAATTTATCTTACCAAATTTCTCTTATGATATTTCTCTACGTCATCTTTGTCCGCTTTTTCAAAACTTCACAAATTATGCTTCTCGTTTCTCTCTTTGGTTTCTATGAGTGAACTGAGCGTAGCAACGGTTATTGGATTACCTAAGTCATCAAGCAAGCGCAATTCTTCCAGTGATCTATCAACTATGATGTCAAATTCCGAATCAAAACCATCCATTTTGAACTGAAATCAAAACAATTTGTCAAGATCAGAGTAAAGTGCAACATCTGAAGGTTTACAGTGGAATATATCAGACAAAACTGCCGCTAACAATAGGTCGCCTGAAAAATATACCGTCGGAAACAAAGTTTTCAAAAAATTTATCTTGATCTGCTTACAGATATTTATCAACGTCATCTTTGTTGTCCGCTTTATCAGAACTTCGCAAACTATGCTTTTTATTGCTCTCTTTGGATTCTCAGAGTGAACTTAGTGTAGCAACGCTAATTGGGTTGTCTAGTTTCTCAAAAAACATAATTCCAGGGATAAACTATCAACTTTGGTATCAATTTCTGAATCAAAATTATCCAATTTAACCTGAAATCAAAACAATTTTTAAAAAAATCAGTTTTATGTTTAACATCAGAAGGATTGCATTGGATCTTTTTAAGCAAGACTTTTGCAAACAGCAGGTTGCCTAACGAAAAAGGGAGTGTCCCGAGCAGAAAAGCAAATTTAAAACTAAGTGAATGATGTGTTTTCAACAATAAAACTCACAAAATAACATCGTTACTACCGTATAATCATGCTGTTTCACAGAGTGCAACCCTGAAGCCCAGTAGAAAGCCCTGTGGCTACTTTTTTTGGAATAAAGAGCAAGTTTTTTTACAAAAAAATTGCCTCAGAGAATTTTTTGTATGATGCGCCCTCAATTATTTTGTTTTAATATTAATAATTCTTAAAAAAATTTGCGCACCGATGGGGCTCAATTTTTTTTCTGTCGTTGAAAATGGACCTAAAATCCTAATCTATGTTCGAAAATTCATTCAAAGTAGTTGGCTCAGAATTGTCCGAGGGCGTATCATATAATGATACTTCAAATCCGGCCTGGGCGCATCATACACTTCATCATTGTATGATGCGACCTCAATAATTATTATTAATATTATCATTATTAATATTATTATTATTATTATTATTATTATTATTATTATTATTATTATTATTATTATTAATATTAGTATTTTTATTGCGTTAAGCACCAATATAATTTGGGAACAGGGGAATGGTAAATAAAATAAGACATTGTAACCATCGTATTTCGTTGCATTAGAATCCTATTTCTTAAAACAAATAACTAGAAGAAAAAACAAATAAATGAGTCAAACAAATGCAAAGAATTATAGCGCCAAATGTTGACAGAGAAAAAGAAAATAAACTAATGTTACAAAGCTCAAACAATTATGAAGAATTCTTATGGCTAACATCTGATCTCGGAACTTAGGACTTCAGTGTTCGTTAATGTACTACACCGTTTGCAATGTTTAAAAGTGGGCCTCTGATACAACAATAAATAATTACACTAGGAGCTAGAACAGAGAAAAAAGCAAAAAGCTTCCCGCGAGCACGTGAAAACTATTTAAAAAAATTATCACAAAAATTAGACTTAGTACCTATTACTGGTTTAAGCACCATTCAAAATGTAAACAATACAAGAAAATCAACCAGATGAGATTTGAGTTTAACTAGAATAAAATTTCATACAATATAAGTTTTAAATCAAAATAGAGTTTTTTCCACTCCACAACGACGTCGTGCCAGAACGAACGTCCTCCAAAATAGACCGAAATTTGGGAACAAGTAAACTGTAAATATATTGAGATCTTGTAAGCATCGATTTTTATTTCATTAGTTCCGATAAATATAGTTGGAGTTTGCCAAGCTGATGTACAAAGCGATGCTGATACAATAAGATTTTTGAAAACGATGCGTTGCCTAAATTGCAACCAGTGTAACTTCTTGAGGTAGGACGAGGTTGTTGTTGAAGGTGACAATCAAAAAATCAGAGACGCGGCAGAGTTCATTATTCGCTGAACATTTGCTCACAAAAAAAAGCTTGGCAGAAATTTATAAAACGAATAACAGTAGTTAATTCACTTATGACTGAGGTTATAACTTGATCTCGAATTGATCGCATTTTACGGAGATAACAACATGAATTCGGACAACGAAAGTTGATGTGTCGTTACAGAGTAGGATAACAATTATGTCTTCTAAAGGCAGTATGGATCTGGAAAGAAAAAAGGATCAAGAGCCGACCATAGTGACATACCCATCTTAACTTTTAAATCACGAGAAGGACATCCCGTAATGAAAACTTGTTGCGAACGATTCAAAAGATAATATTAAATAAACAGTAACAACACAGATTGCAAAACAAATTTTTTCGCTAATATTTCAAATAGAAACTGATGATCATTAATATCAAACGCCTCGAAAAATTGTATCCCAATATACATGTTGAGTTGAGCGCAACTCAACCAGATAACCAAAAAAGATCATCGAATATTTTTAGCAAAACCGTTTCCGTTGAATGCGAACAAAGATAAGCACTCTGATACATTCTCGTGAGACTTTCAGATTCCAGATAAAAAAAATTTGCTCAAAAACAACTCCTTCATCAACTTTCTACATAAACTTTAGATTTGTCACAGGGCGACAACTGGACAACAATGCAGGATCAAGGTTCGACTTCTTAATGATTGGCCACACGACGTCCTGTATAAAATTGTCCTGGGTTGAGAGTTGAATTGATTAACGCAGTGAAGTAGTCCGTAGTAATTGTCAAAACAATTTTATATAGCCTCGTTTGTGTTACATTACTCGGTGCCGTACTGTTCAAAATTGTTTGTCGAAGCAGTTGCAAATCGCTCAGTGTGAAATCCCGAAAATGCAAAGTGAAGTTGAATGTGATTCATGCAAATTTAGATCATTCGCTAGAGGTAGTGAAACCAATAGGTTTCCATTTTTTTAACAAAGAAAGAAAAAATTTTCTTTGCTAGAAATTCAGTCTCCTCTTGTAAGGACTATTACATTTTTTCCTTAGACTTTCTGTAGCATAGAATACCTAACACGCTTATCCCTTATGGCAACAATTTTTTGAGGTATTCATTTTCTTTGTTAAAAAGCCCAAAATACTCCAAATCTGAACTAGGAAACCGCCTTTTGGCTTTCTATCCCAATATACCTCACGGAGCGCGACTCAACCAGATAACAAAAAAATATCATAAAATACTTTCAGCATAGCCGTTTTTGTTGAATGCGAGCAAAGAAAAGCACTCTTAGACATTCTCGTGAGATTTTTAGATTCCAGATAAAAAGTAATTTGCTCAAAAACAACTCCTTCATCAATTTTTGAAAAGAACTTTAGATTTGTCACAGGAAGACAACTCGACAACAATGCAGGATCAAGGTTAGACTTCTTTATGAGCGGCCACACGACGCGCTGTTTGAAATTGTCCTGTCTGGAAAGTTGAATTGATTAACCCAGTGAACAGTCCAAATAAATTGTCAAAAAAAATTACATAGCATCGTTGGTGTTACATTTCTCGGTGCGGTACTGTTCAAAATTGTTTGTGGAAGCAAATGAAAACCACTCAGTGTGAAAAACCAAAAAATGCTCAGTGTAGTTGAATGTGATTCATGCAAATTTAGACCAATCACTAGAGGTAGTGAAGTTAATAGGGTTTTCATTCTCTTAACAAAGAAATCAATAAACTTGTTCGCTAGACAGACAGTCTCCTCTAGTAGGGATTATTATATATTTCCTGAGAGTTGTTTCAGCATGAATACCATCAAGCTTATTTTTAATGGCAACAAGTTTTTTGAGGTATTCATTTTCTTTGTTAAAATGCCCAAAATACTCCAAAACTGAACTAGAAAACCGTCTTTTGGCTCTGTATACCAATATACATCACGGAGCGCGACTCAACCAGATAACAAAAAAATCATAAAATACTTTCAGCAAAGCCTTTCTCATTGAATGCGAGCAAAGAAAAGCACTCTGATACATTCTAGTGAGATTTTTAGATTCCAGATAAATTTTAATTTTGCTCAAAAAGAACTCCCTCATAAACTTTTAACAGGAACTTTAGATTTGTCAGAAGGCAACAACTCGACAACAATGCAGTATCAAGGTTAGACTTCTTTATGAGCGGACACAGGACGCCGTCTTTGCAATTTTCCTGTCTGGAAAGTTGAATTGATTAACCCAGTGAACAGTCCGGATAAAATGTCAAAACAATTTTACATAGCCTTGTTGGTGTTACATTACTCGGTGCCGTACTGTTCAAAGTTGTTGGTGGGAGCAAATGCAAACCACTCAGTGTGAAAAACCGAAAAGTGCTCAGTGTAGTTGAATGTGATTCAGGCAATTTAAGACCACTCACTAGATGTAGTGAAGTTAATAGGGTTTTCATTTTCTTAACAAAGAAAGCAATAAACATCATCGCTAGACAGTCAGTTTCCTGTAGTAAGGACTACTCTATTTTTTCCTGAGAGTTGCTTCAGCATACAATACCTAACATGCTTATTTTTAATGGCAACATGTTATTTGGGGTATTCAATATCTTTGTTAAAATGCACAAAATACTCCAAAACTGAACAAGGAAATCGTCTTTTGGCTTTGTATCCCAATATACATCACGGAGCGTGACTCAACCAGGTAACAAAAAAAACCCTAAAATAATTTCACCAAAGCGCTTCCGTTGAATGCGAGCAAAGAAAAGCACCCTGATACATTCTCATGAGATTTTTAGATTCCAGATAAAAAGCAGTTTGCTCAAAAACAACTCCTTCATCAACTTTTGACAGGAGCTTTAAATTTGTCACAGGGCAACAACTCGACAACAATGAAGGATCAATGTTAGACTCCTTTATGAGTGGCCACAAGACAACTTCTTTGAAATTGTCCTGTCTGGAGAGTTGAATTGATTAACGCAGTGAAGTACTCCTGAGAAATTGTCAAAACAATTTTACATAGCCTCGTTGGTGTTACATTACTCGATGTCGTACTGATCAAAATTTTTGGTGGAAGCAAATGCCAACCGCCCAGTGTGAAAAACCAAAAAATGCTCAGTGTAGTTGAATGTGATTCGTGCAATTTTAGACCATTCGCTAGTGTAGTGAAATTAATAGGGTTTCCATATTTTTTTAACAAGAAAGCAATAAACTTCTTTGCTATACATTCAGTCTCCCCTAGTAAGGATTATAATATTTTGTCCTAAAAGTTGCTGCATCATAGAATACCTAACACGCTTATTTTTAATGGCAACAATTTTATCGATTTTTCCTGTCTCTTTGTTAATATGACCAAATACTCCAAATCTGAATTAGGAAACCGACTTTTGGCTTGGGAATATCCATTCTTTCGTTAGGTTTTCTGAATTTTTCATCTCGATCTTTTCAATGTTCTTAGCTCATCATAAAAAAAAGCACAAACGATTTTCCACGTACTTAGTTTTTAGGGGATAGTCGTTATCAACATAATTGACTTCGTTCATTGAAGAACGTTTCAAGGAATTTTCAGGTTTTTCTCTTACGATCGGAGCAGCAATATTTTCTTCAAACGCTAACTCGTCAACATTTCGCCCTTTTCTGCTTGAGACTTTCCTTAATGCAAGTTTCTCCAGCTTTTGCAGAAGTTCAAAGTGCACAAATCCATGATCAGAGCTGGTAACAAAATTTGAGGAGTTACTGATACTTCAGCAATATCGAATGTTATAACTTGGTCTAAAATTCCACCACTTTTGTGGTTAGGCACAGTAACTTGCTGTTGCAGACCAAAATCAACCAAAAAGAAATCATATTTTTTGATGCATCAATTGATATTAGCATAGATTTATTGATATCACCTACAACGGGTAATTTTTTGAACGACAGCGCATTTTCTTCAAAAAATGATGTACTCTTTTTTAAGGACACAAACATTCGTATCTGGTCGACGGTATATACAGACCATAAGATACAAAGACATACACAGCGTGAATTTAATATTTAATGCAAGCCACCTCCGCGTTTGTTAAAATCTTGTTTGAAAAACCATCGACCCGCAAAGTTATATCATGGAACACCGGTAATCCTCCGCCATTTTTTTCTTCTCTGTTTGCACTGAAGTAATCATAACCATTTATGCAACATTGCTGCAGAAAAAGCTCTCCATTTGAACTACTTTTGATCCAAGTTTCTGTTAACACTATAGGTTTAAAATCATTAGCTTCAATAAAATTTCCTATTTGCACAGTCTTGTTGCGAACTCGTCTTGAAATATGAAAGCAAACTTTCACACGGTCACTGACAGATTTGAAATTAGATAATCAAGCATATAGGAAAACCAACCACTCCCTGCCTTTCTTATTCAAACAAAATTGTAAAAATGGCACAATGTTGGCCAGAAAAATGGAGGTTCCACTTGATTTTTATCGAAACGAGATTCTTCTCTAGATATTTCACGGAAACAGAGTAGATCAACAACCTTGATCTTGAAATATTCTCTTATGTCATTCGTAGAGATAGAGTTGCTTAGGCAACCAATGTTGAGATGTCGTGTTTTTGATGACCGTTCAATTGCACTGACTGTCGTCTGATGATTAACATTTGTGTCCGTCTCGAAAAATTTGGTTTTCTGTCTTTAGACGTTTTGTCAGCAAACATGATTTCATTGCTTTCAGTTTTCCGTTTCTTTGAATAAGGATCGCTTGCAGTGCTGTCAGTCTGATTACTGGAAGCAGCTCTAAGATACGGACAATCCAGTTCCTTCAGAGAATTTATCTCCAGCTTCAGTAATTGAATTTCAGAAATCAACGAGTGTTCTTTTTTTTAATTTATTTTCAAGATCAGATATTCGATCATGGGCTAATAAATCTGATGTAAAAGTTGTCGAACAAATTTGACAAGACCAAAACATCATTGCAATGCATTTTGTTGTCTGAGCAATTCGAGGGCGAGATGCATGAACACATTTAAGTTTTATTCGAACACAGATAACTCTCTTCTGCTTTGTACATAAAGCCAAGCGCACAGTGCATGGCGGATCAGTTGAGGGACGCGGAAGAGGATAATTTTTTTGTTTGGGTCAAAAAATACAGTACAAAGACTGCAGTAAACTATGAATAAGTCCTAATTAAAAAAATAATTTAAATCCTTTAACAAAAAATAAAAAGTACAAGATATAGCAAATAAATCAGTGGAAAAAATTGCAGAGAATTCTCGCGCCAAATGTTGACTGAAAAAAAAAACATAATGTTTCAAAAGCTCAAACAATTGCAAAGAATTCCTTTGCCTAAAATTGGATCTCGGAAATCAGGATTTCAGCGTTCGGCAAAGTACAACACCGCACGAATTAGTCGAAAATGAAGCATTCAGGTTTTTTCCGCCCAAATCTGAAATGACCGGTAGGTTGGGCTACACAAACAAAGTTCGGCCGTTGAAAGAAGAATAAATTACTGCAATCAAGAGCTGAAACAGAGTCAAATAGCCTGTCGGGTGCACGTGAAGACTATTTGAAAAAAAATTATCACAACAATTAGACTATCTACTTATTATTGGTTTAAGCACCATTCAAAATCTAAACAGTTCAAGAAAATTAGAGCAGAAGATATTTAAGTTTTAGCTTGAATAAAATGTCATATGGTATAAGTTTCGAATCAAAACAGAGTTTTCTTCCATTCCACAGCGACGGTATGCCAGAACGAACGTCTTCCAAAATTAGAGCGGCATTTGGGAACAAGTAAGTTATAAAAAATATTGCGACCTTGTTGCTATCGCATTTCGATTTTTAGATCCGATTAATATAGTGGGAGTTTTCCAAGCTGATGTAAAAAGCAATGCCCACACAATAAGTTTATGAAAAAGATGCGTTGCCTAAAATGCAAGCAGTGTAGCTGCTTCAGGTCCATAATTAGCAATTTAACTTTTTCGAACTATCATATAATCACTCTCATCCGCATTAAAACTCAGCTTTATTTGTTGAACCAACGTTGAATGGAGGTCAAAATATCATCAAACTGCCCTTGACTGAGGGTCGAACCGGATATAAATTCAAGAATGGTATCATGTGCGCAAAAACGATAGTTTTTTCCAGTTCTCTAAGATTGTCTTCTAAAGGCAGTGTGTATCTGGAAAAAAAAGGATCAAGAACCGACCCTAGTGATGCACCCAACTTAAGTTTAACGTAGTAGAAAAACATCCATTTACGATAACCTGTTGCGAACGATTGGAAAGAAAAATTTAAATAAAGAGTATTCCACGATGGCAAATCAATCTTTTTCGCTAATATCTCTAATGAAAATTGATGATCATTAATATCAAACGCTGCGAACAATTGTATCCCAATATACATCACCGAGCGCGACTCGCCCAGAAAACAAAAAAGATGATAAAATACTTTCAGCAAAACCGTTTTCGTTGAATGGGAAAGTATATTTCCGTTAGATTTTTAGATTCCAGAATTAAATTGATCAAAAACAAATCCTTCATTACCTTTTGACAGAAACTTTAGATTTGTCACAGGGCAACAATTTGACAGCAATGCAGGATCAAGGTTATATTTTCTTCATGGGCATCCACACGATGCCCTGTTTGAAATGATTTGGAAAGTATCCTGTGTGGATATTTGAATTGATTAACGCAGTGAAGTCGTCCGGAGAAATCGTGAAAACAATTTTACGTAGCCTTGTTGGTATTACATTACTAGGTGCCGTAGTGTTCGAAATTTTTAATGAAAGCAATTGCAAATCACACAGTGTGAAAATCCGAAACGTTTCCAATGTAGTTGTATGTTAGTGATGCAAATTTAGACAGTTCGCTAGAGGTAGTGAAAACAATAGGGTTTCCATTTTCTTAACAAAGAATGCAATAAATTCTTTGCAAGACATTCAGTCTCCTCTAGTAATGACTAATTGTTTTTTCCTAAGAATTGCTGCAGCATAGAATACCTAACACGCTAATTTTTAATGGCAACAAATTTTAAGAGGTATTCATTTTCTTTGTTAAAATGCCCAAAATACTCCAAAACTGAACTAGAAGACCAATTTTTGGCTTTCTATCCCAATATACATCATCGTGATTTGGCTGGTGCCTAATGACTGCGGCAGGTCAATATTACTTATTCCTAAGACTTTCATAGATTACCTAACACGCTTATTTTTACAAGCAAAAATTTTTTTGAGGGTTGAATTACTCCCCAGTTGAATTAGGAAGCCTCCTTTTGGCTTGGGAATTTCCATACTTCCGTTAAAATTTCTCAAACATTCTAACCGATCTTTTCATTGGTCTTAGCTCATCGTAAAAGAAAGGACACCTTTGATTTTGCACATATTTATCTAATTTTCAGAGGATGTTCCTTATCGACATAATTGACTTCGTTCAAAAAACACACTTTCAGGATTATATTTGACGATCAGAGCAGCGATATTTTCTGCCAAAGCTAACACACCAACAATTAGGCATCTTCTGCATGAGGCTTTCTTCACCGCTAAATTCTCGAGCTTTTGCAGAAAGTCAAACTTCTCAGCTCCATGATCAGTGCTTGTAACAACATTCAAAGAGGTTTTATTATTTAAACCACCTCGGATTTTTTAACCTGGTCCAAAATTCCACTAATGTTGTGATTAGGCACAGTAGCTTGCTGTTGCAAATCAAAATCATCCAAAAAGAAATCCAATTTTTTGACGCATCCTTTGATAGCAGCATAGAAATATTGGTATCACCTACAAAAGTTAATATTTGAACAACCGCTCTTTTACTTCAAAAGATGAATTTAACTCAAATATAAAGACACCAACATTAGTATTTGGTCGACGGTATACACAGACCAAAAGTTACAAAGATTTACACAGCTTGAATATAATAAAAACCACCTCCGCGTTTGTTAAACACTTGTTTGAATAATTTTTGTCTTTTCGTCTTTGCATTTTTTGTCTTTTCTGTTTGCACTGAAGTAATGATAACCCTTTGTGCAACACTTATTGCTAGAAGCAGCTCTAAGATACGGACAATCCGTTTTCTTCAGAGAATTTACCTCCAGCTTCAGTAATTGAATTTCAGAAATCAGCGAGTGTTCTTTTTCTAATTTATTTTCAAGATCAGATATTCGACCAAGTGCTAAAAAATCTGTTGTAAAAGTTGTAGAACAAATCGGACAAGACCAAAATATCATTTCAAAGCATTTTGTTTTCTGGGCAATTCGAAGGCGAGATGCATGAACACATTTAGGTTTTTATCGAACACAGATAACTCTCTCTTGTTTTGTACATAAAGCCAAGCACACAGTGCTTGGCGGATCAGTTGAGGGAGGCGGAATAGGATAATTTTTTTATTGCTTAGGTAAAAAAAAACAGTTCAAATACTGCAGTAAACTATGAATAAGTCCAAATTAAAAAAATAAATCCTTCAACAAAAAATAAAAACTACAAGATATAACAAATAAATCAGTCGAAAAAATTGCAGAGAATTCTCGCGCCCAATGTTGACTGAGAAAAAAACATATTGTTACAAAAGCTCAAACAATTGCAAAGAACTCTTGTGCCTAAAATTGGATCTCGGAAATCAAGATTTCAGCGTTCGTCAAAGTACAACACCGCACAACTTAGTCGAAAATGAAGCATTCAGGTTTTTTTCCGCCCAAATCTGAAATGACCGGTAGGTCGGGCTACACAAACAAAGTTCGGCCGTTGAAAGAAGAATAAATTACTGCAATCAAGAGCTGAAACAGATTCAAATAGCCTGTCGGCTGCACGTGAAGACTATTTGAAAAAAAGTATCACAACAATTAGTCTTCCTACTTATTGTTGGTTTAAGCACCATTCAAAATCTAAACAGTACAAGAAAAATAGAACAGAAGAGATTTCAGTTTTAGCTTGAACAAAATTTCATGTGGTATAAGTTTCAAATCAAAACAGAGTTTTCTTCCATTCAACGGCGACGGTACGCCAGAACGAGCGTCTTCCAAATTTAGAGCGAAATTTGGGAACAATTAAATTGTAAAGAATATTGCGACCTTGTTGCCATCGTATTTCGATTCTTAGATCCAATAAAAATAGTGGGAGTTTGCCAACCTGATGTAAAAAGCAATGCTCATACAATAAGTTTATGAAGAAGATGCGTTGCCTGAATTGTAAGCAGTGTAGCTGCTTCAGGTCCATATTTAACAATTTAACTTTTTCGCACAATCATATAATCACTCTCATCCGCATTAAAATTCAACTTTATTTGTTGAACCAACGTTGAATGGAGGTCAAAGTATCATCAAACTGCCCTTGACTGAGGGTCGCACCGGATATAAAACCAAGAATGGTATCATGTGCGCAAAAACGATAGTTTTTTCCAGTTCTCTAAGATCGTCTTCTAAAGGCAGTGTGTATCTGGAAAAAAAGGATCAAGAACCGACCCTAGTGATACACCCAACTTAAGTTTAACGTAGTAGAAAAACATCCATTTACGATAACCTGTTGCGAACGATACGAAAGAAAAATTTAAATAAAGAGTACACCACGATTGCAAATCAATCTTTTTCGCTTATATCTCCAATGAAAAATGATGATCATTAATATCAAGGGCTGCGAACAATTGTATCCCAATATACATCACCGAGCGCGACTCGCCCAGAAAACAAAAAAGATGATAAAATACTTTCAGCAAAATCGTTTTCGTTGAATGGGAGCAAATAAAAGGTATATTTCCGTGAGATTTTTAGATTACAGAATTAGTTTGATCAAAAACAACTCCTTCATTACCTTTTGACAGAAACTTTAGATTTGTCAAAGGGCAACAATTTGACAGCAATGCAGGATCAAGGTTATATTTTCTTCATGGGCATCCACACGATGCCCTGTTTGAAATGATTTGGAAAGTATCCTGTGTGGATATTTGAATTGATTAACGCAGTGAAGTCGTCCGGGGAAATCGTGAAAACAATTTTACGTAGCCTCGTTGGTATTACATTACTAGGTGCCGTAGTGTTCGAAATCTTTGGTGAAAGCAATTGCAAATCACTCAGTGTGAAAATCCGAAACGTTTCCAATGTAGTTGTATGTTAGTCATGCAAATTTAGACAGTTCGCTAGAGGTAGTGAAAACAATAGGGTTTCCATTTTCTTAACAAAGACAGCAATAAATTTTTTGCTAGACATTCAGTCTCCTCTAGTAAGGAGTAATTTTTGGCCTTTTATCCCAACATACATCACAGTGACTTGGCTGGTGCCTAATGACTGCGGCAGGTCAATATTACTTTTTCCTAAGAGTTTCATAGATTACCTAACACGCTTATTTTTAAAAGCAACAAATTTTTTGAGGGTTCAAAATACTCCAAAGTTGAATTAGGAGGCCTCCTTTTGGCTTGGGAGTTTCCATTCTTCCGGTAAAATTTCTCAAACATTCTTACCGATCTTTTCATTGGTCTTAGCTCATCGTAAAAGAAAGGACACCTTTGATTTCGCACGTAGTTATTTAATTTTCAGAGGATATTACTTATCGACATAATTGACTTCGTTCATTAAAACACGCTTTCAGGATTATATTTGACGATCGGAGCAGCGATATTTTCTGCCAAAGCTAATACGTCAACAATTAGGCATTTTCTGCATGAGGATTTCTTCACAGCTAAATTCTCGAGCATTTGCAGAAAGTCAAACTGCACAGCTCCATGATCAGTGCTTGTAACAAAATTCAAAGAGGTTTTATTACATAAACCACCTCGGATGTTTTAACCTGGTCTAAAATTCCACTAATGTTGTGATTAGGCACAGTAACTTGCTGTTGCATAGCAAAATCATCCAAAAAGAAATCCAATTTCTTGACGCATCCTTTGATAGCAGCATAGAAATTGGTATCACCTACAAAAGGTAATATTTGAAAAACAGCTCTTTTACTTCAAAAAATGGTCCTAACTCACATATAAAGACGTCAAAATTGGTATGTGTTCGACGGTATAGACAGACCAAAAGCTACAAAGACATACACAGCGTGAATTTGATAGAAACCAACTCCGCGTTTGTTAAACACTTGTTTGAATAATTTTTGTCTTTTCGCCTTTGCCATTTTTGTCTTTTCTGTTTGCACTGAAGTAATGATAACAATTTGTGAAACACTTATTGCTGAAAGCAGCTCTAAGATACGGACAATCCGGTTTCTTCAGAGAATTTACCTCCAGCTTCAGTAATTGAAAGTAAGTTTAAAATCTTTAGCTTGTTGCGAACTGACTTTGCATTTTGTAATGAATTTTTCACACGGTCACTGACAGATTTGAAATTAGAAATTCATGCGTCAAAGGAGGCCAGCCACACATTCGCTTTCTGATTTAAATAAACTTGTAAAAATAAAACATTTTTGGGCCAGAAATCTGGATATTCAACTCGATCTTCAAGCGAGATTCTTCTCTAGATATTTCACGGATATAGAGTAGATGAACACCTTT
Source organism: Convolutriloba macropyga (assembly GCF_964194025.1). Classification (NCBI taxonomy): domain Eukaryota; kingdom Metazoa; phylum Xenacoelomorpha; order Acoela; family Convolutidae; genus Convolutriloba; species Convolutriloba macropyga. Next base: position 58,520,628 of record NC_134478.1, read on the forward strand.
GCTGTTGCAATAATCTCTTATGTCATCCGTAGAGAGAGAGAGAGAGAGAGAGAGTTGCTTAAACGAATAATGTTGAGATTCCGTGTTTTCGGTGGCGATTCAATTGCACTGACTGTCGTCTGATGATTAACATTTGTGTCCGTCTTGAAAAGTTTGGTTTTCTGTGTTTAGACTCATTGTAAGCAAAATGATTTCATTGCCTGCAGCTGTCCGTTTCTTTAAATTACGGTCACTGGCAGTGCTGTCAGTTTGATTACTGAACGCAGCTCTAAGATACGGGTAGTCCAGTTTATTCAGAGAATTAATCAGCAGCTTCGGTGATTGAATTTCAGAAATCAGCGAGTGTACATTTTGTATTTTTTTAGGATCAGATATTCGATCAAGGGCTTATAAATCTGTTGTAAAATTTGTCGAACAAATCGGACAAGATCAAAATATCATTTTAAAGCATTTTATTGTCTGAGCAATTCGAAGGCGAGATGCATGAACACATTTAGGTTTTTATCGAACACAGATAACTCTCTTGTTTTGAAGATAAAGCCAAGCACATAGTGCATGGCGGATTAGTTGGGGGAGGCAGCGGGGATAAATTCTTTTTTGTTTGGTACAAAATATACAGTCCAAAAACTGCAGTAAACCCCGAATATTAATTTTTAAGTTAAATTTTATTTTTATTTCCTATTTTATATTTTTTAAAAATATATGATTTTTAAAATTTTAGAAAAAAAATACTGAACACTACAATTTATTTCTCACTGTTTTAAATTTTGCAAAACACTCCGACATTTGGAGGAGAATTTGAGTCACAGTTTTAATTTCCAAAGAAATTGGCATATTAGTTGGAATTGCTAGCTTTTAACTTTAATTGAGTACGCCAACAAACGTTTAGTAAAATGGACCCAAATCCACTGTACACCTGAAAAGACTAGAATAGCAATCAATGTTTGGTTACTTAAACAAACATATCTTTCTGCCGGCTCTAATGGAAGGCTGATAACTGCGTTAATTAAAATTTCTCTTTCTTTACCAAAAAATATATGTTTTTAAATGTTTCTTGTCGTGTCAGGATCTTTTGACTCGGACGCTATATTTATGATCATATACTTTTTGCTAATAAATGTTGTTGCTGGTCGAGAATAATTACTTCCTGCAGACATAAAACAAACTTAACAGAGATGTTATGCAGGTGCAATTGAAAAAAGTAACAATTAAATACACTAGAAAACGCAATATATTCCATTCTGTTACTTTTTTGTTACCTTTTCTAGGTCTTTTGAATACAGAGAGCAGTTTTCCATATGAACTGGCCTGTTGGCCGCACATAATTTTGTCTAGAGAGGGGGAATGTTCAAATAATCTGCAGGACGCGTTTTTACCCAATTGGAATTGCAAAAACAACAAACACTCTCCTCGAAATGTATGGTTACTCTGAAATTTATTCTAAAATCATGACCCGTTCTTTCAATGTGAAAATTGACTTCGAAGTTGGGAGATACAATATAGTTGAACTGTGCAATGGAACCAGTGGATCGAATAAACTCTGACAGAAATTTTTGTGAAAATCTTATGTATTAGCCATTTTTTAAATTATAATGCTAGCTCAATTTATATTTAAATGGTAGTTTAAGCATATATTAGAGCACAAATTCTGGGAAAATTTGATTGTAATGCTAATTAACAATATTGATTCGTGGTGTTTAATACTTATAATACTTAATGGAGCCCAAATTTCATCTGATAGCTCCTATCAACTCCAAAAGCCTTGACATAATTTGCAGAACTGGATGTGCTTAATCACAAATGCCACCCCCAATTGTTGCTGTTTATTTTTTTTTACCGATTTTTTCAATGCAAATTACCATTTTTTATGATGAGATATAAACTTAACCATAGTTCGTAATTCAGATCATTCACAATTTTATTAAAGATTGTTATAATTCTGATACACAATCTGATTACTGTCAGATTGCTAAATATGTGCTACTGATTGTTTGGATTACCCTCCTATTTACTTGATTGTAATTTTCTTTCGTTGTTTAGTTAAACATATTGCCGATGTTATAGTATCTTCATATTCATAGTTTAAGACCAATTGATTTTGAAACACTGCTTGTGCCAATGAAAATATTATGTAGAGCTACTTAGTCCATTGATTCTGCATATTTATCACATAAAGTTCAAACAACATTTATGCAATCACCGTTTTTTCTTTTTGAAGTGACATCAAAAAGAAATATCAAGGTATAGGCAGATTTTGAAGACATCAAAAGAATTCAATCAAAAGTCGGTTATAAATTATTTGTTCTTTTGTCTTTTTGTCTTATAGACGAGCCTAAATTGCTAAATTGTCCATCAGAAATCTTTAAGAACAAATCAAAAAGATAAATTACGCTGAATGATTTTTATCTTTCAAGTATTTGCATTTGCAGTGAGTATTCCGTATCTTGACAAGGAACCCCTTTAGATACATCTTAGAGCCGCAATCCAGGTCTCCAATACTTAATGCTAAACTGGACAGAAAAAAAAATGGAAACCACTTCGAAGAAAATTGAATACAAAAAGATTTGAACTGCACTTTCAGACTCATCTTCACAAGACAAGTGGGATCTTCACACTTTAAGGCAGGTCAAACGAACCCACTGAGTCAACTTAAATTCCACACGTTTCAATTCTACAGCCAAAATAGCAAATATTGGATTGTTGAAAGGGATTGCGCAGATTTGTGTAAGTTTATTTTCAATACAGTGACATCTACTCCGCTTTTATTTAGAAAAGAGTCCAAGAGATCGTAATTTTTAGAGACGAAATTAAGACCCTAGCAATGCTACTTCTAGGCAAGTGACGATGTGTTACAAGATAAGTTTTTTGTTGGTGTGGAGGATGTGCATCAAGCAGTTGGTGGAAGTATCAAAAGAAAAAAACAAAATCTGGGAGAGATCTTCCTAAAATGAGATTCCGGACTTTTGGTTTGCGTATTTTCACTAATGAGATCATAAGCTAACAGCCTGCTGAAAAGGTACAAACATACAAGTATCTCAACTCGCGTCTGAATGAAGCGCTTCAAATTTTTAAGAAGAAAAAAACAACTAGAAACAGAAACAGCAAATAAAATTGTACAGAATCGCAATCAGAGAATCCAAAATAAAATCTTTGCAAGAAAAGATGACGTTGTTACTTTTGCGTCACAATAAACATCAACTAAAATTTGAAAACATGAACCGAAGCCTTGCTTCCCTATCACGAAAACAATCCGATTCAATAGATTTTAGGTTCAGCATATTCCGCTTTTGAACAAGAAACTAGAGGAGTGGTTTGATAAATATTCTAAGATGCAGACTCATATGTACACAATCCTAAGCTCCCAAATGCAGTAAACCGCTTAATAAAAAACGTTCTTGACAGCCAACGAGCCAACCGCTTTTGCGCAGACTACTGGCGTGAACAAGTTTGAAATTCAAAAGTGAACTTTAATTAAAATAAGACAAAACTATTTGAATTTAAAGGCAAAAACCATTAATAGCCCAAAACCAATAGGCTGAAACCTAATTGCACTGCTCTTAGATTGCTAAAAATCTGCTTCTGAAAGTTTAGAATGTCCTCCTGTTTGAATAATATTCACTTTATTTTGTTGTTTACATAATAACATTGCTGATTTTATGGTAACTCCATATTCATAGAGGAGGACGAATTGATTTTGACGGAAAACTTGTGCCAATGAACTTATATATATGAACTTATATATAGCTGCAACTTGTGCCAATGAACTTATATATAGAGATAATTATCCCTCTGTTTCTGCATACCTATCACACATGTACACAAACAAAATGTACAAAACATTTTTGCAATCGCCACTTCTCCCTTTTTGAATGCCCTCAATTTGAAATATCAAAGAAAAGCAGATTTTGAAGGCAACAAAATTTATTCATTCAAAGATTGCAAAACAAATAATTGTTCCATTTTCTGATTTGTCCTATAGATGTGCCTAACTTGCTGATATGTTCATCAAAAAACACAAGGTAAAAATCAAGACGAAAAATTTTGCTGGGAGCGTTTCTATCTTTCAAACAGAAGCGAGGGCTGTGATATCTACTAATTTTGCCAAGGAACCTCTTCGGATAGACTTTGGTACGACAACCCGGGACCCCACTACTTTAGTGCTAAGCTGCAATGGAATCAACATGGAATCTACAGCCAAGGAAACTGAATACGGAAACAGAAATTATTTCGACTACACTTCGAGACTTTTCTTCACAAGACAAGTGGGATCAGTACAAAGCAGATGAAAAGCACCTACCAGGTTAAAGTGGTTTTTGTTTTTTCAATTTCAGAGGAAATGCGCAGAGTTATTTAAGTATATTTGCAATGCAGTGTCTTTTTATTCGCTTTTATCGAGAAAAATGGCCAACAGATCAATCTTTTTCAGACAAATATAACACCCTAGCGACGCAATGTGAAAACAGATGACGATGGATCACGAGAAGGCAAATTAGCTGGTGCAGAATAAGTGCCTGGAACAGTTTGTGGAAATGATAACATCAGGAAACAAATTTTGCTTAAAAAATTGCTAAAAAAGCTATTGCGGACTTTTTACCAATAAGATCATTGGATGATAGCCTGCTAGACAAAAGGAATAAACGAGAGAAAAAAACAAAAATGTTTATTTCAAATATCTCATCACTCGCCTAAACAAAGCGGTTTAAGTAGATCAAAAAAGCAGTTAGAAACAGAAATAGCTAAAAAAAAAGTTGTACAAACTGAAAACAGAGAATCCGAAATGATGTTGCATTAACGAATAGAGTTTAAAAAATTGAAACACGAACATGAGCTTCATCTCAAATGTATGAACGTCAACTCAATGCCTGCTTCAAAAACATCAAAATAGTAAAGTTTGACAGATGTTAGGGTCAACTTATTTCATTTCCGCAAGGAAGATTTGAAAATGAAATTTGTGGAGAGTGTTGATAAGCAAGAAAAAACAGACTAATTTATGCACAATGTTAAGATTTCTGATGCAGTAAACCGCGCAAGAAACACAATGATGACAGACAAACACCCTTTGCCTTTTTTGGTTACTACTGATATCAAAAATTTTGTAGTTTCAAAGAGTTCTTGTGAATATGATATGGAAAAAGAGTAAACAAATTGGGATTATATCGCAAAACCATTCCTACACGAAAACCAATTGGTCGATGGTCCAATAAAGTACGGCTATTTTCAACTTTTCCAGATTCAAATTAGTAGAATTTTCTGGCACTCCTTTGGATGTCCAGAGTGGTTTGCTGATTTTACAGCATTAGTAATTAGTGCACCGCTTTCAGTTAGTTAGAAATTGAGAAATTGAGTCTCCTAAAGGTATTACTTGAAAAGCAAAAGTAGTTGCTGCTGGAACGGGATTTTCTTGTCAAATGTATAACAAGGTAACAAGGTCCCAAGGTAGCACTTGAGAGAAATTTTGGACGCCCTCAGATAATGGTTAATAGACAGCTGAAGCTGATTAACTCATAGATTTAATGAAACCTGATGAAGCTAAGGCCATGATAAAATTCACTCAAATTGCTTTAAGATATGTCAACGCGCTCCAACAGTTCAATTATGTCATCTGAATCGGTACTACATAGTTTTTTGCGAAAACTATTTCGGGAATTGAGAACCGAGTGACTCTTCAAGCTAAGGAAAAGTGGCCAACATCAAGCTATTTTTATTGAATTCAGTAACTTCTGAACGAGGTAGTTTTTTTGTTTGACGGTATATTCTCAAAGTTTCCAAGCTCTGATAGACCAAAGCAGTTGAAGTTTACACGAGGAAAAACAATAATCAGCACAAAGTCATCAACATTTTCAAAGCCTGGAAAACAAACCATAATTAATGTTCAATGAAAGACGGAGATCATAAACGTTACTTCTACAAAAAAAATTAAACTTTATACCGTAACAGAAAGATACGAATTCACCAAGGAGAATAAATTTTTTTCCTTTTGAATCAGTGGTCCTCATCTCAATAAAAGCGAAAGGAAGAAAGAACTGGTTGTGTGAATGGTTGGACCAAAATCAACTTCTTCGAATAAATTAAAGCGGAGGCAACCACATACTTTTTAGCAATTAAGCAAAGATTAGTGAGTCAGCGAATAATGACAACATCATTATCATCAGTGTCACTCACTGATTTGTCAACGTCGCTTGCTAATGACAAGTTATCATCTAAAAGAGATTTTCTTCAAATTGTAAAAGTGTCAGTATCCAATGGCAAATAAACACGAACAACGTTAGCACTTTTAGACGGTGGATCAAATACTTCATACCTGGTTATCCAAGTCAAATAACATACAAAATTGAAACGATAGAGTTCGTTATCAAATGTCTCCAGCGTCAATGGTCCTGGAAAAAACACACTGATTTTTTTGTGGCTGAGATCAGAGTATCTATGGAAAGCATAAAAACTTTCAAGGTTCTCTTTAATTCTCAACCTGAGATTAGTCTTGGTTCAATTGAGTACAATTACAGAGACTTGAATTTGAATTTTCTGACCTACGCGACTTGCAAATTTTCATTTTCGTTAGCTGATGTTAAAAATATCATAAGATAAGTTGAATGTCACCCTCAAAAAGCAGTTTAATTTCGCCAAAGCAGCAACTCAAGTAATCATGTCGATATGAGAACTGATCTCCGTTCAACCATTAGCTGGCCAAATGTAAGACAAAAAACCATTTTACGTTTGTACAATCAAAGACCTTAGCAGATCAAATAGCGGAATGATGGTGTGTCGAAACTTATGCATCAAGATTTATGACGAGCGTAAATCAAAAGTCGAACCGAAAGATGAAGCCATCAAGATCAGAGGAGAATTTACCCAAGTGTTGAAACGAGGTTCCGAGTTGAAAAGCTACAATATTAACAAAGAAAATGTTTAAAAAAAGTACACCATCAACTGAAATATTAAATTGCGAAATCAAAGCAATTGAGGCTGCGTCACAAATTTCATCCGTAATAGGACTACAGAGGAAAAAAGAGGAATGTTATATTCTGTAGTAATAATAATACTGTTTAAAGTAAGTAGTTTCCCTCGCTTGGTATTACTAAAGCTTGTCAATGAGACTAAAGGTTGCTGACAGCACTTTAGAACAGACGCCATCTGATATTGTCTCATGGGTTGTGAGATGCTTAGAAAATGGATTAGCGGAATGATACATTGTAGTAGGCAAAAACAGTATTACAGTATGACAGCGTGGTATAGCAAAACTGGAGCTTCAAGCGTATTTGTATTAAATGAGAATGCATAGTTTGATAAAACGCAAGCACAGAAACCCATGCAGAATAAATTACCACAGGACAGATTCAGTCACAGTGCTTCAATGGCTCTGATGCGCCAATGAGAGTCCGATTGTTTTTGTCGTCAATCCGGATATAGAAAAAATAGAAAAATCGACTGTAGACGATAAAGGAAAAGAAAATGATGCAAATATTTGAACCAAAAGAGTTTGCTTGGTTAACTGTTCTGTAGTCAATATAATATGATCTCAGTGGCCATATCTGCCAAACCAAAGAAAACCGAATAAAACGTCAATCAAAAGCAGTCGCAGACAAGACAAGTGCTCATCAACAATTATTAACTGAGATCGTTTTGGCAGTTTTAGTAATTTTTTATGTACCATTCTAAGGTTTCTTATTTTTTACTTTTAACACTGATAATCAAATCTTAAATTGTTAGCTATCACAAATCATTTGAGCTAAAAATGCTCTGATAAAAGATGTTAAATGTATATCATTCAAGGAAGTTCACGACGCATCACCTGTTGTAAAATCGCAGAATATACCTCCATAATCGTCATGCATTTCAAAGTTACCACCATTCATTGATGAAGAAGGAAGCGCACTTTGGTTAGGGAGATTGAAGAAATCATGCTAAACATATGACCAAAAACACCCAATAATACTCAATTTCAAGCATCCATCCGTCAGTATACTGGTTGAAAGTGAACACAAAGTGCAAACTCATGAAAGAGATCAAAACTTTTGAAACATTTTTCAGCAAATTTATTGTGTACATCGTTTGCAAAATTGTCAGCGAAGCTTCCGGAATAAATAATTCAAGTTGCGAGAGTATGCTGATAATAATCTTACACCAGAGATGGCGGATATACGATTTGAAAGTGTTGACAATGGACATTAACTTTTCGCGCCTGTGTGTATAGACTACTTTGGACTTTTTGCAGTAAGATACCTCCAACTCAATTGAAGGTGCCGTCTCTTCTTTTGCCTCAGTACTCGTCCAGGAGTACAGAAGTCGTCAATATTGAAGTGGCAAGCAATCTTGTTGCTGAGTCATGTGTTGCAGCAACGTAGAGATTAGCGGCCTGAAGCGGCAAAAAGAGTGACAATGGAACCAATTTTGCGGGTTCTTATAGTCAATTGAGGAATTATATGAAACATTGGAAATGGAATATAATCAGAATACAAGCGAAAAGAATTCCAATTTGCTATGGCACAAATTTTTTAGAAACTCCACCCAGCAAGTGCTCCTCAGGAAGTGTGTGGTAAAGGCTTGTACGAAGCTGTTCAGAGACAAAGCTCACTCTTCTTGAAGTAAGAGCCCCAACTGAAGAGCTACGACCGACAAAAGTGTGCATAGTAGAACAGGAATTAAGTTCTTGACCTATCGTGCCTGAGAGGAGTTATCAGATCCTAACACCAAATCACTTTCTTCCTGAACAACCATCGAAAACCACGGTACATAGTATATGCAGAGAAAAACAATGGTTCACGACAAATTTTCACAATACGCGAGCATACGCCTAACGTATTTGGAAGAAAGGAGTTTTTTTTTAAACTAAATGTTCTCCGAAGTGGACAAAGATTGAGATCAAAATTTTGAACAAAAAAAACAATTTGGTCTGAATTGTAGGCGCAACTATCAGGCGAAACGTTGTAAACGCAAGACTGGACGCCTTTGAATAGATTATCCGGGCTGTAACAGCATTGTGAGTTCAGCCCTAATTAAGTCAGGAGACAAAATTGTACTACCGAGAGAGAACGACTGTTAAATCGGCGCCAGTCTTCAGTCGTTTTCATGACAAAAACAGGGCTGCCAATGTTGATGCCACAAAAATATGTGCTGTAGAACCAGATCAATTTACTCAGAGGACTACTCAGAAAACTTTTGGACAGTTGATAACCCAATTGGGGCCACAAAATCAAACACTGATCGAAATGTACTGTAACTTTATACACTACGACACTCTAACCCTTTGTTTCAAAGTAAAAAATGACCTCGAAGTTGAAACTGGAGATCCAATATAGGGGGCTTATGACACTTATATTTAAGAACTGTATATTAAAAACATTGACAAAAATCTCTATTTTAGCAAAATGTTGAAGTTCTGGCTATAAATCAAACGCTTATTATAGTTAACCTAAATTTTACACTAATTTGAGTTGTATAAATTGCTTTTGAAAAGATTTTGAGTTGTATAAATGCTTTTGAAAATTAGAAGCAAAAATAACTGCAGACAAAATATAAAGAGAGTATTTCCGTTTGCCTTAAGAAGAAATCGATTGACTACCATCTGAAATCTGCTTAATCTGATCATAAAAAATGATAGAATAACAAGCCTACAATTTATAAAGACAAGATCAAATTGAACGAATCTATTCTGTTGCGGCCCCACAGTTTGAGGGCATATGTCTTGTTTGCCCCCAGGCACACGTTCCTAAAACTTTTTTGAATTATGAAGTCAATGGTCCATAATATGAAAGTTTTATGATTACAACTTTTTGTCATCCCGGGATGTTTTACATAACAACGTGCTATATAGTAATACATATTTCGTAACTGGGGGGCAAAGAACACTAGAAGACCGAAAGAGAAAAGGTACAGGTGAACAATGTTTGCGGAGTGTTTTAAACTAACTCCTTCGTACAGGAAACCGTCAGATCGATAACTTGTTGTGAGTCAATCTATTGGGATAAAAATACCGCTCGGAGTCAACTTTGTGGCTTTAGTCAACTTCGATACTTGTTAGTATTCAACTTTGATAATTGAATCATAAAAATTGACTTACAAAACTGGAAAAGATTGAAGGCATCAAAAAGTAGTTCTAATTAAAGTTAATTTACGGCGGGGTCGGAAATCTGATGCTACTGAAAACATGTTAAGGAAAAAAATTTTAACATTATTTTTTGGTTTTGCAAAAAGACAGATGTTTGCCAGCTCTACTAAGTGAAACACTTATTTCGCATACCAGAGTTCCCAAAATGCTGACATTTCGAATTTTTATACCACCGAAGTATCAAATGAAGCAGCCTAAATTTTTTTGATATCGGAGCTATTTTCATTTCAAAGATAGATCCACAATGTACTGATGTTTTGGGTGCTCTAACAATAGCCGAAGACTTCTCAAACCGCATGAGTAGAAACAGTGTCAACTTTTTGCACGAAAGCCACAAAATTTTGCGATTTTCCGACGATAGTTCTCAAGAAATTTGTGGAAGCAGCTTAAGCATCCATAAAATTTTGATGAGACTAAATTTTATAAAAATGAAAAAGACGGATACTGGCAAAATCAACGATAGAAATTTGCCAGTTTTCTATGCGAAGCAGTAAGTTGAGTACCACTTGATTACTTCTCAATTCTATTTTTCTTCATCAAATTCTCCTTAGATTTTTTAAGGCATATTGACCAATATAAAAAAGAGCTGGTAGTCAAATTACAACTTCTGAAAGAAGACTCATTTTTAACTATATTTTTTTCTTCATCCATACTTAGTCAGATTTTCAGGAATATAGACCATTTAAAAATCCATTGATTCTTAATCAATTCATACAATTCAGGAAATTATAATTAAAGACAAGAAATAAAAAAAATACTGGAAATGCGATTCACAATCAGGTGATATATTAATGTTCTAAGGAGTGCAGATCTCAGCAACTACTTAGACGAAAGCAGTGCAGATAGCGCACAACAGTACTTGGTTCTCCACGGGCAACTTGGAGCCGAAGTTCTGTACAACTGAAAAAAAAAACGCCAGCAGAAGTACGCTTTCAAAAATGCGTCAACATAAAATGTCAGATGAAATAAATATAATCTAATGTGGATTTAGAAATTAATAGAGATGGCAATTTCGAGCTTGTATCTTTTAAAGAAGAATTTATCGTCACCTTAGTTAAATTTTTTGGATTTCAATTCTGCTATTTTGTTCGTCTGCTATTCTCATAAAAATAACGTTCTGTATTTACAGTCCTCGTACTTGGGTATCAGGAAAAAAAGTTTTCTCCGGTCAGAATTCAATAAATCTGCGTGGATTCGGACATTGAATTTTCAATTAAGCAGCAATTAACTTTTTCAGTGTAGTTTTAAATAGTGGTAACTGGAGGCAGACATCGTTCAAACTTATCGCCATCGCTAAAAGTCTTCTGAAAAAAATTAGCACTAAAATTAATTTCTTTCTAACTGATTAATTTGACTTCAAAGTATTAAAGAGGATTTCTAAATCTTGAAAGTATTAAATTTTCCTTAATTTTTCCTGTTCTCAATCGGGTTGGTAATTTTTCTAAGTTCATATGAAGGGATTGTTCAGGGATTCTGCTAATTATTATTTTAATAATTATTTGATTATTAAAATATTTGATTATTAAAATAATGATTATTGATGAGTATTGCTCATATCTGCTGAAGCAGTTTCATCAAATGGCCAAGATATCTTGAATGGTGAAAACCAAAATGACCAATTAGGTGTTTTTAAAGGGAAATCTTGTGGCATTCTTACAAGAAGCAAACAATTTTTCCCCTCATGCGTTGTAAAATGTTTGCTGTCGGGACTGGAGACTCGACGCATCATAGCACATTATATAAATACCTTAGAAATGCAGATAATAACAACAAAGATCAATGTAATAATGAAAAACCTATAAGTGATTTATCCTCACCAAATTAAAATTTTTAGTTCTCGTCACCAACATAGAAATAAATTTTGTTAAATGAATTTCAAGGTTTAAGTGGAGGTATTGAGTTGTCTTAATGCTTACTATTAAATGTTCTAGTTCATCGCTGAGTTGCTCTCGAACCCAAGTCATAGAGATCAAAAATCCGAAACTTAGATCTCTAAATAATTCACATCTTTTAAAGATCCCAATTTTTCTCCATGCATTTTCTGATTTTTATATCAAATTGTGCGAAAACCGCACTAATTATTGTCAATTCCAAATTCTCGCCGAGAAATTGTCAATTTTTTTGCATTTAATGTTTACAGTTTCTGTTATCTCTCATGGAATAAGGCAGAGTTTGCATATTGAATAAATTTGAGGGTAAATTGTCTATTTGCTTCCTTGCCTGGTCTGAGGAGTTTAATCAACTAATTTTACAGCTAATATCACAACCAGTTTATACCTAGTTTCAATAAAAAATACAGTTTTATGATGACGCATCTCTTTATCAGTTGCTTGATAGAGTATTTTCAGTAAACTATCATTATAAACCATTACTACAATTGAATTTTTTTAAACACGCGAAATCTTGCCCCAATCTTGACCTTATATTTGTAGAAAAAATCGCCCAGCCGGTCAATACTAGAATATAACAAGGAAGCTCGGTAATGTGCGTTCGCACATTAAGTTACGACCCCGCTCATCTACATTTTTCACTTAATTGTCTACCAAATGAGGAAGATATATAAAAAATTAACATATCAACATATTGTTCAAAAATTACTAAAAGAATAAAACATAAAAGAACATAATATGGACATAATATAACTAACATAAAAGACGGCGATAAAAATCAAATAGTTGCAAATATTAGTTACGACCAAAATTCCTTTCCCATTTTTTGAAAACCATTAAAAACCAAATCAAAATGGCATCAGATAAAAATTATACTAAGAAGATTAACCGATACTTCATTAGAACAAAATGTGGGACTTTTCCTCAACGCCAAGTCGACAAGAAATGAGCAAAAGGGCAAAGTTTATTAAAACATTGCTTTTTTTTCAAAAGAATTAACTTTGAACCGATTAGAAATATTATGCATCAAATTTTCCTTAATTTTTCCTGTTCTCAATCGGGTTGGTAATTTTTCTAAGTTCATATGAGGGGATTTTTCAGAGATTCTGCTAATTATTATTTTAATAATTATTTGCTTATTAAAATATTTGATTATTAAAATAATGATTATTGATGAGTATTGCTCGTATCTGCTGAAGCAGTTTCATCAAATGGCAAAGATATCTTGAATGGTGAAAACCAAAATGACCAATTAGGTGTTTTTATAGGGAAATCTTGTGGCATTCTTACAAGAAGCAAACAATTTTTCCCCTCATGCGTTGTAAAATGTTTGCTGCCGGGACTGGAGACTCGACGCATCATAGCACATTATATAAATACCTTAGAAATGCAGATAATAACAACAAAGATCAATGTAATAATGAAAAACCTATAAGTGATTTATCCTCACCAAATTAAAATTTTTAGTTCTCGTCACCAACATAGAAATAAATTTTGGTAAATGAATTTCAAGGTTTAAGTGGAGGTATTGAGTTGTCTTAATGCTTACTTTCAAAAATCCGAAACTTAGATCTCTAAATAGTTCACATCTTTTAAAAATCCCAATTTTTCTCCATGCATTTTCTGATTTTTATATCAAATTGTGCGAAAACCGCACTAATTATTGTCAATTCCAAATTCTCGCCGAGAAATTGTCAATTTTTTTGCATTTAATGTTTACAGTTTCTGTTATCTCTCATGGAATAAGGCAGAGTTTGCATATTGAATAAATTTGAGGGTAAATTGTCTATTTGCTTCCTTGCCTGGTCTGAGGAGTTTAATCAACTAATTTTACAGCTAATATCACAACCAGTTTATACCTAGTTTCAATAAAAAATAGAGTTTTATGATGACGCATCACTTTATCAGTTGCTTGATAGAGTTTTTTCAGTGAAACTATCATTATAAACCATTACTACAATTGAATTTTTTTAAACACGCGAAATCTTGCCCCAATCTTGACCTTATATTAAGAGAAAAAATCGCCCAGCCGTTCAACACTAGAATATAACAAGGAAGCTCGGTAATGTGCGTTCGCACATTAAGTTACGACCCCGCTCATCTACATTTTTCACTTAATTGTCTACCAAATGAGGATGATATATAAAAAATTAACATATCAACATATTGTTCAACAAATTACTAAAAGAATTAAACATAATAGAACATAATATGAACATAATATGACTAACATAAAAGACGGCGATAAAAATCAAATAGTTGCAAATATTAGTTACGACCAAAATTCCTTTCCCATTTTTTGAAAACCATTAAAAACCAAATCAAAATGGCATCAGATAAAAATTATACTAAGAACAATAACCGATACTTCATTAGAACAAAATGTGGGACTTTTCCTCAACGCCAAGTCGACAAGAAATGAGCAAAAGGGCAAAGTTTATTAAAACATTGCTTTTTTTCAAAAGAATTAACTTTGAACCGATTAGAAATATTATGCATCAAATGAAATCATTGAGTGAGTATTTAATACTTCCATTGAGAGCTACTGAGACGTTTCATTATCCAGGATAAGTCATACGACAACAAAAAGAACGACAAATACAGGCAAAAAGGGAAATTTGCGCGAAAATATATGCACGAAAACGATGTCTCAACCAATTAAAAATTAAGCTGATCACTAAAAACATTAGAAGTTTTCGTTTGCGTTTTTTGCAAGTGACAAAATTTGTGAATCAAATAACGCTCATTTTGTGATACTGTGAAAAGAAAACAAAAAACCTACAACAAATGGGCAAATATGCAAAAATCTCTAATATTTTATGAAAAATGTTTGTACCAAGAACAAAGACCATTTGAGGAAAACAACAAAACCGTTATGAAGAGCAAATTGCTTTTCAACACATAAATGATGTGACTTGTCTATAGAGATGCCAAGCTACAATTTAACAGAATTAATTAGACAAATCTCAAAAATCTATCTCAAGTCTTTTTTAAAAATCAAATATTTTCAAAAATCATAGCCAACAAAAGCTTTAGTCTAAAAGAGTAGACAGTTTGTCTTGCAACTATTTGGGAACCTAATTGTGCCGCTTATTATTGAGACTAAATCATAAGAATACAAAATAACATTAAATACAAGCTGAACTAATAAGTTTCAGAAACAACTCTACGAAACCGCAGTTTTGAAGCCATCAAATTTATAAAATGTTAACCCCGAGAAAAGAAAATCTTTATTTGCCTCTCTTTTGATCATCATAACGTCTTTTTGTAAAACGACTATCAAAAAATGACAGCAAAAAGAACCGCAAAAAATGAAAAGTATTTAAACTTCACAAAATTCTTCTGAAACAAATTGTCCAAGCCCTGAAGACATCATTTAAAACGTTTAAACAAAAATTAAAGAAAATTATTTTTTGGTTCAACAAAACATTTAAAAGAGTTCTAAAAGTGAAGGATAAGTTACGAAAATGATACAACATTGTAAAAAAAGCAAAAAAAAACGCAAACCCGAACAAAAATGCATAAGTTGAAGAATACTGTTCTCGTATTTTTCAGAAATTTAATTGGAAAGTAAAAAAGCCATTCGCTGTTCACAGAAATCAGATATGAAGTTCATTTATTTATCTATAGTGGGCCACTGAGACCTTTAATTACCCAATATTTGGCATATGACCTAAAAAATTAACAACAAATAAAGGTCAAAAAAAAAAAAACTACCAAATTCTGCAAGGAACGGTGTCGCAGCCCTTAAAACCATATGTTATGAAAACTTTAAATACGTTCCGTTTCAAATGCTGTAAAGCTTTTTTCAGTTAGATTGTTAAATAATGTGGCAATTTGCCAAAGAAACAAAAACAACAGCAAAAATTGTCAATTATGCAAAAAAATCACCAAATTTGGTATTAAGACTCGTAGTAACAAAAGCAAGAATAGCTTATGTTAAAAAAATAGTTCGGCCACAAAGATAGTTTGTATTCTATAATGGAGAAACGTTGACCTGTACACACTGTGAATAAGCAAAATGTCCAAAATAAAATAAAAAATTGATAAGTTCAAAAAATCACAGAAGTTTCCTCAAAACAAACAAATTCAATAACATAAGAGACACTAGGTAAAAACCGAGTCACATACACTTCTTGTGGAAGCAATTTAGATCTTTGAGTGGTTCGACTTAAAAATTAGACTGTTAACAGAATAAAAATTGAAGGCAAAAGACAAGAACTCAGTCAAATTTTAATAAAACTCTTCCGCCAAAAAAAGCCTTTGGTTCTCTAAAAACAAACTATCTACATTGGGCCCCAAGTTTACGTAAATTGCGGTTGTCATTAACGAAGCCGTGAGTAAAAAATATTTTCAGTAATTAACATTAAAAAAACAAAGCAAGATATTTTGAACAAAGACTGCACCAAAATAAAAACCAAAAAGTTTCCAATTCTAAGAATCCATGATAATATCAAACCTTTCCCTGACTTTTTCGCGCGCTCAGCAAACCACCCACGTGCTCCAAGAGTTTGCAAATTTGACCAATGGTTAAAGAAATTCTTCAAATATCAAAAAAAACAAAGATGCATTTTGTATCATTATCGAGTTAAATCTGCAAAAAACGGCAAAATTTTAATACCAGAAGACTTTCATACGGCACCCGATTACAACTAGCGCTCTTTTGCTGATTAGGGAGTCTGTGTAGAGGTTTCTAGGTCACTAAGTCTGGGAAATTTTAACAAATTGGAGAAAAAAAAGCATATTTCATGCCGTTTTTGATGAAAAAAGTTAGAATTTTGAAAATTCAGCCAAAAACTTCAATCAAACATTTCAGCAACGCTCCTCTATCTCTAACGGTGACAACAGCACTTTTTTTTAAAAAATTT
The DNA here is from genome assembly GCF_964194025.1 of Convolutriloba macropyga. Classification (NCBI taxonomy): domain Eukaryota; kingdom Metazoa; phylum Xenacoelomorpha; order Acoela; family Convolutidae; genus Convolutriloba; species Convolutriloba macropyga. The sequence goes on from NC_134478.1 coordinate 58,537,490, forward strand.
TTAACATAATTTAAATTTATTACCGAAATGGTGCCAAATTTTAGCAAAAATTACTGAAAATGTTAACAAAAACAGTCGAATGTTCACAAAACTTTAAACCTCGATAACTCCCTGTAAAAAACGAAAATTGAAAAAAATCTTTTTTATTCCGTATTCTACGCTGGACGGGCTTTTTAATGATATCACTCACAATTCTCTACGAGTAATATATCGATCGGCCAAAATTGACTCGGCCAACAAAAAAAAACCCAGTTGAGTATATAGTTCCTCCCTCCCCACTAAAGTGGGGGTCGGAACAATAATTGAATGGCTTTTGAATATTTCAATTAATGTCTCTGTAAGGTTAAATCATTTAAATAATCTCTTCACAAAGATAAAAGAATACATTTTTTGTTCTGACGTTCATTACTACTTTTCAGATTATTTAAAATTTGTGGATAACTGCTCGTAAATTGAGGTATTGTTAATCGAATTAAGAAAATGGCTCACGGGGAAAGAGTCAATATCAAGTTATCAATTGTTTATTGTTAAATCGTAGTAAAATTAAAACTTTTGGGGGCAGGGGGGTTTTCTTTACCAGAGCAATATGTAAAAACTATACAATTCTGTTTCTTTGACCTTTCTTATTTTTCAGTTTCCTTGATATTTGGGAATAACTGTTGCTCCAATTTCTCCTGTTGAATTTTGTCCAAATCTTCCTGCTCTAGACCAACCCAGGTTGCCAAAATGTCCGGTTTCTTTGAGGTACTCAATTTATCTGGTTGTATATCCAGCAGAGGCGCGTCTTCGGTGAACTTGTAACTGTTTTTCCGAACTTGGTCGCCAATTTCGCCCCCATTCATGGGCTCTGGTAGCTCAACCCAGAGTCTGGAGTGTTTGACTGGGATTTCCTCGTCTGGTTCAGGATGAGAGGGGGTTTTGGGATCGAGCAGGCCTTCAATTTTGGCTAAAAATCAGGTGATTGAGTATTCGGTCGGAATAACTGGAGTTGGGCAAATATGGAGAGATTCATAAATTAGCAAAAATGATTTTAAAAGCAGAAAGTGCTGTCGGAATTAAATTGACTCACTAGAAAAGTCTATCATTAATCGAATCAATTCTTTTCTGTTTTTCTGTTTTGATACGCCCCCCCCCCCCCTCATTACTGCAAAGATACCGTAATGGGGGAGGAAATCTACAATTTCGTTGGAATACATTAAATTAACTCTTTAGTTAGACATCTCTTTATGGAATCGTAGTCAATCGCAAGGTTATAATCAGTTCAAATAATGAGCAGGTCAAATTGTCAATTCGACGCATCTCGAAATTGCAACCCACGTAATCGGGTTTTGAATGCTGCAGTATAATATCCCCATGACCAGCCTGATCTTGAAGATTGGTTGTTAATTTCAGTCTTAGCGCTCATTGAGAGAGACAAGCTAATGAAATTACTGATTGCAATTGCATTTCATTGTTGACCACATAGGGGGTCTATGCATTTGCAACTACTGTTAAAGTGGACCAGTACTGGATTCGAATCACCATCTCATACTTGCAAGCATAGTGTGCTCCCCATTTACAGACAGACAAATGAGCAGTGGAAAGCGTTCGCTCGCTTAAACACTCTTTCTTTACGGCTTTAAAACTTGAACTGAATGTTTTTTAGATCAAAATAGCTTCTAGAAGAACATTTAATTCTGTCTTTTTTGTTCTTGAATAACCCTGTCAATTACTCATATGACAACGAATTCCACAACTTCGATGGAATGTGATGTCAACTAAGAAGTGTACAAAGAGCTACATAGATACTGTGCCATATGAGGAAAGCAGAAAAGCGTTTCAAAAAATGGCGGCAATTTTTACAGAAAAAGCAATTGAAGATGACGCCAGGTTTCCACACTTGCAAAAACTAATTGCAGATATTAACGAGAGGTCCGCGAGCATGAAAAATAAACAGCTCCAAAGACTCTCTGATCATCGAGTATCCACCCTTCGATGCTAGAAAAATGGGAACCGAAGAACTTTTTGAAAACATTGAAAACTTTTGCAAAAACTTTTAAAATTTTGATATCGTTGAAAGTAATATGAAAGCATGTCACGTGCTGCCCACCAAACGAGTACTGCCGGCTAATCTTATGCCCCCTGTTATTTTAAAAATTTTGCAGTTTCATGTAAAGGATAAAGTTTACAAACTTAGAAGATTACTCAAAGCAGATTCTTAAAAAAACCACCACCCAGCTTATCCCGTGAATGGTAAATTGATTTATATTAAAAAGCGCTTGCCTCTTTTTGAATCTATGATCAATTTTGCAGCTGAAGACATCAGCTTTGTAATTTCTACTTACAAATGAGCAGTGTCTGTCCTCTGTTCTGATTCCAGTGACCCCAATAGAATCAATAAAAAGTTTGTGCTTGCAAATAGCATTGAAGATCTTAATCAATTTGAATACTCAGTTAGAGAGAAAAATAGAATGAATTACTATTCGGGCAGAAATATAACTCACATCCTTAATCATTTCAAGAAGAAATTCATTCCAGTAAATGATGGAAGTGTGGATAAAGCCAAAGATTTTAAATCAACCTTAGATAAAAAAAACTATGTGAATTTGCGGTGTCCGTTGATAGTGTTCAACATGTTAAGTAACTATACCTGTGTTATATTATTAAGATTCTAATTCTCTTGTTATCATGATATATTGAATCAGTAAAAAATTCTTGTTCTTTTAACTTCATGAAAGACTGATATCTGATTATTGAAATGAAATAAATTTCAATGGTTTGTATTGTTATTGATTAACTGACAGCCCAGAAACTTTTCAAGAAGTGCAGCAATTCAAATATGAAATTTTTCTTCTGTTTTCTTTTTTTTCAGATTTTATCTTTTTTTCTCGTCATTTTTCTTCTCCGTAAATTCTTGGGCTCTGTATTAAAATTTTAGATTTTCATAAGACGTTCTTAAATCAGAAATATCTGTCAGAACGTTACTTGTTGCAGTTTTCTTCATTAAGCGATATTGAAATGCACCACAAACAGTCTCCTATCGTAATAAAATGGTTTGCTAGATTTCATTGTCCGCAGACAGTAAACTAATAATTTGGAAGAAAAAAAACATGTCTGTTAAAAGTGTTAGTTTGTCTAAGGTGTGGAGTTTGCAACATCCAATTGTCCGCACGAAACAATCTGCTCAACTGATTTAACAATAAAGAAAAAGAGAACAAGCGGGAGGAACGGGGAGAAGAGGGAGAAGGTGGAAGGTAGGGGAGGGGAGAGGGAAATGGGGATAGGAGTGAGAGGACGGGGCAGGAGTTGGAAAGGGGAGGGAAGGAAGGAGGAAAGTTTCACATAGCTGAACTGCTTATAAATTCTGATTGAAAGAGTTTGCCAGGTGCGATGGTCCGCGTTCAGCCAAAACAACTCCAAAAAACATAAACGAGGTTACAACACCTTTAATTAGACTTAGGTTGACCCCTTTGAGACATGCGATTGTCCGCACTTTGCAATATGGTTACATGTTACAATTATTTAGCAGATTTAAATGACAAACGTGGTTTACTGGATGCGATTGCACGCAGATAGTAAACTTCTTTATCTTGAGCTATTAGTGTTTATCATTGTTGTTTGCATGTTTTAAGTGTGCACGGACTGGATTTTTTGTGACAAAATGTTAAATCTAAAAATATACTAAGACAAGAAGCCATAGGAAAATAAATAATGTTACAGCAAGTGGTATAAAAACTCCTCATCTGAAAAGAAAAATTTATTAATTCTTCACAAATTTCGCTTGCTAGGCGCAGGTTACGATGAACTTATGAAAAATGTCAAGAACGTCTTCAACAAATTTCCTTTCATTGCTCTGACGGAGACCTGGTTGAAACCAAAATTCAACCTATCATCATTTTGTCAAGACGATTATAAACATATTATAACATGTAGCCGACAAAGAAGCAAAGGTGGAGGTGTAGCAATTATGTTTCCTGAGAATTCTAGTATGCAAACGTTTAAAGAGACCAATATACCTGAACTACAAATTCTAGCGGTCAAAACTACTTTTTCCGGTCAAACCATGCTCATAACAGTTGTGTGTAAAGCTCATAAATTGAGAGAGCTAACCTTTCAAGATGAATTGATTACTCATTTGATAGAAACTGGGAACCATAGTAATGCGAATTTCGTAGTTTGTGGGGATTTTAATCAAGGTTTCAAAAAAAGTCTGCAGTCACAACAGAGCTTACTGAAGCTTTCTCTAACCTGGCCTTTAATTTACTCTCAACACCAAATGAAACAACGAGAAATAAGATATTAACCAAAACTACTGTTTACACAGTTTTTGCATAATTTAGTTGCGAATCTAATGTTATTGAAACTACCATATCAGATCACTGTAGTATCATAGTACAAACAAACGAAAACCTCAAAAATGACACAAACTCGAATAGATAAAAATATATAGGAAGAAATTGGTCAAAACTAAAACAGCAAAAAATGCAGGCCCTTTTGAATTGTAGTCTGAAAATTAAATTAAAAGAGGAAAACCAAACATTGAAACAATGCTCAACACAAGAAGCTTTCCGTAAAATTGAAGAAATAATGATTGCTGCGCTGGACGAAGTGATACCTACTAAACAACCTTCAAATAAACCAATCCGGAGATGCTGGATAAAAATCGATATGGAGAACTCTTGTGTTGAAAAACAAAAAAGTTTTCAAGCGTATCTCAAATTAAACATAGAAAGAGACAGAAGTATTTATATAAAACAAACAAACATCATAAAGACCCTAGTCCGGAAAACTAAACACAATTTTTTTGCAAATCTTTTCAGCAAAGATAACGATTCCTAGAAGAAACTCTTCTTTAAATTTGTAAGCAAAATTAAATTTAAATCAAAAGCAACCAAATTTGATATTTCCAATCTACCAAGAGCAACCCAGATAAACTCCTATTTCGCCGAAATAGGGCCAACACTCGCTGCAAAATAGCGAGTAATACAAACCAAAACCACGTTAGAGAAAGAGGCAACACAATATATCTGGATCCTATTACGAGACGTGAATCTCTCAAAGAAACCAAAAAACTTCAGAACAAACTCAGCCTTGATCACATGGGTTTTTCAAGCAACCTTCTTAAAATTGTCACGCCATCCATTTTCTCATATCTCTGTGATCAATTTGAATAATTAATAGATACTGGCGTCTATCCAGAATGCCTGAAAGTTGCTAGAGTTATTCCTATACATAAAGAAGGTCCTCTATCCGACTCGAATAACCACCGACCAATATAACTGATGGCAGTAATTTGGAAAATCTTTGAAAAAATCCTGTTTTCAAGATTGATGCCTTTCCTAATTATAAACGATGTTTTATCACAAAAACAACTCGGCTTTACAAGTAAACGGTCAACAATAGATGCTCTGGTTGAGGTAGTTGAACGTATTTGTGACCTTAGATCTAAAAAACAAGTTGCTGACTGTACTTTACTGGATCTGTCGAAACCATTTGATACTGTAGATCATAAACTATTAATCTGGAAGTGTGAGATCTATGGAATATGAGGTCAAGCCTCGAGAATCCTAACATCGTATCTGAGTAATCGGAAACAATTTGTAGATATTAATGAGCAATCTAGGAGTTACCTGCGGAGCAGCAGAGGGTTCTGTTTTGGGGCCACTTCTTTTTCTTCTATATATTAATGACTTGGCGAATCTAAAGAATCATGGCGATCTTCGATATGCTGATGATACCACAATTGTTTGGGAACTAAAAACAAATTATATACATGACGATCTGACAGCAGTGCAAATATGGATGTCTCATATTAAGATCATGATTAACCAGAGCAAAACAAAGGTTATCACATTTAGGTCGAACATGCTTTCTAAATTGAAGTGGAATGAAGTCAAACTCGATCAACCTGGATTTGCAAAATTGCTCGGCGTTTAGTTAGACAATGATCTTAAATATTTAGAAAATTTTTGATACATAAAAAGGAAATACATTAAATTCATCTCTGCTTTATATCAGACAAAAAAGTTTTTATCAACGAGCATGCTGATAAACATCCTCAAAATTTATGTTCAACCCATCTATCAATACGGAAGTCTTCTTTACAGCACAGCCTCATGAGATCATCTAGGGGCTCTTCAAAGACAACAAAACTATCTCGTTTGGATAATGCTTGGGCTGAAACGAACCAATGAAGAGAGAACCTATTGAACAAACTGTTCCATTCTTTCAAAATTTGAGTTTCATATATACGAAGCAGAATCATATATACTACTTTGCAGAATAGTTTTCAGAGAGCATCTTATTTCAATTGTTAACAACTTTATATCTACTTCTGAAACAAATAGATGTGTTTATGACCAGAGAAAACCCAATTCGCTAAAAACTAAATATAAAATGACAACGGCTAACAAAAAAGGACCGATACACGGATACCTGTATCGTTCAACTTAATCATTATTTTCGACCGACATATTTTGAGAGATGTTATTAGCTATGAAAACAGCAAAGTGAACGATTTTGTTCATAAGTTCAGAGATCTGTATATAGTAGACTCACAGTATTTCACGAATTTATTTTGGTAAGCTCTTATAACAATTTTTCCTTTAAACTGACGTTTTTCGTTTGCCACTAGGTTTATTCTTAAATCTTGTAATTGAGCGACCCTTTTCTGAAAATTTTGTACGGCGTCTGAAAACAGGCTTCTAGCTTAATTGGCGTACGTGATGTATGAACTATAACATACTCAAACGAATTTATTATTATTTATTTACCCCAACTGGTCTTAAGCTCTCGAACTTGGGAATCTCTTATAACCCAATCTCTTGTTCGTTCTTGTTCCTCAAGGCTTCATTTCTCTAGCCAAGTATACTTCGAAGAAGTAGAGCTTCTGGTCGAGCAACGTCAAGCTTATTTTACGCACAATTAACATTAAGTTATTCTCTCAACCTTCTAACAGACCCGACACCCTCTCGCTTTGGGTGAGTTTATATCAACGCAATCAGGGATCTCATTTGGCTCTAGCAAGTATCAAAAATGCAGTTCCTCGGATTGCGATTAAGGAAATTGAGTGGGTTAATTTGTTAAGGGCAACTGAGAGACCTTGAGAAATAAAACAAGTTAAAGAAATTTTCATCTGACATCAGGCCAAAGTTCCAATAATGGAATCAACTGAAATACCTAGAAACATTTGCTGTCTAAACGTCAGCGGAATCTTCCTGTTGAACTTCGTGATCTTGGCTCCATCTTTTGACTGGTACCATTTAGTTCCGAAGAAGTCACGAACCCTATCGTCAACATCGTCCGAGGTGTTGGTTTCGTCGGATCCCCGTCTGAGTTGGAAGTTGTGCAGCCGGTGGTCTCTGGAAGGTAGATCCAGGGACTGGGTTACAAGAGCGGGTTTGTGGTGGTGATTGAGTGGGGATAACCGTCTTGGGTGTTTCTGTCGGTTTTCACAACGTGTTTTTGCCTTAAAATTTAGTAATTACATTTTAACTCTCAGGTATCTCGAACAATTTATTACTTCAAAACGAACCCTGATATCTCTTAAATTTATCAAACTTTTAAAATAATAAATTTTGAAGGGTAGTTCTTCTCCATGCAATTACTCTCTCTTTAGATCTCTCAATTAACGTTTCTCAACCGAAATCATTATACAGACCTAAAATTATTTGAGGGGCCTCAAGAACATAACGCATTGCTGTACGCTTTATCGTTTGCTATCGATAGTGGGCCAATGTTTTTAAAATCAACCACGCGGCACGTTACCAGTTTTTTCTAAATCTAAAATTTTTTCTCAAGAATATCTGAAAAGTTGGTTTTGAAGTGGGGAATCATCTTGCAAATTTTGAACAAAAGACTTGCAAGACTAGTGACACTAGTATTTAGATTTAGCACTAGTACTGGCATAATTATGGAAAGTTGCGGATCTTTTCCGTTTGTGCCCCCAGCTTAGTGGGCGCATATTATTTGCACCCCACACGCACGTGCCATATTTTTACAAAATGGTTTATTATGTAATGGCACGTGCTCTGTAACTGGGGGCGCACAACCAACTGGGGGGGGGGGGGGGGAGATCCAAAGTTGCAATTATAAGTGCCCAGCGATGATTTACACCTTTAATTGGGTCTGGGAATGACCTACCTTTGATCTATGAATCATTGACTGCCTTCGTGACATTTCGACATCTGGTGGGTGCAAATTGTGCCAGTGCATTCTAATATGCATCAGTTTCCTCACAAAAACCTCTTCGTGTGTCTTCAAGTTGCTCGTGAACAAATCTTTGCTTTTCTCGTTTATTTTCAAAACTGTGTTTAGTTTTGTTGACTCCATTTTGTTGCTTTTGGAGCATTTGTTTATGGACCGTTTTTCCAACTTGCACTCATAATTGTCCAGAGATATTCCTTTCAGTTCCGGCAGTTCCAGAACTCGGACGCCCAGTCGGGTAGATTCCATTTTGGGGAATATTGGGAGTGGCAGAACTGTAAAATTGATGATGATTTATGAACAAATGAAGTTCGATATTGACAAAACTGACTAAATAAACAATTGTTTTTTGGAATATTTTTGGACCAGGTTTGCCATTAATTTAGTGGGTATACCGGTAAAATTAATCATTAGTAAATTAATCAAAAGATTTTTTTTTTCAAATGCTGCCAAAAACTTTCTTATTTAACCTTGATAAGATCTAACCACGATCTCATCAAGTTTTACCAAGAAATGTTAGTGTTTCAAGTTTTATAAAAGATACAGAGATTTTGCATGTCTTATCAAGGTGCATCAAGTTTCAATTCCTTAAGTAACAGTTGAAAACAAAACGGGGGGGGGGGGTTACGAAACAAACTATGAAAAAGACTTGTTGTAAACATTATTACAACTCCCGTTAAAACAATCTATTAATTATTTGAGTGCTCTTGTCTTTGCGCTTGATTAAAACTTGCACTCAATAAAGTATTAAGCAGTTAATTGTGCAAAAAATTATGGAAAACTGAGAAACTCTAAGAATTTGGCATTAAAAAATATTGTGTCAAACTTATTTACCAAAAAATATCAAACTTATTTCAGAAATTTTAGCTTTTTTCTAATATGGTCCAAATATTTTGTAGTAAAAAACAACCACACCAGAGGTTACAATAATCGAAGCGGCCAAAAAAGTGCACAGAGCAATTCTAAAGTTACGAAAGTTACAAAGTTACGTATCAAAAACAGCTGTTATATACAGTGGTTATAAGAGCTCTTAAATTTGTTTTCTAAAAGTGCGATAGTTAATAATATCAAATTGATGAGCCAAAGTGCTTCAAAAAGGCCAAAAACCGTTCGTACGATTGATGTAACTTTTCGCATAAGAGACTTTAAAAACTCTCAACTATTTTTTATTGTAGATAACTTAATGGTTTCGGTGTGAACAATTTTATCGCTTGAGTAGACTTACTTTGCTTTCGTAAATTACAGCTACTTGCAAAAATTTGAATTTAGCAGGGGGTAAAGTATTTTATAAACATCAAAAATAAGTGTGTTTAGTGTTCTCATTTTATTACCAAAGACCTTCAAACACAATCACAAATTACACCAATATTAAACAAATTGTTCACTTTAAGAATGGATTTCTAAGAGGATTTTTTCCCACCTGGTGTCTGAGCAAACTTGGAATAAGAAAGTGGGTCGATTTCTAATCTGATAAGACTAAGCTGTGAAAGTTATTAACTTCTGGGAAATAATTACTTTGGCTATTGTTAAAATTGACAGTTAAGCCTGTAATCCTTGCAAGAACACAAGAAATGTTCTGAATAGCTTCTGCAGTTAAATAATTAAACATCTAACAATCAAAAAAGCATAAAATGTGCCTGCAAGTTACAAGGTTAAAAGTACACTTAAACGTGTGATCCTATCTGTTCCGTTTGTACCCTCATCCATTCCAGATTAGTGGGTTCATATCGTCTGCAACTCAATAATATACTACTTGATAATTCAACTTTCAAGACTTTTTTAAATTTAACTTATATATATATATATATATATATATTATATATATATATATATATATATATTATATATATATATGTATATATGTATATATATAAATATATTCATACAAACAATATATATATATATATATATATATATATATATATATATATATATATATATATATATATATATATATATATATAATGTACTTCTATAAGTATATATTTATATATATATATATATATATATATATATATATTTATATATATATTTATAAATACATAAGGGTATATATATACACATATAAATATATATATTTATATATGTATAGGTATATATATATATATATATATATATATATATATTATATATATATATATATATAAATATAATATATATACATATATATGTACATTATATATATATATATATATATATATATATATGTATATATATATATATATATATATATATATATATATACGAACTTAAAAACTTACATTAATATATAATAGTATAATATCATCAACTTTCAAGATTTTTTACTCTAACTTTATATATATATATATATATATATATATATATATATATATATATATGTGTGTGTGTGTGTATATATATATAAGTTATATATATATAAATTTTTATAAAATATATATATATATATATATATATATATATATATATATATATATATATATATATATATATATATATATATAGTGAATAGTCACAAACGAAGCGCAGTGCAGTCACAAATGCAAAAAACCATGCATGGAAATAATATAGCAGGTGAAAGAAGTCACGTAGGGGTCTAAGCAGGTACAACTAGAGTGATTGTCGCCCAATCAGCAACAAGTGCGAGACTTTTTTTCTTATTTGCAGTGCTACAGTGCTGGTAAAAGTTTTCAATTGATTCGGTCTATAACTTTTTGTTTTGAACTTTATTTTGATTTGTTTTACTAAATTTTCCACCTTTCAAAAAACTCGTTGCAATTTTTTCAAAAATTTTTTTGTATTTTTTTGGATCGCAAACATTGTTCAACAGGCAGAAAGTAGAACAAAAGTGATTTGTCTAAAGACGGGAGAAAAACAATCAAAATGGGAAACAATTCTGAAATGAGAAAATGTTAGGGCTTTTTAATGCAAGCATTCAGTGTTCAAAAGAAAAATTTTGTTTTGTTTAATATAAGAAATTATTGATTGGAGCAATTGAAGGGAACTGAAATAACCTTTGAGAGCAAAGCAATTTTTTTGAAGAATTGACTAGATTATAAGTTTTCAATCTCATGAAAACACTTCAAACAACTGAGGAATATTGGACGACGAATTTTGTGTATCCAGTGTCTCGTTTTATTGGTCTTATTTCATTATCGAAAAGTCTGAAGGAAAAAGAAGTCAAAACGCTTTTTACTGGTTTCGCAAAAATGTAACGTCTGCTTCTTTTTATTTTACAAAACTTGATTTGAAAAAAAAACAAGTGTAATTAAAGATAAAAATGAAGCAGGTAAAATTGATTTTATGAGGTAGAAACCTACAACAACTAATTCTGGGAAAACTACCATTAACCATTGAACAAACCAAACTAAGCTGATTTTTTTTTCTCAAGACACTGGAGTTTTTTAATTGAATTTGAACATTTGGTCAACGAAGATAATAACAACGTTTGCAAAAAAACTGTTCAGACGACAGACAGTGTAAAAGTAATTAAAAATCGGTGCTTAATTGTGGCATGCTTTTGAAATAAAACTGCAGAATCCTGCCAAAGCTATCCCTAACTTGAACAAAACTGGTTAATAAGGATCAAAAATATTCAAAAAATTTTAAAATTGAATAACATATCAAAAACAAAATATCACAAACCATATATTAAACTTATTCTAAGCTTGACAGTTTTCAGTGATATCACTCCCAACATTAAACGATTTATATGTGGATTGAACAAATTGACTAAAACAATTGAACACCTAGTTGCACCTGCCGAGCAAAGGTTGTTGAAACAAACAAAGAATTTCAGACTTCTCGACAATGCAGCTTGTTACTGATTTCTCGATGGAT
>NC_134478.1:58549692-58644781 GCF_964194025.1 Convolutriloba macropyga
GCCATAGTCACCAAAAACGAACAGTGCTTTTTTGAAACGAAAAGTGTGGAGTTTGGTCAGTAATAAGAAGATTATCTTCAGATAAACTTTGAATGTTTTGGATATGTTTTGCAATAGTTTGACGATACTGAGATCTGAATAAAAAAGTTTGTTTTTGAGCGAACACTTGGCTCGTCATTTTCATCTTAATAGGTAAAAATAGAGAGTGAAATTGATAACTGCCGGTTCAGAGGTATGCTGATTTTGCGAAAAAATGTTTGAAATCATTGTGTAGTTAGTTTTCGCTCTGAACAGTTTTTATTACTATCAATAATTGGCAATCTATTCTGTTCCCCCTTCCCCCCTCCCCCCCCCCCCAGTATTTTTTATGCTCCCAGTTACATTTATGCCCCCAGTCTTGTTATTTAGCAAATCACAATGTAAAAAATAGCGCGTGCACTTGTGGGTCATATAAGATATCTGCCCACTAAGCTGGGGGGGGGGGGGGAGGGAGGGAGGACAAATTGGATACCAAAAATTACCACATTTTTCCTTATTTTCGGTTCTGTTATACCAATTCCCGTTTGCGCACCCCCTTGCTATAATTTACAACATGCTGATTTACTATGTATTGACGCGTGCTTTGTGACTTTGCAACTGGGGGAGGCAAACGGAAAAGATTCATTAATTTTTGGTAGACTTGTTTTGTAATAATTGTATGCGCATTCCTGATTTCATCTGAGTTTCCGACGATCTCCATTTCATTACTTCTGTATAAAGTTTGTGCCTCCGGATCTTTTCCGTTTGTGCCCCCCCCCCCCCCCCTCCCCCCGACGCATGTGCCACATTTTTACATAGTGATTTACTATGTAATGGCATGCGCTCTGTAACTGGGGGGCGTATAACGTGCTGGGGGGGGGGGGTTGTGGTAAATAGTGGAATTATGTCAAAAATATTTACCATTTCGCGCTATAATGTTTAGCTCAATTGCGTAAATTGAGCGTGAACAAAGTTATTCGGCGCCACGTGCCTCAAGCATGACATTTTTTCCACTTGGAGAGAGATAAAACGACTGATTATCGGATCTATTGTGTTTTGGGTCCAGAACTTTACCATAATGCGGCCCTCCCCAACCCCCCCACCCCACAATGTGCACGTGCTAATAATAATTAAATTGGAAGGATCATTTCCGTTTCTGCCACTCCCCCCCCCCCAGTACGTTATGCACCCGCCTGTTACGTAGCACGTGCAATTACATAATAAATCGTTGTAAAAATATGGTACGTGGTCTGGGGGTGCAAATAATATGCACCTACAAAGCTGGGGGGGGGGGCACAAACGGAAAAAAATCCGAAAAGAATATAACTTTTCTACTGGAGTCAACCACCCCAGCAAATTTTTGATAAACAGCACCCCCCCCCCCCCCCTCAATTGTATCTCCATGACAGACAGCGCAGTGTAGATCCGGCAAACTTTTGCCTCTTCTCGGTAGTCGGGTAATTTAAATCAAATCCGGATTTTGTTCCGAACTAATTGTGAACAACGACCCGATTGAAAGAGACAATAGAGCAATGCAGAGGAAGGACAGCAAAGACTTGAACGCTGGCAACATGTTCCGTTCCTGGAAGGCCAGGAAGACAAGACACCCCATTGACCACCTGGGAAGATCTGTGGCACTGGACAGAAACGTCACTCCTCCATTTGGTCGAACTAATCACCAGGTAATTTGAACAGACAGATTCGTAGGGTCTTTCTGGGCGACCGTCATTAGTGGAAATTTATTGGGTCTTTCACTTTATAGGTCCCAGCTTTGTAATCATATAATGTTTAGCCCCCAATCATGGTATGCATATTATAAGGGGGGCACCAATCATGGTATGCACTATATAATTTGAATGACCAGCAAGTAACGTGTACCTAGATGATTGCAAGAATCTTGGAAGCGTTTTGGGTTCTAATTTTTTGCCCACTCCTTGTTTTTTATGCTCTGAAGTACATTTTTTGTGTTGCTATATAGCACGGTCATATTAGAAAAGCACGTGCTAATGGGGGCGTAAACGTTATATGCCCACTATGCTGGGACTTTGGGGCGATCAAACATTATAGATCCGCTTTTGATTCATGTTTGAGAGTGGGCGTTGAGGTTCTCAAAGCAGAAGTATTGTCTTAGCTTTTGCATAATCTTTTTCAGTTTTTGTGAGGACCGGAACCGATTTATTGCTTAGCTCAGAAAAGAGCGCACATGGCCTAACTGTTAATGAAAAAAAACCCGGATTTTTTTCGTTTGTGCCCCCCCCCCAGCTTAGTGGGTGCAATATATTGGCACCCATCAGACGCACGTGTGGTATTTTAACTTAATGATTTACGATGTAACGACACGTGTTCTGTAATTGGGGGAGCATAAGGTTTTGACACAAACAGAAAAATCCCAAATCTGATAACCATTGATTGAATTACCAGCTGTTTTGATAACCTTATTAAAAGTGTTAAAAAGTATTAAAAGTATTAAAAGTATTAAAAGTATTACTAAAAGTATTAAAAGTGTCAAATTTAATAATAATTGTAGAATCATTTCCGTTTGTGCCCCCCCCCCCGGTACGTTATGCAACCCCCAGTGACAGAGCATGTGTCAATACATAGTGAATCATTATGTAAAAATATGGCACGTGCGTCTCGGGTTTCAAATAATATGCACAACTAAGCTGGGGTGACACAAACGGAAAAGATCCCAATTCTGTAGTGATTGCTCTTCCATTGTTTTAAAAAATACTTTATAGGTCTCTTCTAAAATATCACGAACGAAAATCAACAAAGGAAGTCTGGTGGAGATAAATAATTTTTTTCTCTTCTTTGACTTGTAAATGGGTGACTTCAATTCTCTCGGCCACTACAGAGAAGGTTTTTGCTACTTACTAAACGGTGAGGTCACCAAATTGTTTGACTGTTGAGGATAACCTATAGCCCCCCAACTATGGTAATTGTACCATAAGGAGGTGGTGCTATCTTTTGATGAGGGCTATAATGTGAAAACCCAAATTATCTACCATAGCACGCTAAAAACTACTTCCAAACAGCTTAAGAAGAAAGGTTGCAGTCAAAGATAATAATTATAATAACTCAAATTTGGTTTTAAATATTGACTTAGATGATTGTTGCCGTTATTAAAAAACTCATAAGCAGCAGAAAGGGAAAAATGTTGTATAGCTTTAGAGCGTTTTTGTATGTAAATGTGACAATTTGTGACAAAAATCATTTTGCTTCTACCTCACTACTTTCAATCAAACAAACTGGAAATTGGTAGTTCTTTCCTGAACTAAAAGAGTAAGCGAGGTTGTGAATAAATCAATTGGGTTGCCACTTTGTTTCAAATGGCTGACCACAATTAAAAAGTCAGGAAATTGTTTCTCTTATGAGAAATGGGATATCAGTTTTCAACTTTTTGACCTCTTCTTTGAAAAGTGGAAGTCAAAAAAGCTAAAAAATTTAACACGCTTTTCTAGCTTTAAAACTTTTTTCGCTTGCCCCGAGATCAGCTTAGGCTGATCTAACCTTTCTGTCAAAAAACATAAACAAAAATTCTTCATTTTTTGAACTTGTAGTTTTTGGATCCATTCTTGGATGTAAAATATTTGAAATTTTACGAGGACGCCCCTGTATCACTAAAACGATGGAGTCCCCTGTATCCTTATTTTGAATGCAGATTCATGACAGTTGCGATGATTATTGTACTAAGTGGCTTCGATAATAGCCCTAATATCGGATTAAAGTATGCTGAAAAAATTCTTTTCTAAAAAAGACAAGAAAATGTGCAGGTATTAAGATGACCTACTTTTTGACATCATCTGATACTGCGATTGTAAATTACAATAAAAACTTCATGTGGATATGGGAAATATGTAAGCCTTCTGAATGTACATATTCAAACCGAGGAGAAGCTTTAATGGGAAAGGCCCAAATTGCCCCCTCCCCCACCCCTCCCCCCCCCCCCCGGTTACAGAACACGTAAAGTTACATATTTAATCAACATATAACAAAATTATACTTGTTAGTTGAGGGTGCAAATAATGTACCAACAATGCTAGCTGGAGGGGGTCGCAAGCGAGAAAAATCCCATGACTTTTTGTTTTAAAAAACGACATTTTTGAATGGTTCCCTTTTACCGCAAACAAACCCTAGTCTAGAGCTGGAATTATGAAAAGCCTTATTTTTTACAGGTGGGGGAGGGGGTCAATATTGAACTACATTACACGTTCGAGGACCCTAGTTAAAGTCTAGTCAAATTCTTCTCATATACAAAAATACAAAAATGAGTCAAGCTAAAATATTCCGCCACCATCTCGGTTCGAACTCGTGACCTCCTCCAACCATTTACAGATGGTTAACGAACTGCGCCACATATCATCACCTTTACCGAAAGTTAAAAACAGGTGCTACGGTTGCGAGTGGAATGTAATTCTGAGTAAGAGACGTTTATTGTTTCGAGGCTGTTTTAGCTCCAGTCAAAGTCGAGGACATCACCTAAAGTCTATAGAAAAATTCTTTTCATGCCAAAAATCGATCCAGGACAGTTTTTTCATGCCTTATATCGGTCGAAGACTGTCTTTTATTAATTCCAGGTCTAAACTAGAGAACACCTTATATGGTTATTAGGAATAATTATAAGAGCAAATTTGGTTCTCAAAATGATAAGAAAAGTTGTATGTCTTATAAGGCAACATATAAGTTCCTGAAAAACGGATTACTCTTCTGTAAATGCTCGTATGTTCTATCGCTGCAATTTACTAATTGAGAAATTTGTACAATATACTTTGATCTATTTTCTATAAGGGGGGGGGGTCTGCTAATTTTGAATGTTGACAGGACCTGTCGAAGAACGGGAACGTGACGTACTTTGAGAGCCAGACATTTGCGCCTCTGAGGTCGAGTAGCTGGAGCAAATCTCAGAGATGTCCTCTGTGTGCAATCGGAGTCGTAGAGGCACAAGAGTTCAAGTCATACCAAGACCTCGCCAAACACATCATGCAAATTCACACAGGTACATGCAAACAACTCTGAGGAACATTTCTATTTTCCCACATTGGGCAAAAAAAATCCGCAAGCCTGCGTGAACAGACTAATTCGAGTTTATATACTCCCATGTCACTCCCAGCAGTGCTAGGTCATAAAAGACCCATCGGAAACAAACAATAATATGCTACAAAAAGTTAGATACACCTAAAGAACGTTTTAAAAGCGCCTTAACATTAAATGATACAACATTTTGAGTTTAAATCAGTTCTCTGCTAACGGGCAATTACGTTTTTAGTTTGTTCAGTATCTATTAGATGATTTGAACTTTTTTTAAACAAGTTTCTAACTATATGTGAAAAAAAATCAGACAGATTTTGTTCCTAAATTTCCCAAATAATTGTCTGTTTTCGAAACTGTTGCCTCGAAACTGCCATAAAATTTCAATGGAATTCGATTCGGTACTATTTGATGATCATTCCAGTTTCTGTAGCTCCTTTTCTTTCAAGGAACTGATGACAGTCTTTGATTTGTGCACAGGGGTATCTTCCTGTTGAATTTAAGGTCTTGAAATGAAATGTTGCCTAATTTTTCGAAATTTACAAGTAAATTAGATCCTTTTGCTTATTTGAACATCTAACAAGCTGAGAAAACGAGAAAGAATATCGTCTTCAATTTATAAACTTTCGCATTTCTTCAGGCCTTAGCGGAAATCAAAAGTTTTGAGCAAACGTAACCCTTAAAGAGCACAAACAGTGCTGTTTGTAGCTTGCTGGCACCATGGTGTTTTTGATATATGGTTTGTTGATTCTCAGTAGTAATTCAACCACCATACCAAAAACTCAAAATTACTTCAACAATGCTTCTATTGTTAAGCTTCAATTCACTAACATTAGCAAAGCAATTTTTTAGACATACTTTGAGATTTTTACTTTGCATTTTTACAAGGTCATAAAAAATTATATAAATTTGTTCAAGTTGTTTAAGAATTATACAAAAATTTAAAAATTTGCAAAACGTTGCAGATGAAAACTGTGCGTTTTAGAAGCAAATAGTGATTGCTTTGGCTTGATTAACAGAGCTAAAAAAATCAAACTTTATTATTATGCTGACTCCTATATAGTTTCTATGAATTCTCGTATTTTTTCCGTTTACTCTCCCCCAGTTACTGAGCACGTGCCATTACATAGTAAATCTTTTTTTGTAAAAACATGGCATTTGCGACTGTGCAAATAATATTCACTCACTAAGCTGGGGGGGGGGGGGTGGGGGCACAAACGGAAAAGATCCGAATTCTCTGTAATCATTCAGCGATCTTTCAAGAACAAAAAATTTCTGTTGGTAGGTCAACTGACTCCGTTATATGATCAATATAAGTTATTGGGTTTTTCAATAGTTCATGTGTAGTTCGTATCCTGTTATTAATTTTATTGGAAGTGCAAGACTCTGTAGGTTCCCTGATTTTCGTGGTCTTGAATTGGAATACTAAATTTTTTAATGTTATAATTGATGCTGCCACATTTTCACAATATCCTCTCGTTTTTGGTTTCCTACTAGGATTATATAATTTTACTGAGGTTTCGTAGATTATTTTTTAGGTTCATATAAAGAACGTAGGTTTCACACAAGGATCAATTGAGCGATCTCTGATCTCATACAAAGACGATACAATTATGTAGCGTGAATTCTTGTGTTTCATGGTCATGTATGTAAACTCATGTATCTCATAAAAAGATCATGTATGATTTCTTGAGTATAGTTACGCCAAACAGCTTAGTTACTCCCCCCCCCCGCTTAGTGAGCACAAATTTTTTATGACCCCCATGCGCACGTGCTATTTTCTTACATAGTAACGTGCTGTATAACAACATATAATTTTTAACTGGGGTCTTAAAAAACACAGGGGGGGGGGGGACAGAATAGATCCGAAACTCAGTATAAACAGTTTGAAATTTTATTTAACATTATACAAAAGGGAGAAGTTCGATCCGGGCACTGGCTTTTGCAGCCGAAAAAGAGGCTGAAATAGCTATTACAAGTTTCATATTCTATTGTAACAGTTTCACATGAATCGTTGAGTGATCTGTTTAGGCGCTTTATCGTAGAGGCCCAAAATATTCACCCCTCTTCGATATATTCTACATGTTAATGTGCTATGTATTTAACAGGATAAATATTTTTTGGTGAAGAATTTTTAGATTTTTTTTCCTGTTATTGTCCGACCCAACTGGCCATCTTAACAGACTAGTTTTTTATAACTTTTTTAAAATGTGAGTGTTGATGATGCATCATGAAGCATCATCAACACTCACATTTAAAAAAGTTTTAAGTTATAAGGGAAGTTCAAGATGGTCGAAACAATATTATAAAACTTGAAACTGTCTGCGCTAAAAAGTGGGAACTTGACTTTGTCCAAATAAACGTGTAAAGCAGTAACTCTCCGCTAAAAGCAACTGAATATATCTTTCTATCACTGAATTTACCTTACTAGAAACGTCTAGCACCATTTGTCACTTTAAAATTATAATTTTACAAATTTTATGTAGCAAATCACCGCTATATGACTAGATCTGAAAAGACGAGAGCTGAAATAGTGCCCCAACCGGGTTCGAACCAAGGCCTCCGGCTCATTATTGCACTATTTGATTTGATTTTAGACGTGCACTGTAACAACACTGAGTTCGTGTGCACAGACAAGATGTTTCAAGTATCGACTGAAGACAGAGATTACGATGAGTTGACAGCTGTACAGCATGGATTCTTTATGTCCTGTGAAGAGTCATTCGCAAATGTGGCTGATTTGTACTTCCATTTCGTGGGTCAGTATTGTAAACTATGAATCAGTGTATATTCAGTACTGAATCAGCGCCCCGTGTTGACCTTTCTTGGCAACCATATCCAAGAGCCATATATGGTTCCATACACGCCATACAAAATTTTCGTTGCATGATCTTACCATGGTTGCCAAGTTTTCCATACAAATTTTTTTTCGCGTTTCAGCGATTCCATGAAAGGGTGGGTATACACGTAGAAAGTAGACAGGATAAACCACAAACAGAACATTTTTGGTCTCTATTGCTCTTGTATGGCATCCAAGAAATCTTGTATGGCATCCAAGAAAACTTGTATGGCATCCACGTCTGGCTCTTGTATGGCATCCAAGAAATCTTGTATGGCAACCAAGAATTCTTGTATGGCATCCACGAAACTTTCCATGGCATCCAGGAAAGCACTTGAATCAACGATAAAGACCAGAAAACAATGAAGCGGCTATAAATGGTCAAGAGAGAATTTTTTCAATCATTTATTAATCTCGTAAGCTTGAGATGAGAAGCATTTATGGCATACAGGAAAACCGTAACCCCACCACAAGAAGCCACGATAGTGTTTATTGCAGCAATTAGTTCTCTTGTTTGAATAAATTTAAGTTCGTGAGATCAAGTGGGGTCAATTAGACCACTTTTGTCTCTAAGGGGTCCTTAATATACAAATACAATACTTCCTGTGGCACAACATCTAAAAAAACATATATTTTGCATCAAAATTATGAAAAACACTTGTAAGCACTTGTAAGCAAGCATAGAATAATAAAGAAACACAAGTTTACATATCGGGTGAAAACTGCAGAGAGACAATCGGAAGTCATAGAGACAAATTAACATTTTTGGGTAAAGAAAAATTTGAAGAAAAATATATTACGAGAAAAATGAACACTGGAGAAGTTTTTGAACATTTCAATGACCATTTTTTCAAACCAGCTATAGCTTTAAATTTGTTTCCGTTAGACAAGTCTTTGACCTAACAGAAACGCCTTATTTTAAAAAAAATTAGTCTTTTTTTACGAAAGTAGTAATATAGTGAGCTACACTCCCCGGGGGGGGGGGGGGGGGGTGAGGTCCCCCATGTATTAAGATAGGGTATAGCGTATTTTCCGGGATTTGGGACCTCCCTAACGTATTAAGATAGGGAATGAATTAGCATGTATTAAGATTAGGTATAGCGGCGTTAATGAATTAAGATAGGGTATAGCCGCCATGTATTAAGATTAGTTATAGCCGGCGACATGTATTAAGATTATGCGCCGACATGTATTAAGATTAGTAATAGCCGCCGACATGTATTAAGATTAGTAATAGCCGCCGACATGTATTAAGATTAGTAATAGCCGCCGACATGTATTAAGATTAGTAATAGCCGCCGACATGTATTAAGATTAGTAATAGCCGCCGACATGTATTGAGATTAGTTATAGCCGCGGACATGTATTGATTAGGTGCCGCCATGTATTAAGATAGGGTATAGGTTTTGTGTATGTATTTGTGCATGTACATTTTCTAGTAGTATAATCGGTGCAAATGTGGGGGGTAGGTTCGGAGACGCTCCTGATAGGCTGAAATTTTGAGGGGAAAATATCAATGTTTGTGTAGTTATTAAGTGATTACGTGAGAACAATAGAATTGGCGTGGGTAATTAATTGCTGTAATTATGTGAGGGTTAATTATGTGACAGGTTGAATTTTGTTTACAAATTTTATGTTATTAAATTGTGAAATTAATTGGTGGGGGTTTTCAATTACCCTAGTTATCTGAGGGGTAATTATGTGACATGTTGAATTTTTGTTTACAAATTTTAGGTCAATTGCAAAGATTGTTCCCCTAATTGTTTGAATCAATTGTGTAACAAATGTCTTTTGCGCGCTCATTAATTGGAAAAAATTCAATGATAGAAAAAAATGAATTAAAATTGTATAAAATTACAGACACAGTATAAATGTAATAGAGAATACTAAAGAATTGTGCTATAGTAAAAGGATTTAAGTTATATGTTGAGTGGTGCTGTATGAATACCGTCAGACTGAACAATGCGCTTAGGGTAGAAATAGGACAGTCCCTTCTTTGTCTGCTCATACGTAGCAACACAATGGTTTATTGTTCTGAACCCTCTATTTGTTGAAGTAGGATTGATAATTTCATCCATCACACGTCGATATTTCTCCATCGGTCCATCTCCGTTCTCTTCTAGTGTTCTTTTATTGAGACCTTTACTGCTGAACTTGTATTTGTCAGACTGTGCATCGTAGCAACAATAAGTTTTGCTACAAAGACAAATCATTTCCGTACATCTGATTTCTTCCTTGAAAAGTCCTGGTTCCCGTTTATCATGCTTCTTATGCTTAGAACAACATGTTCTAGGGAAGAAATTTTGAATAGAATCTGCTTGGAAAGAGTCGTTACAGTCCTGCTTTCTCAATGCTTCCCATTCTTGTTTTTTAGCAGGTCGAATACAATCATACAAATTCTCATGAGCTAAGGCTAAATAGAGGGAATCTGTATCCATCTCTAACTCCTCGAATTTATCCACGTCGCAAAATCTGTCAAAGAAGTTATAGTAGAGCTCCAACATACGTAATTTAGCGTACTGAAGTATGAAGAATCCAACTATTATAGGTTCGCGGTGTTCAATTTTTGATTTTGCTAGCTCAACTTCGTAAAGCTCTTTTGAGACATTGTTCAACCGCTTAAACATTTTCCCATTGATTGCTTTGTGCGTCTTCTCATCGTTCAAATATTTGGTTTCTGTATGTTTGCTTCTGTCCATAATCTGATAACCGTAAGAGCTATTACCCAACAATTTCATAGTCTCAGCAACAACGCTGGAATCAGGATTTTCATCTCCACCTCTTCTAGCGTCTACCACTGACTGTACAAAGGTGTTGAAACATTTGCGCGGCGTGTACTGTACAAATCTATAAATTCTTGTACATTTCAGACCGAGGCTGATGTAGAAATTTAGTAGGGGAATAATAATTGTTCCATTTTCCAGATTGAAACTTGAAATTAGCATTCGCTGAGGTTGCTTCAGTAAGTTGTTTTCGACAGCGTAATCTCTCATATAATCCCCAATATCAGCTCGACTAACGTTGAAATTTTTAAAAATAGGCGGGAAATTCGAAAACTTGTACTTCAAACCTGTGGGAACTTCCAAATCACATTGTACGTATCCAAACATCTCCCCATCTCTTATTTTAGCTAGTAAAGACTCTTGCTTCAAAGGTAATTTGAAAGGAAAGTTCTTTCTCACGTGATTTCTGACATTTTCTTCTTCTTTAACACTTTCCCACCATTTACACTCCCAGATTTCAACAATCTTATATCCTTTACTTTTTAAGTAATCTCTTCTCAATTCATCATGTTCTCTTTTTCTAATCCCTCTCTGTGTTTCCTCTTCCGAGAGACTTGCTTTAGCTTCCTGACAAGGACAGAAATGAAAGTAACAACCCATGGCTTCAAACACCGTATTACAATGTGTGCAAAATCCGTCTACGCTAAAACAATCAATCTTCTTCTGTTTTCCGGTTGTGTAGTAGCTCTCAATTTTACATTCGGCACGTTGTGATTGAAGATATGACATAACCATGTTCTCAAATGTTCGAGATCTGTTTGTTCGAGCCCTGAATTTTTGAGAATCTGTATCAAATTCCCATCGAGTGTAAAGTCCAGTGGGCATTTCTTGACACATTGAAAAGGGATAGAGTTGGCTAGCGTCAATACCTACGATAGACTTGCAAAGGTTTTCAGAGTTTCGTATGAAGGTCTGATCAACTACTGCTTTTCTAGTAAAAACAATAGATGGACCACCAGTCATATCCTCACGTATTTTGTTATGTAAATCTTTGTCAGCTTCAACAAATGGAAAAAACTTGTGGTTTGTTGACTTGTGAAGACAGATATTAGCCAACTTCGGAAGTGTACATCCAAGTTTTAACATATCGATACCCTTGTTGTGATAAAACTCCATCATTTTTTGCATTGCCTCCAGTGTTGGAACAACATCCTTGTTGTTGTACCACTTGACAAAATCTCTGAATGTAGCCATTTTTTCTTGCTCCCAGACCACTTTCAGGTAATTGTAATTGTCAATTCCAGATGGAGGAACATTTTTCAACCTCAACTTTTTTAATGACTGTTGTTGAGAAAATCCACTGTTAAGCAATTTAGTGAAATCAGTAAATTCCTTCTCCAGTGGATTATAGTTTCTCAGTTTGCTAAAGAAACGGTCGTAAGGGGGGAGAAAAGTTGCATCGAGCTTTTCGGGAGAGTCAAACCACTCATAGGGGAAGAATCCTTTGGTCTCATTTGTCTTGTATGCTTTAAGGAAAGAATCAAGTGATGTAGCTCCACCGAGAAAGTTGAGGATATCGAGAAATTGTACATCACCAAACTTAAGAGAAACAAAGTGATTTGCTTTTTTAATAACAGTAGGTTGAATGTCGCGCTCATGAATAAGATAGGGTAGGAGATAGGACTTAATGAGATTTAAATCATATTTTCCACTATTGAATCCGAACACAGGTAAAGTGTTCACATAACGCTCAAAGTGCTGCTGTAAGTCCAAAAGCTGGTTTTTCTGCATTTGGAGAAATTGCGTAGACATATCAGCTTCATCATCTTCTTCGGTACGTTCATCTTCACACTCAAATGCTGAAGCGTTTTGATCCTTTCTTTTAATTAAATTTTCGCCAATTGCGTTAACTCGTGCTCTGATTACTGCTTCAATAGAGGAAAACTTTGTCCACATTTCAGTTTTACTTTTGTTTGCTAAGTCTTCAATAGCTTCAACAAAAGATATAATGAGAGCTTTCGGATCTTTATCGCATAGGAAGACAGGTTCATCAATTAAATTGGAGGAAATAGAGACAGAGATTGGTTCATGCTTTCCAATCCAAGTGGTTGTGTTTGTATCTTTTAATTGGTCGGAGGGTACACATATCGATTCAAAGTCAAAAATAGCCAAGTTCTTGAACAATTTTTGATCATCGTTGTAGGAAATTCCAAATCCGTCAAGCTTATCAAATAAGGTCTCGCGCAATGTATACACACTCTTTGGGTCAATATGCTGTACTCTATCTTTACACGTTTTAACATGGCGGTTGAAATTTCCCGCTTTCTGAATGAACGTATCGCAACTGGGACAACGGTATCGTTTAAAGAATGTGTTGATATCATCTACATAGCATATGTGGTTGTTGTAACGCAATAAATTAATATTTTTCTCATACATTTCAATACTTCTCCTCGCAAGTTCACCAACAAAATCTCCATCTACAATGTCAATATCGTAAATAAATATGTTGTGCTTTATCGCATTTTCAACAAATACAAGATGATCGATCGATACCCCTCTGAAATTGATTGCGTCTTCTCCAGATTCGTGGAGGAATGCACTAAACAAATTTTTTGCATTGATCTCAAGCTCCGATGATCCATATAAGTGAACAGCTATAGCTCGGAATAAGCAAAGACAATCTTTGTAAGTCTCACCATAGCCATTCGATACGAGACAATTCACATCTGGTCGTCTGAGTAACTGTTCAGGAAGAACAGCATCGATACATCCCATTGGAATGGATTTTAGGAGAGCGCAAAATATTGTTACATTTGTAGTCAGAGCAAATCGCCATTTTGTATTCTCCCGCTCCTGAGCACACGTCTCCACTAAATCCATCTTTTCAATCCTGTCCTGAAGAGAGACTAAGTCTCCTTTGGAACAGAGTAGATGAGATTTCTCGGAGAAAGTGTTGTTCTCGTGAGCGTAGAAGTATCGATACTCGTCCGTATCCACATTTCTTAATATAAATCCTAGAGCTAAGTTGACTTTGGCTGCACAGTTGAGTTTTTCGAATACTTCTTTCAACTTTTTATTAATTTCATGAGGATCGAGCTTGGACAGCTTGAAGTTGAACACTTGATGTCTTCCATTTTCCATCTCAGTATCGTCAAAAAAGTGCTGGCAAGCACTAAGTTCTTGTTGTAGCTGCTCGTTGTCCTTTTCTAGCTCCTCTGATTCTAGAACTTCTTTAAGCTTTTCACTCGATTTTGTTCCAACTTTTGTTGAAGTTCCATGCTTTCTCCTCTTGTGTTGTTGAAGAGAATAGAAACTCGGAAACTCCTCCAAGCATACAGTACACATAGTGCTTAGCTTTGTATCCTTAGGAGCGTGATGCTTAGCAATGTGGTAATTCATGTCTTCTTTCTTCTTTGTACTGAAATGTGGACATTTGGGACAAAATAGAGTCCCACTATCACAAGACTGCTTGTGCCTTGCCATATTCTTCTTCACCACCATTTTGTTGCACTTTGTGCATTTCACTGGGAGATTTCTATCGAGAGAAGGCATTGTTTTGGTACAAGATGAAACAAATTCGGGTATTGTGACGAGCAACTAATTGTGACAATAACAAAGTGAGAATGAAAGAAATTATTTTTGTACTTTTAGGGAACGCAGCTATGACGCATCACTCCATATATGGAAATTTATCATTTCCATTTTACGAAGCTTGTTGTCATAACCGAACATTCTAGAACATAATGAATAAACCAATCAGATTCTTCCATTTACAAATACCTTTAATAATTAAGAACATTCTTTTTAAATGTGTGAATTCATTCCTTGGAGTAAACTAAAAAATAGCAAATCATTCTTATATATCTTCTTAATCATTTCTTTTACATTTTATATAAGTTTTCATATTTCATCCAGCCATAATCCAAAAACAGACTCACAACAAATTAAAACAAATTGTTCCAATCTTAACAAACTCTGTGATTCAAATTTGTGTCTATCCGCAATTGACAGAATCCGGTGCTTGCAAACAAATCTAGTCCTATTGAAAATTGAAATTAGCACATGAATGTGCTTTTACAACAATGTTAAAGATGTCGAAAACAAATATTCATCCATACTTCACGAACAAATATTTACTTTACAACTTAACGTTATTGTCTTGGAACCTCTCAACCAATCAAAATCCCGTGTTAAAGAAATTATTCTGAAGATTAACGATTTTATTTTGTGTAATTGTTTCTTAATTTTAATTTTCTTTTACATAAACAGAGTATTGCGTGAAATTTTGCTCATATGCGAAAAATGTTAATCAAAAATCATTTACAGTTGTTGGAAAAAATATATAAGAGGAAAGAAGGAATTGCCGATGCTTACAAAGTTGACGAGATTGACGTTGATTCCTATTTTTTCTACAATTTCTTGGACATTTGCGTTCAGAATGACAGAATAATCCGATTTAGTAAAGGATTCGAATATGCAACATTTTCCATTAAAAAATTCAAATATGATGATTATATAACGAAACAATCATTTGATTTATCGTCAGAGCTACACATTAACAAGTACGAAATTTTATTTATTTTGAATTCTGTTCCCGAAATTTTAGAACAGTACAGAAATCTAGCACAAGCGAACTGTATTCCAATTCCTGACCCCATAGCAATCACTTCATCTGTACAAAGCGCGTTGTTTTTTCATTATTATACAGATTACAATTCTGAAGGAGTAAAAATTCGATTTGGAATTCGGCTCCCAAATATTTATATACAAAAGTTCTGTTCCAAAAATGGAATACTTTCCGAGATTGATTTAAAATTTAACGAAGTTGAACAAATTTATCAGAGCTTAACATTTTTGGTAAATTATGTCACTTCGTTCCCAATGAGCTATCCTTATTTAGTAAACAAGTAGTCATATCATGTGATACATCTATTATTCAAAAACCATATTTGGTTTCTTTTCACGCATTGATGTTCCTGCTTCGTATACGAGCATCATTTTATAACAAATTCTTCCATATTTGGATACATTAAATGATTTCCATTTCCTGTTTCGGTTACTAACGTCAGTTTTTCTACAAAATATTTCCTTCTTTGGTTACTTTGTTCTTATTGGACGGAATTCACTGTAAATAGGAGCGACAAAGTTAGACTTCATCATTCTCTTTCATTTCCTCAAAATTAATTTCACCTCTGTTCCTCATCGTCCTGCTAACTATTCTTCAAAACTTTATACAATTGAGTTCCTACATTCACATTCTTCTTATCTACAGATCCTACTTCAGTTGTAACGTTTATCTGTTTCTAACTTAGATATTCTTTTTGTCCTACTATAAAGTGAATTTTGTTGTTTTCTAACTTACTCTCTACTTGACAGTTTTCAATACGTTCATTTACAAACTGCTTTTGTTCCTAAAAAATCCACTTCTATCAACTCATCTGAACGAAATGGAGTTTACTGTGCAAAACAACAGTCTTCTGTACTCATTTTCCTTCACTGAGGAGACTGCTCGGATAAGTATTAAAGACTTATCAAACGGATTATATGAGTCTGTAATGACTTTACCCATCACTGTGTGGCATATTATTGAACACCAGCGACAACAGTTCGACACCTATCATCAGGGTCAGGTTCCAATTACGGAGAATCAGCTTGGAACTCAAGCGATGGGACACGAAGTTGCTGTTATTAGTGGGCACCACTATCCCCACGTTGCTGGGACAGAATTTCCACCTACCTACGTCGCTGGCAACATTCAATATACTTTCCCTTGGGAAGAAGGGCAAATTCCCAACTCTTGGTTCTCTAGCCCGGATGTAAATCAAGTTTTGAGTTCAGTGGAGGAGTCAGGGAATTTGCTTCAAACTGTGTCAAGCTTTGATGGGAGCGAGCTAAGTCTTGATACTAGCACTTGGACATCAAATGAACAGCAGAACTTTGATCCGGCACAGTACTATGGTTCTACTGATATGTCGACTACTCCATCAATGACAACACCTTCCATAGAGGATGGAACGGCGCACAATCCAATTTTGCTGACTGATGAAAACTCAACAACTTCAATCAGCGTTCAACCAACTGATCCTCCAGTAATATTTGAACGTTCTAGACCTTTTGGGAATGAGATTCAAAACTTACCAGAGTATGTTGTGAGAACTCTGTTTGAATAGATTCGAGTTGGTACAATTTTGCAGCTTCATTTGTAATCGATCTTAACGGAAAAGTTGTATGTTGATTTATACATTTTCCTGGTGATGTATTTAAACATTCTTTATAATATAATTTTTCTCATGTGAGCTTTCTTTTCTAAACCAGTCCACAAGGATATAATCAAACAAAATTTTGAATTTTGAAACTTTGTTACAAAACTTGATATTTAACGGAAATAGCATTATCAAAACTCGACATTTAACAAAAGTTTTTGATCAAAAATTTGATATTTAAGAAAAAAAACTGAGCAGAAATTTGATTTCTAAGAAAAAAACCTGTATGAAAACTCGATTTTTAAGTTGTTATAGAAAAAAAAACTTGTCATTTTACAAATTAAAAAATCTCTTCCTTTTTTGCGTTGAATTATACCGTAAACTGGTGAAAATCAGGAAAAAATTTGCGCTTTATTGTATCCAATTGGAAACTGTTTTTTGATATTTAAACAAAAAGATTGAATGAAAACTCGACATTTAACAAAAATTTCGTTGAGAAAACTCGACTTTTATTAAAATAAATTGTTCCAAAACCCAACAGTTAACAAAAATTTTTGTGAGAAAACTCGACTTTTAAAAGAATAATTTGTTACAAAACTTGACATTTAACAGATTAGAGGTATCAATTTAAACATTTAAGAAAAAGATTGTATAAAATGAGAAATTAAATTTTCTTGATTTTTAAACCAAATATAAAACTGATATTATGTAAATAATTGTGATGCAATTACAAATTTATTACTTTCTAATTTCAAGATATAACAGAGAATTATCAATTAAGCCATGGCCGTCTAACAAACAGTCAACAATTTTTATCAATTCACCCTCATATTTTGAGTTTTTAAGAGATTGAATTCTGTCCAGAAAAGAAGATCCAATTGTTTGTGTGCTTACATTTCTTTGTTCAGCGCGTAGTAGATGTCTCTTGAACTTCTTTCTACTCAATCTTTTTTTAGACACACTAGGTAACTTCTCAACATATTTGTTCTCATAATTGTGTTGTACTGCTCTGTCTAACTGAGTAAAGACAAGTCCCGATTCTTCCAAAATATTGCCAAAAAATTGATGTTTATATAATGTATATAAACAATCAACTGTCTGATATAAATAGGAGAGATCTTCCAGTTTTTGAAGCAAGTCTCCGATGGAGAAAGAAATGAGAACAATGTGATATCGACAGGTTTTCAGGGGACAGAAACTGTTGTGTGAAGCAACAACATATTCACTTGTAAGAATATATGGTCTCTAATCTTTGACAGATACAGATATAAACAACGCCTTTTCACAGAATTTTTTGTAAAAGTGTGGTAAAACCTGACACATAACTGCTGCCATTCTGTAATATTATTTAGTTCTAAAGAAATTGATTTCCTTATTTGAACTTAAATTCCAAATAAAGAAACTAATTTATTTATTAAAAAAAAACCAAATTCCAAATAAGGAAATCAACTTATAAATTATAAAGGAATTCAAATTCCAAATAAGGAAACCAATGAAATTGTTATGTGCAATTTAAAATCTCATTTGAACTATGAATCAATTCAAGAAACAGCGGATTAAGAAATTTCGATGTTTTACTTGTTCAAAATATTTTCGTCACTACTTCTCTCTAATGCAACACAGACGTGCTAAACACAAAGACTCTTTTTCTATAATGATTCAAAAGTTTTCTTTATTGAAAATTTCTGATTAGAAATCCTTTTAAGGAAGAATTCTAAATAGACACATTTTTCTCTTCATTTTTAGGAGATTGTGCGAAAACAATGATGTCATTAGCATAAAAGGAAATTCTGCGTTGTAGAGGCCCTGAATTTTTTAAGCAAATCATTTAATCAACTTCTCGCAGCTTACTCAAGTTACGTAAATGTCTCTCTCCAAAGTATCTCCTTGTTACTCGAGCGCTCCATCAATGTTTACAGATTCACAACCTAAATTGGGTACTGATTCCGTCCCATTTTATATTGACTTTGGTTCTCATCCAAACAGATTTGGGAGATTTACTGTGTCCCAAATATTTAGAAATGGACAAAATTACTCGGAACCAACTTTTCAAGTCTTTAAAAAAGATAAATGTGGAACATTTGAAAAGTACCAACAACTGAGAATTGGAGATTACGAATTCAAGAAAGTTTGTCTTCTGAAGAACGATCTGCTGAATGGAGACTGGGAAATTCGAGAAAATCCAGCTCAATTTGAGAAGAACCCAAAAATGGAAGACGTGCTGCAACAATGTCACAAAGCAAGAGAGATCAGCATTGGAAAAAATCGAAGACTCTACGTTACCTTTATACAGTACGTTCAGGACAATCCAGCTTCAGTTTATGTCCAGATCCGACTATTTTGTCGCAAAGAGAGCAATGAGTTCAAGCATGTGACTTACGTCAGCTATAAAATGGAAGAATTCAAGGAACTCATTGAAAATCTTAAAGACTTCTCTAATATTGAACAATGTACATTTCAATAACTACTGCTGCGCAATATTATGATGTGTTTTTTATATTGAATGATGAATATTTGGTGATTATATGTATTTGACTTTCAGTAAACATTTTTTCATTTGAAACTTTTTTCTTCTTAGAATGAGTTGGGATATTGGATGCTCTAGAAACATTTTCTTAAGTCTCAGAGATAAATCAAAAATTTTTCACGTCAGGTTACATCACGAGCTTAAAAGGTATTCATATACAGTTCTTGAAGCGCAAAATTTTCCCAATTTGGATAATTTAGACGTAGAGTCCCAAATTTCTGAATTCAAGTGGGTTATTCATAATGGGCTGCGCAGAACAACTCTAACATATCGTTCTGACAAACAAGAAATTTCCATTTCTCAACATCGCTGGAACGGATATCAGTGGAGTTTTCTTACAAAGGTTGATTTGAAAAAAGAGGAGTATAAAAATCTAGTAGATCATCTACCAACACTTCTTTCCTATATAGAAAATTACAAAAAGACTTGCATTATTTTGGACGAAATAACTCAGAGTTAATGAATATTGTTACTCGTAAAAACTGTTTTCTCGCAGCGTGTAAAATTTGGGACCGAAATGTCGATTTGGACGAAATTGATCAAAAGTTTCCTCACGGAGGAAGAATTGGATATGGAAACTCTCTTTTGGACTTTTTCTTAGCTAGATCAAAAATTTTTCGTCTACATGCAATTTTACATGATTCTGCTGGTGCTGTGAAAACAACAACAGACGAAGGACCAGGTTATTGTTACATGCTGCCGCAATTACCCAGCTCCTGTCTTCTAGGTCATATAACTGGATGATTCTTTTGTCTCTACATCAAAGTTTGTCATCCTCATATTTTTAAAATACTAGATTGTTAATCATTTGTCAATTATCTCAGCTAAAAAGAGGATGACTCTCGTTGTGTTTGATATTGAGTGCTTGGAGGGAACAGTTGTCAAGGAGCTGGGAATTTTCAAGGACGGAATTGTGTTAGGATATACATTCCTCCCACCGAATGACTACAAGCCAACATTTCAAGCAAAGTGGAACACAAAGAATTTACATGGAATAAACTGGAATAATGGAAAAGTTGATTACTCAGATCTTCCAACCATAATTCATCAACATTGTTCTCCTACAACCGAATACTTTGCCAAAGGATTGGAGAAATGTAAAATCCTATCCAATTATTTGTGTAAGGATGTGGAAAATTTGGACGATTTTGGATGTCCAAAAGCCTCTAAGTTGATTTCCAACGAAGATACAATCTGGGAATGTAGTAACTACCCCTACCGACACAAGAAAACATTACACTGTGCAGAGAAGAAAGCTTATGCTTATGGAACTTGGGTTCTTAATTTTTTTGACAAAATTTAATATTTGTAAAAGTTTTTATATACTTTGATTGTAATGTATCATATTGTCTTTTAATTAATTTTTAAAATCATTTTTTTCGCCTACAAAACATAGAAAAGTTGCTTCAAAAATGAGAAAGTTGAACAAATTTTGTCCTAGCGTTACACAGTTATTCTTCATTTCAATTCTGTCGTTTTTCTTAATTTTGAATTTATTCTCCTTTTTTATGCTTTCTGTTATTAATTCCTGTGAAGAGACAGTGTTTTGGCTGTCGCTGTTGTTTGTTTCTTTTTTATGTTTAGAAGCTTATCTCATTTTTTTATTTATTTACATCACAATTCAGTTGAAACATTTTCTCTATCGTCTCAATGATTACGTTTAAATGACTGAGCATACAGATAAAGGATTAAATTTGGGTAATTTTGTCTTTGATGATAATAATCAGGAACGACAATCATGGAAATGTTTTGGACAGACTTGTAATAGGTCTCTAGTCGTTTTTCTGTCCCAATTTTTTGTTATACTCGTAATTCTGGTCTGTTGTATAGTACGAATAACATTGGCTACAACGTGTGAAGAAACAACAGTTTGGATTGCAATCCTTTCTAGTACAGTTGGTTATATTTTACCTTCACCTAAATTATGAACAAGATAATTTCCACAAAAGAACGAATTTTTATTTCATTGGTTGGTCCAAGCGGATCTGGGAAATCTCATCTTATACATGAATGGTTAACAATTGGAACTTTTCAACCAGAGTTCGACAAATTTACTACTTCTATCAACATTATCAATCTCTTTATGGTTTAATGTCTAAAGATGTTAAAAATATTGAGTTCATAGAAGGAGTTGACTTTGAGTTTATTCAAAACCTCCCAAATAACGGAACAAAGTATCTGTTAATTTTTGACGACTCTT
The DNA here is from genome assembly GCF_964194025.1 of Convolutriloba macropyga. Lineage (NCBI taxonomy): Eukaryota > Metazoa > Xenacoelomorpha > Acoela > Convolutidae > Convolutriloba > Convolutriloba macropyga. Next base: position 58,571,234 of record NC_134478.1, read on the forward strand.
GTGAGGAGATTTCCAGCTCTAAAGATTTCGTTAAAATTGCAACAGCTGGAAGACATAAAGGACTCAGCACAATATACATCAAACACAATTTATTTCATCAGAGCAGATTAGGAAGAGATATAGAGTTACAAAATACTCATATCGTCTTGTTCAAATCTCCTAGAGATGTACTGCAAATAAACAGTCTGAGCCAACAGTTGGGATTAGGTTCACAATTAAAAGATTGGTATACCAAAGCAACTTCTATTCCTTATGGTCATTTACTTATTGATTTAACTCCCAAAACAGTCGACTCTCTTCGATTTTGTACAAATAGTGGATCGATTCCTTCAATTTTTTTCCTTCCACAACATAAACAGCAGACCACATTTTTGAGTGATGAGCACACAACATCTCTCTACTCTGACAACGTTCCAAAGTTATTCACGGAACTTCAAAAGAACTTACCTAAAAAATTGTCCGAAAGAATTTATTCAGTTCCTAAACGAGTGCATCGTAAACATGCTCAGAGGAGAACTGCAAGATATTCAAAAACGAGACGTAAAAAAGTATCAAGACGAAATTCATCAGCTTATTCTAAAAAGAACTGGAATAAATAAAAGGAGAGCAATTTTAAGTTCAAGGAAAGGAATAGAACTTATATCAATTCTAACTCCATCTATCATTAACCGTCTTTCTTGAAATGGAACAGTTTGTTTTGATTCCTCAACAGCTTTACGAACAAAAATTCAAATTACATGTGTATAAATTGGACGAGAGTGAGGAAAAAGTTAACTTCGTTCCACAAAATTTAGATTCTCTTCACAAGGACATCACCACTAACACAAAATCATTCAAAAACGAGTCAGTTGTAGATCAAATACTCAAATGTCCTCGAATCAAGCTGTCCCTCAGTGACTCCATTTTACTGGATGGAAGAGATACAAATGTAGCATTTACCGATTTTATTTACGCATTGAAGAGAAAAAATATTGCATTTCCTGATATATATTACACAATACTTGATGCTACAGGGATAAGTCCGAGCAAAATTGTAAACAAGGATGCCAAAAGCAAAGACAGAGGGAGTTGGATCCCTTTCAAAATCTGAAAAACCGAAACTTCAACGATTATACAAAGAAGGAAAAGCTGCATTTGGATCGGTTAGAAATCTTCAAAAAGCGAGCGGTTTATCAAGAGGCAAGGTTATTTCCTTTCTCCAAACTAAAAATTCCTATACAAAATACCGTCAAGCAAATCGACATTTTAGACGATTACCTGCATTTGCAAAGCGGATAAATGAAATTTGGTGTCTTGATTTAGCTTTTATGGACAAATTGTCAGAGTTTAATAACGGAGTAAAGTATCTATTAATCTGCGTTGATGTATTTTCTCGTTTTGTCCTTGTTCAACCAATGAAATCAAAGTATTCTACAGATGCTGTAGCAGCTTTCAAAAAAATGCTACGAAAAAACAACATCCCACAAAGTATGGGTTGATCAAGGAACAGAGTTTGGTGGCGAATTTCGGAAATTTTGTGGAGAAAAGAAAATTAAAATTTATTCAACGAGAAGTGAAACAAAAGCTGCCGTAGCTGAGAGAGCTATCAGATCTTTGAAAAACATTATTTATCGCTTCATGGAAGAAAACGGGCATAAGTACTTTGTAAAAATGGGATCTTTCCTAAATACAATGAATAGTAGAGTAAATAGATCTACAGGTAAAGCTCCAAAAGAGGTAAAAAACAAAGACTTTTTATCAATTTTTTACAAAAATCCGATCAGACAATACAAAAAACCTCGGTTTAAAGTAGGGGATAAAGTACGAATTTCGAAATACGATATTCCTTTTAGAAAAGGATACAAGTCACAGTTCACGAGTGAAATCTTTGAAATTGTTAAGATTGCTACGTACAAACCTCCAACATACAACCTCAAGGGAGAGCAGGGTGATGAAATACTAGGAAAATTTTATGAACAAGAGCTCTCAAAGTGTATCATTTAGTGATGAACTCTTTTACGGTAGAGCTGGTTTCCAACGCATCCTTTGATTGTTATCCAAATAATACATTGAGTTCTTTTACCAATTTCCTTCCCGAACAGATTAACCTTGAAGGAGAATGGGAGGTGGCAATAACCGAACTATCATATCCATCTTTGTACCAGAATATTACAGATGGAAAATTTTTCTATCTAGATGCTGCAACTCCAGATACAAAACCTTCCGATTATTATACAATTGATGCAGGACTATATCCATCAATATCTGATATTGTGAACGAAATGAACAAACAAATTCAGGAAAGAGAAAAGTATGAGAAAACCCCAATCAAATTAAAAGTCAACAGAATTACACAGAGAATATCCCTAAGCCTTCCTAATGAAAACTCGTTACTAGTTATCTTCAGTACTGATCTCTGTCACCTATTTGGGTGTGAGGAAGCTGTTTACGGAATGGGTGTTTTTATGAGTGGTGCTGGACCACATTTTCCTAAATTTCCCTATGATATTGTTCGAATTCATACTCTCATGATATACAGTGATATTGTTGAATACAATATTGTAGGTGATACAAAAGCCGCGCTTTTGAGATGTATTCCGTTTATTTCTAAAATTAAGAATGGAGACATAATATCTACTGGACAATATATGAATTATCAAAACTTCCCAAATCTACAATTTAAAAAAATTCCTAAAAATTCTTTCCACAGCATTAAACTTGAGCTCCGCGACTCATACGGTGAAAAAGTTCCCTTCAATTCAGTAGGTGTAACAAGAGCTGTATTGATGTTCAGAAGAGCTTCAGACAATCATTTTTAAAATTAAGTTTACAAAAAATGGTTGCAGACAGTGATTTACCGTATTTTCGTGGTTATTCAAGACAAAGGGGAAGAGGATTTGGAGCTTTAGCACAAACAATTGGGAGAACTGCAATTCCTTTTTTGAGACGATATGTTGTACCAGCAGCTAAAAGAGTTGGTGCTGACTTGATTGAATTAGCTGCGCCAGAAATCGGAAATGCATTAGCTGGAAGGAAAAAGTTCAAATCTGCAGCCACAGATGTTGGAAAGAAAACTTTACGTAAACAACTAGGAGGAGGAAAACCTAGAAAACGACGTATTATTCGAAAACGCTCGCCAAAAATCAGTCGACGTCGTCGAACTAGGAGGGATATTTTTACCAAACTAAAATGAATACCAGATCCACAAATGACAGTAATTTCCGTTATGGACACTTTACAAATTCTTGCTTGGAGATTTTTGACAAAATTCCGGTTTTGGAACCAATTGAATCATCCCATATTCAAGAAGTTTATCCCAGCACTTCATTGGATGAAAGCAGCATTGAATTTGAATTTGAAACAGATAGAAGTATTTATCTCGATATGAGAGATATTCATTTACAAATTAAAGTTGGATTACAAAAGGGAAGATTATTTGACGATTTCATGAAAAAAGAGGAGCATGGAAAACCAGATATGGGTATGAGTTTCACTGATGATGATTTACAATATTTGACTCATGTCAACAACTTGTTACACTCTCTTTTCTCCAACTGCGAAGTGTATTTGAACAATCAACAAGTGTACAACTCTAACGGACTCTATGGCCACAAAGCTCTGATATCCAATGAATTCAATGCTTCTACAATGAATAATGAAGGAATTTTGGCTTGTCATGGATACGAATTTGAGAAAGATCCTAGTGATTATGAAAAAAGTCCGTTCATATATAGGGAAGAAGAGCTTTTGTTGAAAGATGGGGTTACCTTATATGGTAAACTTGCAATCGACTTATTTCAATGTGAAAAATTATTACTTCCAAATACAAAAATTAGACTCAAATTGATTCGAGCGAGACCAAATTTTTACATGATTTCCTACAATCCACATGTTTCCCTTAGAGTTCTTGACTGTTCACTTTTTACGAGACGTGTTGTCGTTAATGAGGTCTATCACCAGACAATCAAGTATCAACTAACACATCAACCAGCTTGCTATAATTTTATGGAGACAATTGCGCGAACATTTATTATTCCTTCTGGACAAAATCAATTTATTCAGGAAAATGTTTTCAATAATGCCCCAATCAGACGAATTGCAATAGCAATGAACACTAATTCAGCATTCACCGGACATTTTCAAGAAAATCCTTTTCATTATCGAAAGTTTGGACTGCGGGAGCTGAGAATTGTTCGAGGGGGGAGAGCTGTTGTCTCAATTGATACAACCAACAATTGTAGAGCTTATGTTACAACAATGAAGGCAATGAACTTCAACGAAGAAATTCCTGCGTTACCGAATGATTTCTTCACAGATCATTATGTGCTTGTATTCGATCTCACATCACTTCAAGATGCTGGTGAAAATGTTCATTATCCTGAACTCAGTGGGGAAAGTCTTCGTTTAGAAATGTTCTTTGAACGTCCGCTAACCAATGTTACCGAGTTAATTGTTCTCGGAGAACGAATCTCAACAGTTAAAATTGATCAGTTTGGAACAGTTGCTAAGAATGTCTGAAGAACTCTGCATTAATCAAGATTTTTTAATTTTCTTCTCAATTTTTTATGGTTTTTATATTATTGCCTTCTGCGTTGGAACATTTGTTGGATATGTACTTTCATCGCCCAGTTGCAACCCTTTCCACACTATAATATCAAGATAGGGAATGGATGAAAATTGGGATAGACCTACTCCAAACTTATATGTATACCTTATTTGTGCAGTATTCCTGGGACTTTTAATCATCATTATTATCTTTCATCCCGATGTCACAGGTAATAGTGAAGACAGAGTAAGTAAATCTACAGGAGATCTGATACGTAAAATTCCCCAATCTAAAGATTGTTGCTTTATTGAAAAGAACGAATCATTTCAACTTGATTGTAATGTGAGAAATCCCTGTTCAAACGGAGCTTGCGAATTGAAACAGAAGATTATTTGTCATGGATAATCAATCTCTTCAACAAATTATTGAACGCATTCCTGAGCTAAAATTCAAATACATTGGATCGTTTCCAGCAGATTTCATTCCAAAGTTACCCAAATTCAGCTTTGCAATCATTAACACTGCTTCGAGTAAAGAAGTCGGTGAACATTGGATATTGATTGCTCGACTCAACAGAAGTTACTATTATGCGGATTCTCTGGCTCGATCAGTAACACATTACAAATTTTTAGGTAAAAAGTACCAAAAAATAATACATCGACCACTTCAGAAGATGCAAAATTTGTGTGGATTCTACGCAATTTTTGCAGCATTTCAACTATTTAAGTTTTTCCAAACCAACTTGAACAATATTCATGATGTACACGTGTTAAATTTTATAAGTAACTATATGTAGTAGTGTTCATTTTGGTATTTAGTAAGCTGAAGTTAATAAAGTCGATAGTATATGTTTCTCGTAACTGTTTCTCGTGGGTTTTCTAAACTTTTTTTATCGAACTTTATTAACCACTCGGCTAAGTGTACCTTAATGTTCATTGAAATTTATACAATTTATTGTAAATGATTGAGTAATTTTGTATTTTGATGCTCATAATTTGTACTGTGTCTGTCATTTTATACCATTTTAATTCATTTTTTCTTTTATTTAACATCTTTTTTCAAATAATGTACAAAAAATAATGCATATATGCATGTAATTAGCAAGATGGCGCAGTGGGAGCACGCTGGGCCCATAACCCAGAGGACGGTAGATCAAAACTACCTCTTGCTATCTTGACTTTTTCCAATTAATGAGCGCGCAAAAGACATTTGTTACACAATTGATTCAAACAATTAGGGGAACAATCTTTGCAATTGACCTAAAATTTGTAAACAAAAATTCAACATGTCACATAATTACCCCTCAGATAACTAGGGTAATTGAAAACCCCCACCAATTAATTTCACAATTTAATAACATAAAATTTGTAAACAAAATTCAACCTGTCACATAATTACCCCTCACATAATTACAGCAATTAATTACCCACGCCAATTCTATTGTTCTCACGTAATCACTTAATAACTACACAAACATTGATATTTTCCCCTCAAAATTTCAGCCTATCAGGAGCGTCTCCGAACCTACCCCCCACATTTGCACCGACTATACTACTAGAAAATGTACATGCACAAATACATACACAAAACCTATACCCTATCTTAATACATGGCGGCACCTAATCAATACATGTCCGCGGCTATAACTAATCTCAATACATGTCGGCGGCTATTACTAATCTTAATACATGTCGGCGGCTATTACTAATCTTAATACATGTCGGCGGCTATTACTAATCTTAATACATGTCGGCGGCTATTACTAATCTTAATACATGTCGGCGGCTATTACTAATCTTAATACATGTCGGCGCATAATCTTAATACATGTCGCCGGCTATAACTAATCTTAATACATGGCGGCTATACCCTATCTTAATACATTAACGCTGCTATACCTAATCTTAATACATGCTAATTCATTCCCTATCTTAATACGTTAGGGAGGTCCCAAATCCCGGAAAATACACTATACCCTATCTTAATACATGGGGGACCTCACCCCCCCCCCCGGGGAGTGTAGCTCACTATATTACTACTTACGAAACCTCGAAATATTTAGTTGTAGTTAACTTTTCCGGATCTGGGCACAACGCAGTCCATAGCGATGTAATAGACAAATATCAATAGTGCATGAACTTAAGATCAATGCTAAAGCAAAGGGCAGAAACAACGAGAAAAGGGAACATCAGTATAGGAAACTGTGTGCAAACAAAATTAGAACGCAAACTTTTTTTAACTAGAAGAGCTGGATCAAAATCGTTGTTCATTGCATTGATTATTAATATGACAATGTAGGGCTCCTATTTGGCTCAGTGGAAAAAACTGATTGACCGAAAGGAGGAACTTTATCTTTGAAAAAAGTTTTTTAAACATACAATTTTTTTTAGGAAACCTCATAACAACGAGTTTGGTTTGAGTTTTTCTTGCTCTGGGCAATAAAAAATGCTAATCAAATTAAAATAGAAAAAAAGACGAAAGTCTCAGTCGTGTTCGAAAGCCTCAATGAGTGGTACGAAGTATATCTCATTCAGAGCATCAATCCGTAGCAACTTTTCCTTTATCGAATCTGCGAATATTGTGTCGTATCTTGACGATTCTTCAACTTTCAGGAAAGAGAAAAAGGGCGCTTTCACTGGATGGTTGCATTTGACAGCATTGACCACTCGGTACAGCTGAATTCCAATCTCTTCTAACCCATTTTTAACCATAAATATTCGAATTCGACCGTACTTGATAGAGTTGTGTGTACTGAAGCTGACATAGCTGTTGACAGAAGAGAAATGAGCCACCGAATCGAACTCGAGACCTCGTATTTGTGCATTACTGTAGAATTCATCGCCTTCGCCTTGAAACTTTTCAGGGATACTTGACTTAACAGCTTTCCTTGTGAAAGATTTCGCTCTAAGTTTCAGCTCAAGACAGAGCCCAGTGAGAGAATCTGTGTCAACTTTCGAAGCATAGGATGCTTTGTTTCGTCTGTATCGTTCGACAAGCAAGGCCAGATGGTTAACAGTTCCCGTAAACTTTGACTGCAGCAGATAATTTGCTGACTCAAACATCATGGCAGATGTTGTCCACAGCGGGCCGAAATTTTTTACCTGCCAAGATAAATGAGAAAGAGCGTGAATATTCGCTGAGAAAACTTCGTTGCCATAGCATTCCTCGACTTTGTTTAGAAACAAATGTATCAGTTTACCGGCTTGATCAGCGTAAGTCCGAGATGTCAGAAGAAGTCGAATACTGTAGCTCAAAAGGAGAAACCGTTCGAAGAGACTTTCATTTACAGTGAGATGAAACAAAACTGGACCAATGTACAGCAGCCATGTTTTCAATTCGTTTGCCTTCAAAAAATTGATATCTTTAAGGCTGCGAACTTTTCGTTTGAAATCACAGGTGAGCTAAAAAAATAGCTAAATTGATGTCAAAAACAAATGCTGAATTAAGTAAAACTAACCTGAATAGATTGAACCAATCGATCCAAAACTTCGAGTTCCCCTTTCGCAGTTTTGCTCGAAATGACTATCATCAAAACTTTAGATACTCCCATGTAAACTTGATGCATCACGTCCACAGGCGCAGCCAAGGGCAGATTGTCTATCAAATCAAAAATTTTGCAACGACCTTTGACACCCCGGTAAGATCTCAAATTCTCTGTTTCGAGTTTTTGAAGGCAATCGTTGTGAACTTCGGGAGTTCTCGTAACAAACGCTCTATTAGGAAAGAATCGCATCTCATCCCCGAGCTGAGTTTGCAGTAAACAGAGCGTGCAAGCATATTTAGCTAAATGGTGGTGAGTAGTAATATAGTGAGCTACACTCCCCGGGGGGGGGGGGGGGTGAGGTCCCCCATGTATTAAGATAGGGTATAGCGTATTTTCCGGGATTTGGGACCTCCCTAACGTATTAAGATAGGGAATGAATTAGCATGTATTAAGATTAGGTATAGGGGCGTTAATGTATTAAGATAGGGTATAGCCGCCATGTATTAAGATTAGTTATAGCCGGCGACATGTATTAAGATTATGCGCCGACATGTATTAAGATTAGTAATAGCCGCCGACATGTATTAAGATTAGTAATAGCCGCCGACATGTATTAAGATTAGTAATAGCCGCCGACATGTATTAAGATTAGTAATAGCCGCCGACATGTATTAAGATTAGTAATAGCCGCCGACATGTATTAAGATTAGTAATAGCCGCCGACATGTATTGAGATTAGTTATAGCCGCGGACATGTATTGATTAGGTGCCGCCATGTATTAAGATAGGGTATAGGTTTTGTGTATGTATTTGTGCATGTACATTTTCTAGTAGTATAGTCGGTGCAAATGTGGGGGGTAGGTTCGGAGACGCTCCTGATAGGCTGAAATTTTGAGGGGAAAATATCAATGTTTGTGTAGTTATTAAGTGATTACGTGAGAACAATAGAATTGGCGTGGGTAATTAATTGCTGTAATTATGTGAGGGGTAATTATGTGACAGGTTGAATTTTGTTTACAAATTTTATGTTATTAAATTGTGAAATTAATTGGTGGGGGTTTTCAATTACCCTAGTTATCTGAGGGGTAATTATGTGACATGTTGAATTTTTGTTTACAAATTTTAGGTCAATTGCAAAGATTGTTCCCCTAATTGTTTGAATCAATTGTGTAACAAATGTCTTTTGCGCGCTCATTAATTGGAAAAAATTCAATGATAGAAAAAAATGAATTAAAATTGTATAAAATTACAGACACAGTATAAATGTAATAGAGAATACTAAAGAATTGTGCTATAGTAAAAGGATTTAAGTTATATGTTGAGTGGTGCTGTATGAATACCGTCAGACTGAACAATGCGCTTAGGGTAGAAATAGGACAGTCCCTTCTTTGTCTGCTCATACGTAGCAACACAATGGTTTATTGTTCTGAACCCTCTATTTGTTGAAGTAAGATTGATAATTTCATCCATCACACGTCGATATTTCTCCATCGGTCCATCTCCGTTCTCTTCTAGTGTTCTTTTATTGAGACCTTTACTGCTGAACTTGTATTTGTCAGACTGTGCATCGTAGCAACAATAAGTTTTGCTACAAAGACAAATCATTTCCGTACATCTGAATTCTTCCTTGAAAAGTCCTGGTTCCCGTTTATCATGCTTCTTATGCTTAGAACAACATGTTCTAGGGAAGAAATTTTGAATAGCATCTGCTTGGAAAGAGTCGTTACAGTCCTGCTTTCTCAATGCTTCCCATTCTTGTTTTTTAGCAGGTCGAATACAATCATACAAATTCTCATGAGCTAAGGCTAAATAGAGGGAATCTGTATCCATCTCTAACTCCTCGAATTTATCCACGTCGCAAAATCTGTCAAAGAAGTTATAGTAGAGCTCCAACATACGTAATTTAGCGTACTGAAGTATGAAGAATCCAACTATTATAGGTTCGCGGTGTTCAATTTTTGATTTTGCTAGCTCAACTTCGTAAAGCTCTTTTGAGACATTGTTCAACCGCTTAAACATTTTCCCATTGATTGCTTTGTGCGTCTTCTCATCGTTCAAATATTTGGTTTCTGTAAGTTTGCTTCTGTCCATAATCTGATAACCGTAAGAGCTATTACCCAATAATTTCATAGTCTCAGCAACAACGCTGGAATCAGGATTTCCATCTCCACCTCTTCTAGCGTCTACCACTGACTGTACAAAGGTGTTGAAACATTTGCGCGGCGTGTACTGTACAAATCTATAAATTCTTGTACATTTCAGACCGAGGCTGATGTAGAAATTTAGTAGGGGAATAATAATTGTTCCATTTTCCAGATTGAAACTTGAAATTAGCATTCGCTGAGGTTGCTTCAGTAAGTTGTTTTCGACAGCGTAATCTCTCATATAATCCCCAATATCAGCTCGACTAACGTTGAAATTTTTAAAAATAGGCGGGAAATTTGAAAACTTGTACTTCAAACCTGTGGGAACTTCCAAATCACATTGTACGTATCCAAACATCTCCCCATCTCTTATTTTAGCTAGTAAAGACTCTTGCTTCAAAGGTAATTTGAAAGGAAAGTTCTTTCTCACGTGATTTCTGACATTTTCTTCTTCTTTAACACTTTCCCACCATTTACACTCCCAGATTTCAACAATCTTATATCCTTTACTTTTTAAGTAATCTCTTCTCAATTCATCATGTTCTCTTTTTCTAATCCCTCTCTGTGTTTCCTCTTCCGAGAGACTTGCTTTAGCTTCCTGACAAGGACAGAAATGAAAGTAACAACCCATGGCTTCAAACACCGTATTACAATGTGTGCAAAATCCGTCTACGCTAAAACAATCAATCTTCTTCTGTTTTCCGGTTGTGTAGTAGCTCTCAATTTTACATTCGGCACGTTGTGATTGAAGATATGACATAACCATGTTCTCAAATGTTCGAGATCTGTTTGTTCGAGCCCTGAATTTTTGAGAATCTGTATCAATTTCCCATCGAGTGTAAAGTCCAGTGGGCATTTCTTGACACATTGAAAAGGGATAGAGTTGGCTAGCGTCAATACCTACGATAGACTTGCAAAGGTTTTCAGAGTTTCGTATGAAGGTCTGATCAACTACTGCTTTTCTAGTAAAAACAATAGATGGACCACCAGTCATATCCTCACGTATTTTGTTATGTAAATCTTTGTCAGCTTCAACAAATGGAAAAAACTTGTGGTTTGTTGACTTGTGAAGACAGATATTAGCCAAGTTCGGAAGTGTACATCCAAGTTTTAACATATCGATACCCTTGTTGTGATAAAACTCCATCATTTTTTGCATTGCCTCCAGTGTTGGAACAACATCCTTGTTGTTGTACCACTTGACAAAATCTCTGAATGTAGCCATTTTTTCTTGCTCCCAGACCACTTTCAGGTAATTGTAATTGTCAATTCCAGATGGAGGAACATTTTTCAACCTCAACTTTTTTAATGACTGTTGTTGAGAAATCCACTGTTAAGCAATTTAGTGAAATCAGTAAATTCCTTCTCCAGTGGATTATAGTTTCTCAGTTTGCTAAAGAAACGGTCGTAAGGGGGGAGAAAAGTTGCATCGAGCTTTTCGGGAGAGTCAAACCACTCATAGGGGAAGAATCCTTTGGTCTCATTTGTCTTGTATGCTTTAAGGAAAGAATCAAGTGATGTAGCTCCACCGAGAAAGTTGAGGATATCGAGAAATTGTACATCACCAAACTTAAGAGAAACAAAGTGATTTGCTTTTTTAATAACAGTAGGTTGAATGTCGCGCTCATGAATAAGATAGGGTAGGTGATAGGACTTAATGAGATTTAAATCATATTTTCCACTATTGAATCCGAACACAGGTAAAGTGTTCACATAACGCTCAAAGTGCTGCTGTAAGTCCAAAAGCTGGTTTTTCTGCATTTGGAGAAATTGCGTAGACATATCAGCTTCATCATCTTCTTCGGTACGTTCATCTTCACACTCAAATGCTGAAGCGTTTTGATCCTTTCTTTTAATTAACTTTTCGCCAATTGCGTTAACTCGTGCTCTGATTACTGCTTCAATAGAGGAAAACTTTGTCCACAATTCAGTTTTACTTTTGTTTGCTAAGTCTTCAATAGCTTCAACAAAAGATATAATGAGAGCTTTCGGATCTTTATCGCATAGGAAGACAGGTTCATCAATTAAATTGGAGGAAATAGAGACAGAGATTGGTTCATGCTTTCCAATCCAAGTGGTTGTGTTTGTATCTTTTAATTGGTCGGAGGGTACACATATCGATTCAAAGTCAAAAATAGCCAAGTTCTTGAACAATTTTTGATCATCGTTGTAGGAAATTCCAAATCCGTCAAGCTTATCAAATAAGGTCTCGCGCAATGTATACACACTCTTTGGGTAAATATGCTGTACTCTATCTTTACACGTTTTAACATGGCGGTTGAAATTTCCCGCTTTCTGAATGAACGTATCGCAACTGGGACAACGGAATCGTTTAAAGAATGTGTTGATATCATCTACATAGCATATGTGGTTGTTGTAACGTAATAAATTAATATTTTTCTCATACATTTCAATACTTCTCCTCGCAAGTTCACCAACAAAATCTCCATCTACAATGTCAATATCGTAAATAAATATGTTGTGCTTTATCGCATTTTCAACAAATACAAGATGATCGATCGATACCCCTCTGAAATTGATTGCGTCTTGTCCAGATTCGTGGAGGAATGCACTAAACAAATTTTTTGCATTGATCTCAAGCTCCGATGATCCATATAAGTGAACAGCTATAGCTCGGAATAAGCAAAGATAATCTTTGTAAGTCTCACCATAGCCATTCGATACGAGACAATTCACATCTGGTCGTCTGAGTAACTGTTCAGGAAGAACAGCATCGATACATCCCATTGGAATGGATTTTAGGAGAGCGCAAAATATTGTTACATTTGTAGTCAGAGCAAATCGCCATTTTGTATTCTCCCGCTCCTGAGCACACGTCTCCACTAAATCCATCTTTTCAATCCTGTCCTGAAGAGAGACTAAGTCTCCTTTGGAACAGAGTAGATGAGATTTCTCGAAGAAAGTGTTGTTCTCGTGAGCGTAGAAGTATCGATACTCGTCCGTATCCACATTTCTTAATATAAATCCTAGAGCTAAGTTGACTTTGGCTGCACAGTTGAGTTTTTCGAATACTTCTTTCAACTTTTTATTAATTTCATGAGGATCTAGCTTGGACAGCTTGAAGTTGAACACTTGATGTCTTCCATTTTCTATCTCAGTATCGTCAAAAAAGTGCTGGCAAGCACTAAGTTCTTGTTGTAGCTGCTCGTTGTCCTTTTCTAGCTCCTCTGATTCTAGAACTTCTTTAAGCTTTTCACTCGATTTTGTTCCAACTTTTGTTGAAGTTCCATGCTTTCTCCTCTTGTGTTGTTGAAGAGAATAGAAACTCGGAAACTCCTCCAAGCATACAGTACACATAGTGCTTAGCTTTGTATCCTTAGGAGCGTGATGCTTAGCAATGTGGTAATTCATGTCTTCTTTCTTCTTTGTACTGAAATGTGGACATTTGGGACAAAATAGAGTCCCACTATCACAAGACTGCTTGTGCCTTGCCATATTCTTCTTCACCACCATTTTGTTGCACTTTGTGCATTTCACTGGGAGATTTCTATCGAGAGAAGGCATTGTTTTGGTACAAGATGAAACAAATTCGGGTATTGTGACGAGCAACTAATTGTGACAATAACAAAGTGAGAATGAAAGAAATTATTTTTGTACATTTAGGGAACGCAGCTATGACGCATCACTCCATATATGGAAATTTATCATTTCCATTTTAAGAAGCTTGTTGTCATAACCGAACATTCTAGAACATAATGAATAAACCAATCAGATTCTTCCATTTACAAATACCTTTAATAATTAAGAACATTCTTTTTAAATGTGTGAATTCATTCCTTGGAGTAAACTAAAAAATAGCAAATCATTCTTATATATCTTCTTAATCATTTCTTTTACATTTTATATAAGTTTTCATATTTCATCCAGCCATAATCCAAAAACAGACTCACAACAAATTAAAACAAATTGTTCCAATCTTAACAAACTCTGTGATTCAAATTTGTGTCTATCCGCAATTGACAGAATCCGGTGCTTGCAAACAAATCTAGTCCTATTGAAAATTGAGATTAGCACATGAATGTGCTTTTACAACAATGTTAAAGATGTCGAAAACAAATATTCATCCATACTTCATGAACAAATATTTACTTTACAACTTAACGTTATTGTCTTGGAACCTCTCAACCAATCAAAATCCCGTGTTAAAGAAATTATTCTGAAGATTAACGATTTTATTTTGTGTAATTGTTTCTTAATTTTAATTTTCTTTTACATAAACAGAGTATTGCGTGAAATTTTGCTCATATGCGAAAAATGTTAATCAAAAATCATTTACAGTTGTTGGAAAAAATATATAAGAGGAAAGAAGGAATTGCCGATGCTTACAAAGTTGACGAGATTGACGTTGATTCCTATTTTTTCTACAATTTCTTGGACATTTGCGTTCAGAATGACAGAATAATCCGATTTAGTAAAGGATTCGAATATGCAACATTTTCCATTAAAAAATTCAAATATGATGATTATATAACGAAACAATCATTTGATTTATCGTCAGAGCTACACATTAACAAGTACGAAATTTTATTTATTTTGAATTCTGTTCCCGAAATTTTAGAACAGTACAGAAATCTAGCACAAGCGAACTGTATTCCAATTCCTGACCCCATAGCAATCACTTCATCTGTACAAAGCGCGTTGTTTTTTCATTATTATACAGATTACAATTCTGAAGGAGTAAAAATTCGATTTGGAATTCGGCTCCCAAATATATATATACAAAAGTTCTGTTCCAAAAATGGAATACTTTCCGAGATTGATTTAAAATTTAACGAAGTTGAACAAATTTATCAGAGCTTAACATTTTTGGTAAATTATGTCACTTCGTTCCCAATGAGCTATCCTTATTTAGTAAACAAGTAGTCATATCATGTGATACATGTATTATTCAAAAACCATATTTTTGGTTTCTTTTCACGCATTGATGTTCCTGCTTCGTATACGAGCATCATTTTATAACAAATTCTTCCATATTTGGATACATTAAATGATTTCCATTTCCTGTTTCGGTTACTAACGTCAGTTTTTCTACGAAATATTTCCTTCTTTGGTTACTTTGTTCTTATTGGACGGAATTCACTATAAATAGGAGCGACAAAGTTAGACTTCATCATTCTCTTTCATTTCCTCAAAATTAATTTCACCTCTGTTCCTCATCGTCCTGCTAACTATTCTTCAAAACTTTATACAATTGAGTTCCTACATTCACATTCTTCTTATCTACAGATCCTACTTCAGTTGTAACGTTTATCTGTTTCTAACTTAGATATTCTTTTTGTCCTACTATAAAGTGAATTTTGTTGTTTTCTAACTTACTCTCTACCTGACAGTTTTCAATACGTTCATTTACAAACTGCTTTTGTTCCTAAAAAATCCACTTCTATCAACTCATCTGAACAAAATGGAGTTTACTGTGCAAAACAACAGTCTTCTGTACTCATTTTCCTTCACTGAGGAGACTGCTCGGATAAGTATTAAAGACTTATCAAACGGATTATATGAGTCTGTAATGACTTTACCCATCACTGTGTGGCATATTATTGAACACCAGCGACAACAGTTCGACACCTATCATCAGGGTCAGGTTCCAATTACGGAGAATCAGCTTGGAACTCAAGCGATGGGACACGAAGTTGCTGTTATTAGTGGGCACCACTATCCCCACGTTGCTGGGACAGAATTTCCACCTACCTACGTCGCTGGCAACATTCAATATACTTTCCTTTGGGAAGAAGGGCAAATTCCCAACTCTTGGTTCTCTAGCCCGGATGTAAATCAAGTTTTGAGTTCAGTGGAGGAGTCAGGGAATTTGCTTCAAACTGTGTCAAGCTTTGATGGGAGCGAGCTAAGTGTTGATACTAGCACTTGGACATCAAATGAACAGCAGAACTTTGATCCGGCACAGTACTATGGTTCTACTGATATGTCGACTACTCCATCAATGACAACACCTTCCATAGAGGATGGAACGGCGCACAATCCAATTTTGCTGACTGATGAAAACTCAACAACTTCAATCAGCGTTCAACCAACTGATCCTCCAGTAATATTTGAACGTTCTAGACCTTTTGGGAAAGAGATTCAAAACTTACCAGAGTATGTTGTGAGAACTCTGTTTGAATAGATTCGAGTTGGTACAATTTTGCAGCTTCATTTGTAATCGATCTTAACGGAAAAGTTGTATGTTGATTTATACATTTTCCTGGTGATGTATTTAAACATTCTTTATAATATAATTTTTCTCATGTGAGCTTTCTTTTCTAAACCAGTCCACAAGGATATAATCAAACAAAATTTTGAATTTTGAAACTTCGTTACAAAACTTGATATTTAACGGAAATAGCATTATCAAAACTCGACATTTAACAAAAGTTTTTGATCAAAAATTTGATATTTAAGAAAAAAAACTGAGCAGAAATTTGATTTCTAAGAAAAAAACCTGTATGAAAACTCGATTTTTAAGTTGTTATAGAAAAAAAAACTTGTCATTTTACAAATTAAAAAATCTCTTCCTTTTTTGCGTTGAATTATACCGTAAACTGGTGAAAATCAGGAAAAAATTTGCGCTTTATTGTATCCAATTGGAAACTGTTTTTTGATATTTAAACAAAAAGATTGAATGAAAACTCGACATTTAACAAAAATTTCGTTGAGAAAACTCGATTTTTATTAAAATAAATTGTTCCAAAACCCAACAGTTAACAAAAATTTTTGTGAGAAAACTCGACTTTTAAAAGAATAATTTGTTACAAAACTTGACATTTAACAGATTAGAGGTATCAATTTAAACATTTAAGAAAAAGATTGTATAAAATGAGAAATTGAATTTTCTTGAATTTTAAACCAAATATAAAACTGATATTATGTAAATAATTGTGATGCAATTACAAATTTATTACTTTCTAATTTCAAGATATAACAGAGAATTATCAATTAAGCCATGGCCGTCTAACAAACAGTCAACAATTTTTATCAATTCACCCTCATATTTTGAGTTTTTAAGAGATTGAATTCTGTCCAGAAAAGTAGATCCCATTGTTTGTGTGCTTACATTTCTTTGTTCAGCGCGTAGTAGATGTCTCTTGAACTTCTTTCTACTCAATCTTTTTTTAGACACACTAGGTAACTTCTTAACATATTTGTTCTCATAATTGTGTTGTACTGCTCTGTCTAACTGAGTAAAGACAAGTCCCGATTCTTCCAAAATATTGCCAAAAAATTGATGTTTATATAATGTATATAAACAATCAACTGTCTGATATAAATAGGAGAGATCTTCCAGTTTTTGAAACAAGTCTCCGATGGAGAAAGAAATGAGAACAATGTGATATCGACAGGTTTTCAGGGGACAGAAACTGTTGTGTGAAGCAACAACATATTCACTTGTAAGAATATATGGTCTATAATCTTTGACAGATACAGATATAAACAACGCCTTTTCACAGAATTTTTTGTAAAAGTGTGGTAAAATCTGACACATAACTGCTGCCATTCTGTAATATTATTTAGTTCTAAAGAAATTGATTTCCTTATTTGAACTTAAATTCCAAATAAGGAAACTAATTTATTTATTAAAAATAAAACCAAATTCCAAATAAGGAAATCAACTTATAAATTATAAAGGAATTCAAATTCCAAATAAGGAAACCAATGAAATTGTTATGTGCAATTTAAAATCTCATTTGAACTATGAATCGATTCAAGAAACAGCGGATTAAGAAATTTCGATGTTTTACTTGTTCAAAATATTTTCGTCACTACTTCTCTCTAATGCAACACAGACGTGCTAAACACAAAGACTCTTTTTCTATAATGATTCAAAAGTTTTCTTTATTGAAATTTTCTGATTAGAAATCCTTTTAAGGAAGAATTCTAAATAGACACATTTTTCTCTTCCTTTTTAGGAAATTGTGCGAAAACAATGATGTCATTAGCATAAAAGGAAATTCTGCGTTGTAGAGGCCCTTAATTTTTTAAGCAAATCATTTAATCAACTTCTCGCAGCTTACTCAAGTTACGTAAATGTCTCTCTCCAAAGTATCTCCTTGTTACTCGAGCGCTCCATCAATGTTTACAGATTCACAACCTAAATTGGGTACTGATTCCGTCCCATTTTATATTGACTTTGGTTCTCATCTAAACAGATTTGGGAGAATTACTGTGTCCCAAATATTTAGAAATGGACAAAATTACTCGGAACCAACTTTTCAAGTCTTTAAAAAAGATAAATGTGGAACATTTGAAAAGTACCAACAACTGAGAATTGGAGATTACGAATTCAAGAAATTTTGTCTTCTGAAGAACGATCTGCTGAATGGAGACTGGGAAATTCGAGAAAATCCAGCTCAATTTAAGAAGAACCCAAAAATGGAAGACGTGCTGCAACAATGTCACAAAGCAAGAGAGATCAGCATTGGAAAAAATCGAAGACTCTACGTTACCTTTATACAGTACGTTCAGGACAATCCAGCTTCAGTTTATGTCCAGATCCGACTATTTTGTCGCAAAGAGAGCAATGAGTTCAAGCAAGTGACTTACGTCATCTATAAAATGGAAGAATTCAAGGAACTCATTGAAAATCTTAAAGACTTCTCTAATATTGAACAATGTACATTTCAATAACTACTGCTGCGCAATATTATGATGTGTTTTTTATATTGAATGATGAATATTTGGTGATTATATGTATTTGACATTCAGTAAACATTTTTTCATTTGAAACTTTTTTCTTCTTAGAATGAGTTGGGATATTGGATGCTCAGGAAACATTTTCTTAAGTCTCAGAGATAAATCAAAAGTTTTTCGCGTCAGGTTACATCACGAGCTTAAAAGGTATTCATATACAGTTCTTGAAGCGCAAAATTTTCCCAATTTGGATAATTTAGACGTAGAGTCCCAAATTTCTGAATTCAAGTGGGTTATTCATAATGGGCTGCGCAGAACAACTCTAACATATCGTTCTGACAAACAAGAAATTTCCATTTCTCAACATCGCTGGAACGGATATCAGTGGAGTTTTCTTACAAAGATTGATTTGAAAAAAGAGGAGTATAAAAATCTAGTAGATCATCTACCAACACTTCTTTCCTATATAGAAAATTACAAAAAGACTTGCATTATTTTGGACGAAACAACTCAGAGTTAATGAATATTGTTACTCTGGTAAACATTTTCAATTGTTACGGAAGCATACTTTCAATGTTCCCTACGAACGAAAAACGTAAAAACTGTTTTCTCGCAGCGTGTAAAATTTGGGACCGAAATGTCGATTTGGACGAAATTGATCAAAAGTTTCCTCACGGAGGAAGAATTGGATATGGAAACTCTCTTTTGGACTTTTTCTTAGCTAGATCAAAAATTTTTCGTCTACATGCAATTTTACATGATTCTGCTGGAGCTGTGAAAACAACAACAGACGAAGGACCAGGTTATTGTTACATGCTGCCGCAATTACCCAGCTCCTGTCTTCTAGGTCATATAACTGGATTATTCTTTTGTCTCTACATCAAAGTTTGTCATCCTCATATTTTTAAAATACTAGATTGTTAATCATTTGTCAATTATCTCAGCTAAAAAGAGGATGACTCTCGTTGTGTTTGATATTGAGTGCTTGAAGGGAACAGTTGTCAAGGAGCTGGGAATTTTCAAGGACGGAATTGTGTTAGGATATACATTCCTCCCACCGAATGACTACAAGCCAACATTTCAAGCAAAGTGGAACACAAAGATTTTACATGGAATAAACTGGAATAATGGAAAAGTTGATTACTCAGATCTTCCAACCATAATTCATCAACATTGTTCTCCTACAACCGAATACTTTGCCAAAGGATTGGAGAAATGTAAAATCCTATCCAATTATTTTTGTAAGGATGTGGAAAATTTGGACGATTTTGGATGTCCAAAAGCCTCTAAGTTGATTTCCAACGAAGATACAATCCGGGAATGCAGTAACTACCCCTACCGACACAAGAAAACATTACACTGTGCAGAGAAGAAAGCTTATGCTTATGGAACTTGGGTTCTTAATTTTTTTGACAAAATTTAATATTTGTAAAAATTTTTATATACTTTGATTGTAATGTATCATATTGTCTTTTAATTAATTTTTAAAATCATTTTTTTCGCCTACAAAACATAGAAAAGTTGCTTCAAAAATGAGAAAGTTGAACAAATTTTGTCCTAGCGTTACACAGTTATTCTTCATTTCAATTCTGTCGTTTTTCTTAATTTTGAATTTATTCTCCTTTTTTATGCTTTCTGTTATTAATTCCTGTGAAGAGACAGTGTTTTGGCTGTCGCTGTTGTTTGTTTCTTTTTTATGTTTAGAAGCTTATCTCATTTTTTTATTTATTTACATCACAATTCAGTTGAAACATTTTCTCTATCGTCTCAATGATTACGTTTAAATGACTGAGCATACAGATAAAGGATTAAATTTGGGTAATTTTGTCTTTGATGATAATAATCAGGAACGACAATCATGGAAATGTTTTGGACAGACTTGTAATAGGTCTCTAGTCGTTTTTCTGTCCCAATTTTTTGTTATACTCGTAATTCTGGTCTGTTGTATAGTACGAATAACATTGGCTACAACGTGTGAAGAAACAACAGTTTGGATTGCAATCCTTTCTAGTACAGTTGGTTATATTTTACCTTCACCTAAATTATGAACAAGATAATTTCCACAAAAGAACGAATTTTTATTTCATTGGTTGGTCCAAGCGGATCTGGGAAATCTCATCTTATACATGAATGGTTAACAATTGGAACTTTTCAACCAGAGTTCGACAAATTTACTACTTCTATCAACATTATCAATCTCTTTATGGTTTAATGTCTAAAGATGTTAAAAATATTGAGTTCATAGAAGGAGTTGACTTTGAGTTTATTCAAAACCTCCCAAATAACGGAACAAAGTATCTGTTAATTTTTGACGACTCTTGTGAGGAGATTTCCAGCTCTAAAGATTTCGTTAAAATTGCAACAGCTGGAAGACATAAAGGACTCAGCACAATATACATCAAACACAATTTATTTCATCAGAGTAGATTAGGAAGAGATATAGAGTTACAAAATACTCATATCGTCTTGTTCAAATCTCCTAGAGATGTACTGCGAATAAACACTCTGAGCCAACAGTTGGGATTAGGTTCACAATTAAAAGATTGGTATACCAAAGCAACTTCTATTCCTTATGGTCATTTACTTATTGATTTAACTCCCAAAACAGTCGACTCTCTTCGATTTTGTACAAATAGTGGATCGATTCCTTCAATTTTTTTCCTTCCACAACATAAACAGCAGACCACATTTTTGAGTGATGAGCACACAACATCTCTCTACTCTGACAACGTTCCAAAGTTATTCCCGGAACTTCAAAAGAACTTACCTAAAAAATTGTCCGAAAGAATTTATTCAGTTCCTAAACGAGTGCATCGTAAACATGCTCAGAGGAGAACTGCAAGATATTCAAAAACGAGACGTAAAAAAGTATCAAGACGAAACTCATCAGCTTATTCTAAAAAGAACTGGAATAAATAAAAGGAGAGCAATTTTAAGTTCAAGGAAAGGAATAGAACTTATATCAATTCTAACTCCATCTATCATTAACCGTCTTTCTTGAAATGGAACAGTTTGTTTTGATTCCTCAACAGCTTTACGAACAAAAATTCAAATTACATGTTTATAAATTGGACGAGAGTGAGGAAAAAGTTAACTTCGTTCCACAAAATTTAGATTCTCTTCACAAGGACATCACCACTAACACAAAATCATTCAAAAACGAGTCAGTTGTAGATCAAATACTCAAATGTCCTCGAATCAAGCTGTCCCTCAGTGACTCCATTTTACTGGATGGAAGAGTTACAAATGTAGCATTTACCGATTTTATTTACGCATTGAAGAGAAAAAATATTGCATTTCCTGATATATATTACACAATACTTGATGCTACAGGGATAAGTCCGAGCAAAATTGTAAACAAGGATGCCAAAAGCAAAGACAGAGGGAGTTGGATCCCTTTCAAAATCTGAAAAAGCGAAACTTCAACGATTATACAAAGAAGGAAAAGCTGCATTTGGATCGGTTAGAAATCTCCAAAAAGCGAGCGGTTTATCAAGAGGCAAGGTTATTTCCTTTCTCCACACTAAAAATTCCTATACAAAATACCGTCAAGCAAATCGACATTTTAGACGATTACCTGCATTTGCAAAGCGGATAAATGAAATTTGGTGTCTTGATTTAGCTTTTATGGACAAATTGTCAGAGTTTAATAACGGAGTAAAGTATCTATTAATCTGCGTTGATGTATTTTCTCGTTTTGTCCGTGTTCAACCAATGAAATCAAAGTATTCTACAGATGCTGTAGCAGCTTTCAAAAAAATGCTACGAAAAAACAACATCCCACAAAAAGTATGGGTTGATCAAGGAACAGAGTTTGGTGGCGAATTTCGGAAATTTTGTGGAGAAAAGAAAATTAAAATTTATTCAACGAGAAGTGAAACAAAAGCTGCCGTAGCTGAGAGAGCTATCAGATCTTTGAAAAACATTATTTATCGCTTCATGGAAGAAAACGGGCATAAGTACCTTGTAAAAATGGGATCTTTCCTATATACAATGAATAGTAGAGTAAATAGATCTACAGGTAAAGCTCCAAAAGAGGTAAAAAACAAAGACTTTTTATCAATTTTTTACAAAAATCCGATCAGACACTACAAAAAACCTCGGTTTAAAGTAGGGGATAAAGTACGAATTTCGAAATACGATATTCCTTTTAGAAAAGGATACAAGTCACAGTTCACGAGTGAAATCTTTGAAATTGTTAAGATTGCTACGTACAAACCTCCAACATACAACCTCAAGGGAGAGCAGGGTGATGAAATACTAGGAAAATTTTATGAACAAGAGCTCTCAAAGTGTATCATTTAGTGATGAACTCTTTTACGGTAGAGCTGGTTTCCAACGCATCCTTTGATTGTTATCCAAATAATACATTGAGTTCTTTTACCAATTTCCTTCCCGAACAGATTAACCTTGAAGGAGAATGGGAGGTGGCAATAACCGAACTATCATATCCATCTTTGTACCAGAATATTACAGATGGAAAATTTTTCTATCTAGATGCTGCAACTCCAGATACAAAACCTTCCGATTATTATACAATTGATGCAGGACTATATCCATCAATATCTGATATTGTGAACGAAATGAACAAACAAATTCAGGAAAGAGAAAAGTATGAGAAAACCCCAATCAAATTAAAAGTCAACAGAATTACACAGAGAATATCCCTAAGCCTTCCTAATGAAAACTCGTTACTAGTTATCTTCAGTACTGATCTCTGTCACGTATTTGGGTGTGAGGAAGCTGTTTACGGAATGGGTGTTTTTATGAGTGGTGCTGGACCACATTTTCCTAAATTTCCCTATGATATTGTTCGAATTCATACTCTCATGATATACAGTGATATTGTTGAATACAATATTGTAGGTGATACAAAAGCCGCGCTTTTGAGATGTATTCCGTTTATTTCTAAAATTAAGAATGGAGACATAATATCTACTGGACAATATATGAATTATCAAAACTTCCCTAATCTACAATTTAAAAAAATTCTTAAAAATTCTTTCCACAGCATTAAACTTGAGCTCAGCGACTCATACGGTGAAAAAGTTCCCTTCAATTCAGTGGGTGTAACAAGAGCTGTTTTGATGTTCAGAAGAGCTTCAGACAATCATTTTTAAAATTAAGTTTACAAAAAATGTTTGCAGACAGTGATTTACCGTATTTTCGTGGTTATTCAAGACAAAGGGGAAGAGGATTTGGAGCTTTAGCACAAACAATTGGGAGAACTGCAATTCCTTTTTTGAGACGATATGTTGTACCAGCAGCTAAAAGAGTTGGTGCTGACTTGATTGAATTAGCTGCGCCAGAAATCGGAAATGTATTAGCTGGAAGGAAAAAGTTCAAATCTGCAGCCACAGATGTTGGAAAGAAAACTTTACGTAAACAACTAGGAGGAGGAAAACCTAGAAAACGACGTATTATTCGAAAACGCTCGCCAAAAATCAGTCGACGTCGTCGAACTAGGAGGGATATTTTTACCAAACTAAAATGAATACCAGATCAACAAATGACAGTAATTTCCGTTATGGACACTTTACAAATTCTTGCTTGGAGATTTTTGACAAAATTCCGGTTTTGGAACCAATTGAATCATCCCATATTCAAGAAGTTTATCCCAGCACTTCATTGGATGAAAGCAGCATTGAATTTGAATTTGAAACAGATAGAAGTATTTATCTCGATATGAGAGATATTCATTTACAAATTAAAGTTGGATTACAAAAGGGAAGATTATTTGACGATTTCATGAAAAAAGAGGAGCATGGAAAACCAGATATGGGTATGACTTTCACTGATGATGATTTACAATATTTGACTCATGTCAACAACTTGTTACACTCTCTTTTCTCCAACTGCGAAGTGTATTTGAACAATCAACAAGTGTACAACTCTAACGGACTCTATGGCCACAAAGCTCTGATATCCAATGATTTCAATGCTTCTACAATGAATAATGAAGGAATTTTGGCTTGTCATGGATACGAATTTGAGAAAGATCCTAGTGATTATGAAAAAAGTCCGTTCATAGATAGGGAAGAAGAGCTTTTGTTGAAAGATGGGGTTACCTTATATGGTAAACTTGCAATCAACTTATTTCAATGTGAAAAAGTATTACTTCCAAATACAAAAATTAGACTCAAATTGATTCGAGCGAGACCAAATTTTTACATGATTTCCTACAATCCACATGTTTCCCTTAGAGTTCTTGACTGTTCACTTTTTACGAGACGTGTTGTCGTTAATGAGGTCTATCACCAGACAATCAAGTATCAACTAACACATCAACCAGCTTGCTATAATTTTATGGAGACAATTGCGCGAACATTTATTATTCCTTCTGGACAAAATCAATTTATTCAGGAAAATGTTTTCAATAATGCCCCAATCAGACGAATTGCAATAGCAATGAACACTAATTCAGCATTCACCGGACATTTTCAAGAAAATCCTTTTCATTATCGAAAGTTTGGACTGCGGGAGCTGAGAATTGTTCGAGGGGGGAGAGCTGTTGTCTCAATTGATACAACCAACAATTGTAGAGCTTATGTTACAACAATGAAGGCAATGAACTTCAACGAAGAAATTCCTGCGTTACCGAATGATTTCTTCACAGATCATTATGTGCTTGTATTCGATCTCACATCACTTCAAGATGCTGGTGAAAATGTTCATTATCCTGAACTCAGTGGGGAAAGTCTTCGTTTAGAAATGTTCTTTGAACGTCCGCTAACCAATGTTACCGAGTTAATTGTTCTCGGAGAACGAATCTCAACAGTTAAAATTGATCAGTTTGGAACAGTTGCTAAGAATGTCTGAAGAACTCTGCATTAATCAAGATTTTTTAATTTTCTTCTCAATTTTTTATGGTTTTTATATTATTGCCTTCTGCGTTGGAACATTTGTTGGATATGTACTTTCATCGCCCAGTTACAACCCTTTCCACACTATAATATCAAGATAGGGAATGGATGAAAATTGGGGTAGACCTACTCCAAACTTATATGTATACCTTATTTGTGCAGTATTCCTGGGACTTTTAATCATCATTATTATCTTTCATCCCGATGTCACAGGTAATAGTGAAGACAGAGTAAGTAAATCTACAGGAGATCTGATACGTAAAATTCCCCAATCTAAAGATTGTTGCTTTATTGAAAAGAACGAATCATTTCAACTTGATTGTAATGTGAGAAATCCCTGTTCAAACGGAGCTTGCGAATTGAAACAGAAGATTATTTGTCATGGATAATCAATCTCTTCAACAAATTATTGAACGCATTCCTGAGCTAAAATTCAAATACATTGGATCGTTTCCAGCAGATTTCATTCAAAAGTTACCCAAATCCAGCTTTGCAATCATTAACACTGCTTCGAGTAAAGAAGTCGGTGAACATTGGATATTGATTGCTCGACTCAACAGAAGTTACTATTATGCGGATTCTCTGGCTCGATCAGTAACACATTACAAATTTTTAGGTAAAAAGTACCAAAAAATAATACATCGACCACTTCAGAAGATGCAAAATTTGTGTGGATTCTACGCAATTTTTGCAGCATTTCAACTATTTAAGTTTTTCCAAACCAACTTGAACAATATTCATGATGTACACGTGTTAAATTTTATAAGTAACTATATGTAGTAGTGCTCATTTTGGTATTTAGTAAGCTGAAGTTAATAAAGTCGATAGTATATGTTTCTCGTAACTGTTTCTCGTGGGTTTTCTAAACTTTTTTATCGAACTTTATTAACCACTCGGCTAAGTGTACCTTAATGTTCATTGAAATTTATACAATTTATTGTAAATGATTGAGTAATTTTGTATTTTGATGCTCATAATTTGTACTGTGTCTGTCATTTTATACTATTTTAATTCATTTTTTTCTTTTATTTAACATCTTTTTTCAAATAATGTACAAAAAATAATGCATATATGCATGTAATTAGCAAGATGGCGCAGTGGGAGCGCGCTGGGCCCATAACACAGAGGACGGTAGATCAAAACTACCTCTTGCTATCTTGACTTTTTCCAATTAATGAGCGCGCAAAAGACATTTGTTACACAATTGATTCAAACAATTAGGGGAACAATCTTTGCAATTGACCTAAAATTTGTAAACAAAAATTCAACATGTCACATAATTACCCCTCAGATAACTAGGGTAATTGAAAACCCCCACCAATTAATTTCACAATTTAATAACATAAAATTTGTAAACAAAATTCAACCTGTCACATAATTACCCCTCACATAATTACAGCAATTAATTACCCACGCCAATTCTATTGTTCTCACGTAATCACTTAATAACTACACAAACATTGATATTTTCCCCTCAAAATTTCAGCCTATCAGGAGCGTCTCCGAACCTACCCCCCACATTTGCACCGACTATACTACTAGAAAATGTACATGCACAAATACATACACAAAACCTATACCCTATCTTAATACATGGCGGCACCTAATCAATACATGTCCGCGGCTATAACTAATCTCAATACATGTCGGCGGCTATTACTAATCTTAATACATGTCGGCGGCTATTACTAATCTTAATACATGTCGGCGGCTATTACTAATCTTAATACATGTCGGCGGCTATTACTAATCTTAATACATGTCGGCGGCTATTACTAATCTTAATACATGTCGGCGCATAATCTTAATACATGTCGCCGGCTATAACTAATCTTAATACATGGCGGCTATACCCTATCTTAATACATTAACGCCGCTATACCTAATCTTAATACATGCTAATTCATTCGCTATCTTAATACGTTAGGGAGGTCCCAAATCCCGGAAAATACGCTATACCCTATCTTAATACATGGGGGACCTCACCCCCCCCCCCGGGAGTGTAGCTCACTATATTACTACTGTGGTGCATACTCAAGATTGAGGCAGTGGCAGGAATATCCGATACCAGCAAAATGATTTTGAATTTGACTCTGTAACTGACACCAGAGAAAAAGACTGTGCTCACTTTCTCCTGCAGTTTGTCCTCTATGTCCTAAAAACAAGAACAATTACACAACTTTGATAACAAAAAATTGTTTAAAAGAAATGTTCAGACTTGCCTGAAAGACACTATCCCAATTCGGTTTGTTATCTCCTAGCCAAAGGGAAGCCAAAACAATGTTCTCGAACAATGATCTCAATTTCGGAGGTAAATTGGCTATCGCAAGCCAGACAGGCCAGATCGACTTGGAGGCTGATCTCATTATTTTGACACCATCCGAGTTCAAAATGAGGAATACATTAAGTAAATTGGAAGTCGTTACGAAGAACTGTGGGAGATTTAAATCACTTTCCTGATTTCGTTTGGCATCAAATTTCTTTATAGACTTCAAGTGTTTCGTGATCACGGATAACAACTCGTCCACAAAATCTAATTGCCATCGGAAACCAAATCCACATTTTTTCACATGATTTGCCTTCTCTTTTTCCGTCAAGTGGAACTTTTTCTTCATTGATCTGAAGCTTGGAACAACAATTTGAGGGCGCACAGCTTGAATCAGTTTAACCCAAACAGTTGCTTCAGAATCAGATGTTCCGTGCTTGGCGATTATTGCAAAAACGCAGAGTACAAAATTTGAAAGAGAACCAGAGTCAACAGCTTCATCTTCAGAGGATCCTTCGTCAGGTTTTTGCTCATCTGCATTCGAATTAGATACATAAAGAATCTCCGACAAATCCTGTAGATCATTACTGATATTAAACCACAACTGTGCATCCGTTTCCGAGTTGTCTGGTGTGGAGAAAAAAGGATTCACTCGATTATCTCCCTCGTTTCCTTCAGGTATCATCGTTTCATTCTCATCGTTTTCATTCTCTTCCAGTGCCATTGTTGAATTTTCGTCTTCCTGATTCTCCTCAGGTATTATTGTTGTTTCGTGTTCAGCGCAAATTGTCTGCTCAAGATCGTTTTCGTCATGGCTAGACCAAGACTCATCAGTTGAGTCGTTGAACAAACTGCTAGAACTACTACTGGAATATCTTCGTCCTTCTCCGAGGTTTGGTCTAACTTTTCGCCTCTTTCTCGTACTTGCCAAAAGGAATCTTCTCCTTTCCCTGACAACGTGTGTCAATAATTTCGAGTCAATCAAAGAATACCGTTGGCGAGAAAACGCTGCATTTTTGTGAACCAGTCTCAGCAACTTCGTGAAAACTTGTGTTGGGACATTTGCAATTTCTGTTACAGGCGTCAAAAAAATCGCTTCCGTAAAAGACAAAAAGTTCATCGCCAGGCAACAGATTCTTGATTATTTTCAGCTTAATACATTTGACTCCTTTGATGTTGGACACAATGTACTCACAATTAGGAACGCAAGAGTGGTTTACGAACCTAACAGCTCCAACCATCAACCTAGCTTTTCTGCAAGCGTCTGTTGGCCTGAAGACCGAAATTGGCTCTATCAGATGCTCATCTTCTTCATCAATATTCTCGAGAAGAGCCCAGACATTTTCAGGGCACGTATTTGACTTTTTCAATAACTCACTGCCGTGATAAAAAAAAACCAAATCCGCCAAAATTGTCAGGAAAAATTTTGAAAAGCGACTGTTTAGATGCAGCATAGCATGCTCGAAGCAACTTATCATATTTTTCGTATAAAGAATTTTCGCGTACAGAAGCCCAGTACTCATCGGGTGTGATTTTGCTAACCATTGGTGGTTCATCTCGAGATTCCTGAGATAATAACTGAGAAGTAACATGGGCGTCACATTGAGCCAAAATTAGAGCTTTGTGCTTCTGTCTCATTCGAACTGAAAGATAAGAAACGACTGAAGATAGATTATTTTTGCCGAAATAAACTAAACAAGGATATAATTCTGATCTGCAACATAATTTGTTGGCTAAAAACTTTCAGCTCGTAAGAAAATTACAAAAAAAAAATTACGAAACAATTATCAATTATAGCTTGAATTAAAGCAAGAGTTAAAACACTCAAAACAAATAGAGAAAGAAAAGCATAGCAAAACTGCATATAGCGCTTGAAATGAAAAAAAAATCAGAAAAAAAACCAAAATAAGATGCAAAAAGTTACCGAGTAGCTCAGGAATAATTTGCGCAACCGTTTTTTTCTATCAGCGGTTGAAGTCTCATTACTTTAGTCATTCTTATTTTCCTTTGACTGAAAGTTATCATCCTTGTCATTCGTTCGCCCTTCTTTAGCTTCCACTCAAGATCTTTCCTCCCGGATTCTCTTTGAGGATTTCGTGGGCGGCTTTTTGAAGTCCAGACCCATCTGATTAGCAGCGCTCCTTGCTTCTTTGAGGGCCAGCTCAGGGTTACGCGGGTACTTGTTCCGTACAACATCTAAAAGCAAACATGGCAAATTTCAGTGAAGTGAGATAAATTTTTTTTGTAAACTTGGAACAGTTATTGATGTAGTTTTATTGCTTAGTGATTTTCTAAGCACAGAAACTTAACGTTTGGTTTTGGAGAACACAAATGAGAAAAGAGAACTAACTATAAAATGCGTCTTCAGCTTCTTTTGCAACACGTTCTCTTTGCTCCGTACAGCTTCTGCCGGGTCCAAGCATCTGCGTTTTGAGTAAGCAATCTTCTTTTTCACCAAACATCTTTCTCCCAAGAAGTCGACCGAATTTTGAAGCTTCGGGGCCTGCTTCTAACTCCATCAGGTTCTGACTTTTATACATTACAACAACCGCATTTTCATTATCAATGTAAACATTCTCATCGCACAGAATTAGGCCCAATGAATTCAGTAGCTCAGCATTCGACGCTTTCTCAGTTCTTCTGAAGTCTTTCAACTTCTGCCTGTGAGACTCAATTAATGTGCCAAGACTCTTTTCCAATTGTTTTACATAAAGATTTTCGTTGCTGTCGTCCCTTAAATTGGCACTTGTCTCAGTGGTGACGCTCTCCGAATGAAAACGAACTAATTCATTGCCTCCAACTTCAACTTGCGCACCGTCGTCAGAGGAGTCCGACAAAATTCTAGCCGATCGTTTTCGCGGTTGCGAAACTAATTCATCAGCAGACCATTCAGAGGAATCTGACCAAGAATCAAAAGAATCTTCCCCAAAAATTTCATCACTTGCAACACTGTCAGACATATCTGAAAAAGCAACCAACCGTTAAATCATGTTTGTCAAATTGAGCACTTTGGCAACATAGATGAAAAGAGTAGGGAAAAAATGGAAACATGTATTAATTGCCATAACAATCATTAACAATCTTGAAAAGAAAAAAAAACGTGCAACTTGAAAAAAAAAGGAAGCATTTAATTTTGTATCAAAGCTGAATGGAAATCCATCCACTTGCAAAAATGGCAAGGCGAAAAAAAACAAAACAAACTTGCGCATAAAGGTGAGCATAAATAGAACAAAGCAGCAAATATATAGCCAGTAAACATCGAAGTTATTGAATGGGCTCAGAATTCTCCTTATCCCTTTTATGTGGATACTTTTGACTCATCTCAGCTCCATATTGGTTCGCCCCCGCCCACGCTTTGTATAAAGCTCCTTCTTTATCATATG
The DNA here is from genome assembly GCF_964194025.1 of Convolutriloba macropyga. Taxonomy (NCBI): domain Eukaryota; kingdom Metazoa; phylum Xenacoelomorpha; order Acoela; family Convolutidae; genus Convolutriloba; species Convolutriloba macropyga. Next base: position 58,602,545 of record NC_134478.1, read on the forward strand.
GGAAGTTACGCTCAACTGCCTCACGGAAGAGTCTATCGTCATCAGCACTGCATGGTATACGAGCACCACTTTTATTAATCTTACTACCGACACAAAGATTAATCAATGCACTCTCCTCTCCTGTTCCGAACATCACAGCCCCAATCGCTCTTCCAAATGCTGAAGGACCATGTGACGCATCAACTGTCATAAGATCGGTACCATGAAACATCAATGGTTCCCTGTTTACTTCTCCTGCCTCAAGCGGCACAACATTTGAAGACGCAACTTTCTGCTTCGATTTTTTCATTAATACTGCAAGCTTTGATCGAAGCATTTTGTTCTCAGAAGCCATCTTCTTAGAATGCTCTTCCTGAACTTTTTTTAATTCTTCAAACCTTCTGGTCACAACACTTGTCATTCCAGCGAGAGCTTCCTCAAAGTCCGCGGAAGATTTCTGAAAAACAGGATGATACGTTTCAAACCAAAAATATCATTCATAAAGTCTTAAAAACAAATCAATAATCTTCGAAGCTTAATTAAAGTTTTTTTGTTAGGTTGTTTAGGTTTGGGACAATTCATAGCACTAATAAAAATGAGTAGCGATGCGAACTTGTACCAAAGTGATTCAATAAGTTTCAATATTAGACTAACTTTAGAAATTTCATTGACAGGGGTGGAAGAGGCTCCTAGTACAATTGGAGGTGCAGTTGACGTTTGCTGAGAGCAACCCACAGTACACTTGTCAAAACACAAAGACTTCGACGCTTTTGCGGATTTTTGTTTCTCAGCGCCCTTTTGCTTCAGAATTGTCTTTTGAGAAACCATCGCCTCGTTCGTATTGGTGTCGTTTCGTTCAACTGGACAGCTAGAAGTTTTCTCCACCCTAGGGGAAAAAGAAATGAGGTTTTGATGACGCCAAAGTAAAACATAGCGGATAGAATGCCGGAAAAAAGCCACCGTGGACCCGTCGGACCGCCTTTAGTATTGAAGCAGGTATAAAAGATAAACAAAAATCGACAGGAGGCCAACAATTTTTCAAAGTGTTAAAATGTTCTAAAATTTCTGCGGTTTTATTAGATTTGATAAATATGGAAATTATGCCTGTACAGTGGAGAACAATCAGCTTAATACTAATGCCAGTCTGTAGTATATTCCAAGGAACGTTCAAAACCTAACGCCTAGGTTTCTTTAGGGGTCGAAAACGATGTAGTCGAAAACGATTTAAAAAACTACCTAACTATTTGCAGTATTTGAAATAATTGCCACTTACTGAGGGGCGAAACTGACGTCAGTGAGTGAAGTTTCAGCTTGCGCAACCCTGGCCTCAACATTTCTCTCCACTTCAATTTTATTTGACCTCAATGGAATAGCGCACAACGAGCTTTTAATATAACCATGATCGAAATAAATCATAACCTTCTCCTTTGGCTTCATATTCATCTTCATCGCAGTTGTATACTCACGAGGCCACCTTGGCTATTATACTCTAATTCAAAAGGTTTTTTATCGTGCTTCTTGTAGAGAACCCAGACATGCTTGCTGGCTTCTTATCGAGATTTTCGTCAGCTCCAGTCATAATTCTTAGCTGCGGGTTCAATCCACAATTAGCGCGTGAGGACTTTCTCATAATGATTGATCTGAAAATTATGTTCCGAATTACCTAACTAAAACTACAGCAATAACTGGCCTTGAATGATCCAGGGCAATTTAGAGAGATATTTTGCGAAAAGGAGGTATATTTAAGAGGCAAAAGTACACCTAATTCTTCTGAGTTTCCAACCTAAACTTATAGAGCAAATCACTTCCACATCCAAAAAAATCGAGTATACAAACTTTCTGAAGCTGATAGAAAACGAGACATTATCAAACAACTCATACATCTCAATTCACTAGCATCTCGATTAAAAAAGAAAGAGAAGAATTCCGAGAAAATTTTTTTAACCTAATCGCAACTTTTCTTCTAAAACTCACATTTTTACCAAATTTTTCAAAGATTCATTATTGACTGGACCAAATAAAAAATACTATACTAATAATTCGAAATAATTATTCAATATATTCGGAATTTTCGTATGAAAACCTAACTTTTTCCAGGGGCAAGCTATAGCAAAAATCTCTTCTGTTCTGCAATCTACATACAAAGGGTATAATACATATAAAATTTGGTTCAATTTAATCATCTCTATGACCAAATCCAGAAAACATAATTCGAAATTTCAAAATTATTTGAAACAATCGCAAAGATCCTATTGAAAAACTAACCTTTTCTACAGGCAAGCAATAGAAGAAATTCTTTCTCTTCTAGACTCTACGTACACGGGGGATACTGCATACCAAGTTTGAATCAATTGGGACCACTTTTTGACCCTTTGAAAAAGTCCTATTTTCAAAATTATTTATTCGAAATAATCGCGAATTTACGTACGAAAACGTAACTCTTTCCAGAGACAAGCTATAGCTAAATTCTTTCCGTTCTAGACTCTAGGTACACAGGAGATACTGCATACCAAGTTTGGTTCAATTTGGACAACTCTATGACGCATTTAAAAATAATTATTTAAAAAATTTTAAAAAAAATTATTCGATTCTAAGACCCAATTAAAAATACTTATTTCAAAATTTAAAAATTATTATTCGAGTTAATCTTATTTTTCCGAATAAAAACTTAAATTTCTTCCTAGGCAAGCTATACCAAAAATTCCTTCTAGATTACAATCTAGACACAAAGGGAATACTTCATACTTCATAATTCTTTTTGTTTTCGAATCTAGGTACACATGGAATACTCCATACCGAGTTTGGTTCAATTTGAATAACTTCTTGACCCGATGAAAAATACTATATTTAAAAATTAAATATTTGAAATGGTCGCAAATTTCCGTATGAAAAACTAACTTTTTTCCTAGGCAAGCTATACCAAAAATTCTTTTTGTTTTACAATCTAGTTACCCATGGGATACTCGATGCCGAGTTTGGTTCGATTTGGACGACTCTATGACCTAATCAAAAAGACCTATTTTTAAAAATTATTTAAAATTAATTATTCGAATTAATCGCAAATTTCCGTACGAAAAACTAACTTTTTTCAGAGGCAAGCTATACAAAAAATTCTTTTTGTTTGAGACTCTAGGTACACATGGGATACTCCATGCCAAGTTTGGTTCACTTTGGATAACTCTACGACCTAATCAAAAAGACCTAATTTTAAAAATTATTTCAATTTAATTATTCGAATTAATCGCAAATTTCCGTACGAAAAACTAACTTTTTTCAGAGGCAAGCTATACAAAAAATTCTTTTTGTTTGAGACTCTAGGTACACATGGGATACTCCATACCGAGTTTGGTTTGATTTCAACAACTCCTTGATCCGATGAAAGAGACCTATTTTTAAAATTCGTTATTTGCGAAATTCGCAAATTTCCATACGAAAAACTAACTTTTTTCAGAGGCAAGCTATACAAAAAATTCTTTTTGTTTGAGACTCTAGGTACACATGGGATACTCCATACCGAGTTTGGTTTGATTTCAACAACTCCTTGATCCGATGAAAGAGGCCTATTTTTAAAATTCGTTATTTGCGAAATTCGCAAATTTCCATACGAAAAACTAACTTTTTTCAGGGGCAAGCTATACCAAAAATTCTTCTTGTTTTACAATCTAGACACACATGAGATACTCCATGCCAAGTTTGGTTCACTTTGAACAACTCCTTGACCCTTTGAAAAAGACCTATTTTTAAAATTCGTTATTTGCGAAATTCGCAAATTTCCGTACGAAAAACTAACTTTTTTCAGAGGTAAGCTCTACCAAAAATTCTTTTTGTTTGACACTCTAGGTACACATGAGATACTCCATACCAAGTTTGGTTCACTTTGAACAACTCCTTGACCCGATGAAAAAGACCTATTTTTAAAATTCGTTATTTGCGAAATTCGCAAATTTCCGTACGAAAAACTAACTTTTTTCATAGGTAAGCTATACCAAAAATTCTTTTTGTTTTACACTCTAGACACACATGAGATACTCCATGCCAATTTTGGTTCACTTTGAACAACTCCTTGACCCGACGAAAAAGACCTATTTTTAAAATTATAATCGCAAAATTATTCGAAATAATAGCAAATTTCCATATGAAATACTAACTTTTTTCCTGAGCAAGCCATACCAAAAATTCTTTTTGTTTTACACTCTAGACACACAGGAGATACTCCATGCCAAGTTTGGTTTGATTTCAACAACTCCTTGACCCGATGAAAAAGACCTATTTTTAAAATTCGTTATTTGCGAAATTCGCAAATTTCCGTACGAAAAACTAACTTTTTTCCTAGGCAAGCTATACCAAAAATTCTTTTTGTTTTACACTCTAGACACACATGAGATACTCCATGCCAAGTTTGGTTCACTTTGAACAACTCCTTGACCCTTTGAAAAAGACCTATTTTTAAATTCGTTATTTGCGAAATTCGCAAATTTCCGTACGAAAAACTAACTTTTTTCAGAGGTAAGCTATACCAAAAATTCTTTTTGTTTGACACTCTAGGTACACATGAGATACTCCATACCAAGTTTGGTTCACTTTGAACAACTCCTTGACCCGATGAAAAAGACCTATTTTTAAAATTCGTTATTTGCGAAATTCGCAAATTTCCGTACGAAAAACTAACTTTTTTCATAGGTAAGCTATACCAAAAATTCTTTTTGTTTTACACTCTAGACACACATGAGATACTCCATGCCAAGTTTGGTTCACTTTGAACAACTCCTTGACCCGACGAAAAAGACCTATTTTTAAAATTATAATCGCAAAATTATTCGAAATAATAGCAAATTTCCATATGAAATACTAACTTTTTTCCTAGGCAAGCCATACCAAAAATTCTTTTTGTTTTACACTCTAGACACACATGAGATACTCCATGACAAGTTTGGTTTGATTTCAACAACTCCTTGACCCGATGAAAAAGACCTATTTTTAAAATTCGTTATTTGCGAAATTCGTAAATTTCCGTACGAAAAACTAACTTTTTTCCTAGGCAAGCTATAGCAAAAATTCCTTCTGTTTTAGACTCTAGGCACCCATGGTATACTCCATACCCAGTTTAGTTCACTTTGGACGACTCTATGACCTAATCAAAAAGACCTATTTTTAACCTATTTTCAAAATTCCTTATTCGCGAAATTCGCAAATTTTCGTACGAAAAACTAACTTTTTTCAGAGGTAAGCTATACCAAAATTTCTTTTTGTTTTACACTCTAGACACACATGAGATACTCCATACCAAGTTTGGTTCACTTTGAAGAACTCCTTGACCCGATGAAAAAGACCTATTTTTAAAATTCGTTATTTGCGAAATTCGCAAATTTCCGTACGAAAAACTAACTTTTTTCAGAGGTAAGCTATACCAAAAATTCTTTTTGTTTGACACTCTAGGTACACATGAGATACTCCATACCAAGTTTGGTTCACTTTGAACAACTCCTTGACCCGATGAAAAAGACCTATTTTTAAAATTCGTTATTTGCGAAATTCGCAAATTTCCGTACGAAAAACTAACTTTTTTCAGAGGTAAGCTATACCAAAAATTCTTTTTGTTTTACACTCTAGACACACATGAGATACTCCATGCCAAGTTTGGTTTGATTTCAACAACTCCTTGACCTGATGAAAAAGACCTATTTTTAAAATTCGTTATTTGCGAAATTCGCAAATTTCCGTACGAAAAACTAACTTTTTTCCTAGGCAAGCTATAGCAAAAATTCCTTCTGTTTTAGACTCTAGGCACCCATGGTATACTCCATGCCCAGTTTAGTTCACTTTGGACGACTCTATGACCTAATCAAAAAGACCTATTTTTAAAAACTATTTAAAATAATTTATTCGAATTAAGCGGAAATTTACGTACGAAAAAATAACTTTTTTCCTTCGCACGCTACAGCAGATTTTATTGCAGATTCAGTACTGAGTGGACCGATATGTTTACGTTTTGTACCAAAAAGCGACAAAAAACAATCTTTTACAAAACCAGAGAGACTTTAAATTTTAGCGTCTTGTACGCAAATTGGCAATTTCTACCACAAATCCAACTTTACTGCTAAAACTCATATTCTGATCAAATTTTTTGCAAATTCAGTATTGGTTGGACCGATAGGTTTGCGTTTTGTACCAAAAAGTGACAAAATACAATCTTTTACGAAACCAGAGAGACTTTAAATTTTAGCGTCTTGTACGCAAATTGGCAACTTCTACCACAAATCCAACTTTTCTGCTAAAACTCATATTCTGACCAAATTTTTTGCAAATTCAGTATTGGTTGGACCGATAGGTTTGCGTTTTGTACCAAAAAGTGACAACATACAATCTTTTACGAAACCATATAGACTATCATTTCTCTACTTCCTCTACTTATTCGAATTAATCTGAATTTTCGTATGAAAGCCTAACTCTTTCTGGAGGCAAGCTTAGCAAAAATTTCTTCTAGTCGAGGTTCTATGTACACAGGGGATACTGCATACCAAATTTAGTTCGATTCGGACCACTTTTTGACCATTTGAAAAAGACCTATTTTCAAAATTAATTATACGAAATAATTGCGAATTTATATACGAAAACCTAACTTTTTTCAGAGGCAAGCTATACAAAAAATTCTTTTTGTTTTACACTCTAGACACACATGAGAGACTCCATGCCAAGTTTGGTTCACTTTGGACGACTCTATGACCTAATCAAAAAGACCTAATTTTAAAAATTATGTAAAATTAATTATTCGAATTAATCGGAAATTTACGTACGAAAAAATAACTTTTTTCCTTCGCAAGCTATAGCAAAAAGTCTTTTTGTTTTAGAATCTAATTGCCCATGGGATACTCGATACCGAGTTTGGTTAGATTTGGACAACTCCTTGACCCGACGAAAAAGACCTATTTTTAAAATTATAATCGCAAAATTATTCGAAATAATAGCAAATTTCCATATGAAATACTAACTTTTTTCCTAGGCGAGCCATACCAAAAATTCTTTTTGTTTTACAATCTGGTTACCCATGGGATACTACATACCGGGTTTGGATTGATTTGGACAACTCCTTGACCCGACGAAAAAGACCTATTTTTAAAATTCCTTATTCGCGAAATTCGCAAATTTCCGTATGAAATACTAACTTTTTTCCTAGGCAAGCTATACCAAAAATTCTTTTGGTTTTACAATCTAATTACCCATGGGATACTCGATACCGAGTTTGGTTAGATTTGGACAACTCCTTGACCCGACGAAAAAGACCTATTTTTAAAAGTATAATCGCAAAATTATTCGAAATAATAGCAAATTTCCATATGAAATACTAACTTTTTTCCTAGGCAAGCCATACCAAAAATTCTTTTTGTTTTACAATCTAGTTACCCATGGGATACTACATACCGGGTTTGGATTGATTTGGACAACTCCTTGACCCGACGAAAAAGACCTATTTTTAAAATTCCTTATTCGCGAAATTCGCAAATTTTTGTATGAAATACTAACTTTTTTCCTAGGCAAGCTATACCAAAAATTCTTTTTGTTTTACAATCTAATTACCCATGGGATACTCGATACCGAGTTTGGTTAGATTTGGACAACTCCTTGACCTGACGAAAAAGACCTATTTTTAAAATTATAATCGCAAAATTATTCAAAATAATAGCAAATTTCCATATGAAATACTAACTTTTTTCCTAGGCAAGCCATACCAAAAATTCTTTTTGTTTTACAATCTAGTTACCCATGGGATACTACATACCGGGTTTGGATTGATTTGGACAACTCCTTGACCCGACGAAAAAGACCTATTTTTAAAATTCCTTATTCGCGAAATTCGCAAATTTTCGTATGAAATACTAACTTTTTTCCTAGGCAAGCCATACCAAAAATTCTTTTTGTTTTACAATCTAGTTACCCATGGGATACTACATGCCGGGTTTGGATTGATTTGGACAACTCCTTGACCCGACGAAAAAGACCTATTTTTAAAATTATAATCGCAAAATTATTCAAAATAATAGCAAATTTCCATATGAAATACTAACTTTTTTCCTAGGCAAGCCATACCAAAAATTCTTTTTGTTTTACAATCTAGTTACCCATGGGATACTACATACCGGGTTTGGATTGATTTGGACAACTCCTTGACCCGACGAAAAAGACCTATTTTTAAAATTCCTTATTCGCGAAATTCGCAAATTTTCGTATGAAATACTAACTTTTTTCCTAGGCAAGCCATACCAAAAATTCTTTTTGTTTTACAATCTAGTTACCCATGGGATACTACATACCGGGTTTGGATTGATTTGGACAACTCCTTGACCCGACGAAAAAGACCTATTTTTAAAATTCCTTATTCGCGAAATTCGCAAATTTCCGTATGAAATACTAACTTTTTTCCTAGGCAAGCTATACCAAAAATTCTTTTTGTTTTACAATCTAATTACCCATGGGATACTCGATACTGAGTTTGGTTAGATTTGGACAACTCCTTGACCCGATGAAAAAGACCTATTTTTAAAATTCGTTATTTGCGAAATTCGCAAATTTCCGTACGAAAAACTAACTTTTTTCAGAGGTAAGCTATACCAAAAATTCTTTTTGTTTTACACTGTAGACATAAATGAGATACTCCATACTAAGTTTGGTTCACTTTGAACAACTCCTTGACCCGATGAAAAAGACCTATTTTTAAAATCCACTAGCATCTCGAGCAAAAAAAGAAAGAAGAATTCCGAGAGGAAACTTTTTTTTAACCTAATCGCAACTTTTCTGCTAAAACTCATATTCTGACCAAATTTTTTGCAGATTCAGTATTGATTGGACAGATATGTTTGCGTTTTGTACTAAAAAAACGGCAAAAAGCAATCTTTTATACAAAACCACTGAGACTTTAAGTTTTAGCGTCTTGTGCGGAATTATGTAATTTCCACCACAAATTCAACTTTTCTGCTAAAACTCATATGACCTTTTTTGTGATTCTTTTGCTTCTCAGACACGTATACAGCTACCGTAACTTTAGGCAAAAACCAATATATTAATATTCGATTTCCCTCTTAGAAAAAGCAAAAAAAATACATTAAAAGTTCACGAAATTCAGGAATCGAGTTTCCTCCGGGTCATTGAATTGAATGTCAGCTCCAGCAGAAGGAAACTTTTTCTTTTTCCAATCTTCAAGAAGTGAAAGAGATGAAGTGAAGTGCAAAATTCCGCAACGATGCGGCTTGTCATGTTCGCCAGGCTTGACCATCTTGATAAAGTCATTTCTTGGATATTTTGACAATTTTTTGATAAATTCTTCACAATCTTTTGCAGTATTGAAGTTAACCCATCCATTCATCGTTTTTTGATTTGGACGAGAGCTCAGGAACACTACAGAAGCTGCTTCAGGTATAAATTTGTAGAGCTCCTTTTTAGCATTAGCGAGAACTGTTGCTTTTGTTTGGAATCCAGAAAATCTTACAGATTTAGGGTTCTTCTCCAGTTTTCTCGACCGTTTCTTCTTCTGGCAGTGAGGCAGTGTCATATTTTCTTTGTCTTCTTTTTTCTGCTGAAAAATATGCAGTTGAAAGGGCTGGAAAAACTTATATGAGTTTTAGCGGAAAAATTGAATTACATAATTCCGTACAAGACGCTAAAATTTAAAGTCTCTGTGGTTTCGTATAAAAGATTGCTTTTTGCCGTATTTTAGTACAAAACGCAAATATATCTGTCCAACCAATACTGAATTTTAAAAAAATTTGGTCAGAATATGAGTTTTAGCAGAAAAGTTGCGATTAGGTTAAAAAAAAGTTTTCTCTCGGAATTCTTCCTTCTTTTTTTATTCGAGATGCTAGTGGCTTGAAATGTTTGAGTTCTTTGATGATGTATCATTTTCTCTCATCTTCAGAAAGTATGTCGATCCAAATTTTTTGCATATAGAAGTGATTTGCTTTATCAAGTTTAGGTTGGAAACTTAGAGAACTTAGGTGTACTTTTGCATCTTGAATATACTCTTTTTTTTGCAAAATTTCTCTCTAAAATGTTTTTTTTTGCTCTGGATTGTTCAAGGCCTATCAATGGGCATCAACAGAAGTATCTTTTTGACAGGAATGGATACAACCTAGGAAAAAGAAAAAAAATGCCGAAAAAAGACAAGAAAAACCCCTTTTCACTAGCCTCGAAAAATAGAAGACTTTTGAGAGAAGACTTTTTTGACCTTTAGATAGAAGTTTTGTTTTACTGGACCCAATTACACCTAAAATATGGCTCATTTTCCAGAAAGATACTTCTGTTGATGCCCATTGATGGGCCTTGAACAATCCAGAGCAAAAAAAAAACATTTTAGAGAGAAATTTTGCAAAAAAAAAAGGATATATTTAAGAGGCAAAAGTACACCTAAGTCTTCTAAGTTTCCAACCTAAACTTGATAAAGCAAATCACTTCTATATTCAAAAAATTTGGATCGACATACTTTCTGAAGATGAGAGAAAATGATACATCATCAAAAAACTCAAACATTTCAATCCACTAGCATCTCGAGTAAAAAAAGAAAGAAGAATTCCGAGAGAAAACTTTTTTTTAACCTAATCGCAACTTTTCTGCTAAAACTCATATTCTGACCAAATTTTTTGCAGATTCAGTATTGATTGGACAGATATGTTTGCGTTTTGTACCAAAAAGCTTCAAAAACATTCTTTTACGAAACCACTGAGACTTTAAATTTTAGCGTCTTGTACGCAAATTCGCAATTTCCACCACAAATTCAACTTTTCTGCTAAAACTCATATTCTGACCAATTTTTTTGCCGATTCAATATTGGTTATATTATATTGAATTATATTTAGTTAGAATTATATTTAGTTCAATTTAAACATCTCTATGACCAAATCAAAAATACATATTTCAAAATTTCAAAATTATTAATTTCAAAATTTAAAATTATTATTAATTCGAAATAATTGCGAAATTCCGTTTAAAAACCTAACTTTTTCTACAGGCAAGCTTTATCAAAAATTTCTTCTATTCAAGGTTCTATGTACACAGGGGATACTGCATACCAAATTTGGTTCGATTCGGACCACTTTTTGACCCTTTGAAAAAGACCTATTTTTAAAATTCGTTATTTGCGAAATTCGCAAATTTCCGTACGAAAAACTTACTTTTTTCAGAGGTAAGCTCTACCAAAACTTTTTTTTGTTTTACACTCTAGGTACACATGGGATACTCCATACCAAGTTTGGTTTGATTTCAACAACTCCTTGATCCGATGAAAGAGACCTATTTTTAAAATTCGTTATTTGCGAAATTCGCAAATTTCCGTACGAAAAACTTACTTTTTTCAGAGGTAAGCTATACCAAAAATTCTTTTTGTTTTACACTCTAGACATAAATGAAATACTCAATACCAAGTTTGGTTCACTTTGAACAACTCCTTGACCCTTTGAAAAAGACCTATTTTTGAAATTCGTTATTTGCGAAATTCGCAAATTTCCGTACGAAAAACTTACTTTTTTCAGAGGTAAGCTATACCAAAACTTTTTTTTGTTTTACACTCTAGGTACACATGGGATACTCCATACCAAGTTTGGTTTGATTTCAACAACTCCTTGATCCGATGAAAGAGACCTATTTTTAAAATTCGTTATTTGCGAAATTCGCAAATTTCCGTACGAAAAACTTACTTTTTTCAGAGGTAAGCTATACCTAAAATTCTTTTTGTTTTACACTCTAGACATAAATGAAATACTCAATGCCAAGTTTGGTTCACTTTGAACAACTCCTTGACCCTTTGAAAAAGACCTATTTTTAAAATTCGTTATTTGCGAAATTCGCAAATTTCCGTACGAAAAACTTACTTTTTTCAGAGGTAAGCTATACCAAAAATTCTTTTTGTTTTACACTCTAGGTACACATGGGATACTCCATACCAAGTTTGGTTTGATTTCAACAACTCCTTGATCCGATGAAAGAGACCTATTTTTAAAATTCGTTATTTGCGAAATTCGCAAATTTCCGTACGAAAAACTAACTTTTTTTTCAGAGGCAAGCTATACAAAAAATTCTTTTTGTTTTACACTCTAGACATACATGAGATACTCCAGGCCAAGTTTGGTTCACTTTGGACGACTCTATGACCTAATCAAAAAGACCTATTTTTAAAAATAATTTAAAATTAATTCTTAGAATTAATCGGAAGTTTACGTACGAAAAAATAACTTTTTCCTACGCAAGCTATAGCAAAAAGTCTTTTTGTTTTAGACTCTAGATACACAGCGTATACTCCATGCCGATTTTGGTTCATTTTGGACAACTCTATGACCTAATCAAAAAGACCTATTTTTAAAAATTATTTAAAATTAATTCTTAGAATTAATCGGAAGTTTACGTACGAAAAAATAACTTTTTTCAGAGGCAAGCTATACAAAAAATTCTTTTTGTTTGAGACTCTAGGTACACATGGGATACTCCATGCCAAGTTTGGTTCACTTTGGATAACTCTACGACCTAATCAAAAAGACCTAATTTTAAAAATTATATAAAATTAATTATTCGAATTAATAGCAAATTTCCGTACGAAAAACTAACTTTTTTCAGAGGCAAGCTATAGCAAAAAGTCTTTTTGTTTTAGACTCTAGGTACACAGCGTATACTCCATGCCGATTTTCGTTCAATTTAAACATCTCTATGACCAAATCGAAAATACATATTTCAAAATTTCAAAATTAAATATTCGAAATAATCGCAAAATTCCGTTTAAAAACCTAACTTTTTCTACAGGCAAGCTATAGCAAAAATTTTTTCTATTCGAGGTTCTATGTAAACAGGGGATACTGCATACCAAATTTGGTTCGATTCGGACCACTTTTTGACCATTTGAAAAAGACCTATTTTCAAAATTAATTATACGAAATAATTGCGAATTTATATACGAAAACCTAACTTTTTTCAGAGGCAAGCTATACAAAAAATTCTTTATGTTTTACACTCTAGACACAAATGAGATACTCCATGCCAAGTTTGGTTCACTTTGAACAACTCCTTGACCCGATGAAAAAGACCTATTTTTAAAATTCGTTATTTGCGAAATTCGCAAATTTCCGTACGAAAAACTAACTTTTTTCAGAGGCAAGCTATACAAAAATTCTTTTTGTTTGAGACTCTAGGTACACATGAGATACTCCATGCCAAGTTTGGTTCACTTTGAACAACTCCTTGACCCTTTGAAAAAGACCTATTTTTAAAATTCGTTATTTGCGAAATTCGCAAATTTCCGTACGAAAAACTAACTTTTTTCATAGGTAAGCTATACCAAAAATTCTTTTTGTTTTACACTCTAGACACACATGAGATACTCCATGCCAAGTTTGGTTCACTTTGAACAACTCCTTGACCCGACGAAAAAGACCTATTTTTAAAATTATAATCGCAAAATTATTCGAAATAATAGCAAATTTCCATATGAAATACTAACTTTTTTCCTAGGCAAGCCATACCAAAAATTCTTTTTGTTTTACACTCTAGACACACATGAGATACTCCATGACAAGTTTGGTTTGATTTCAACAACTCCTTGACCCGATGAAAAAGACCTATTTTTAAAATTCCTTATTCGCGAAATTCGCAAATTTCCGTATGAAATACTAACTTTTTTCCTAGGCAAGCTATACCAAAAATTCTTTTTGTTTTACAATCTAATTACCCATGGGATACTCGATGCCGAGTTTGGTTAGATTTGGACAACTCCTTGACCCGATGAAAAAGACCTATTTTTAAAATTCGTTATTTGCGAAATTCGCAAATTTCCGTACGAAACGAAGATTTAAAAGGTTAGAATTAAGAAATCCACACTGCCAGCGAGGAAATCTAGGGTTGTCCCTGCGCTTTTTACTCGCTAGCATTGCAGAGAAAGAAATAAGAGATCAATACATCAACAAAATTAATTTTTCGATAAAATTACGAGCCTCTTCCGTGGCCTGACGCGTTTTCTTCGGGATTGTAAACTTTGGGGGAACAAAAGTTGATGTTGAAGGGAATGCCGAACTCATTATGATCTAAAAGGAACATATTGAACAATACAGGGCAAAAATAAAACCAATTTAGAGAGAAATTTTGCAAAAAAAAGGGTAAATTTAGGAGTCAAAAGTACACCTAAGTCTTCTAAGTTTCCAACCTAAAATAAATAAATAAATGAATAAGCAAGCAAATCACTTCTATAAATATAAATGTCGGGTCTACATTTGGACCAATATGTTTGCGTTTTTTACCTAAAAGCGACTAAAAAACAATCTTTTACGAAACCACTGAGACTTTAAATTTGAGCGTCTTGTAAGCAAATTCGCAAGTTCTACCACAAATCCAACTTTTCTGCTAAAACTCATATTCTGACCAAATTTTTTGCAGATTCAGTATTGGTTGGACCGATAGGTTTGCGTTTTGTACCAAAAAGCGACAAAAAGCAATCTTTTACAAAACCACTGAGACTTTAATTTTTAGCGTCTTGTACGCAAATTCGCAATTTCTACCACAAATCCAACTTTTCTGCTAAAACTCATATTCTGACCAAATTTTTTGCAGATTCAGTATTGGTTGGACCGATAGGTTTGCGTTTTGTACCAAAAAGCGACAAAAAGCAATCTTTTACAAAACCACTGAGACTTTAAGTTTTAGCGTCTTGTACGCAAATTCGCAATTTCTACCACAAAATCCAACTTTTCTGCTAAAACTCATATTCTGACCAAATTTTTTGCAGATTCAGTATTGGTTGCACCAGTAGGTTTGCGTTTTGTGGTTAGATTTGGACAACTCCTTGACCCGACGATAAAGACCTATTTTTAAAATTATAATCGCAAAATTATTCGAAATAATAGCAAATTTCCATATGAAATACTAACTTTTTTCCTAGGCAAGCCATACCAAAAATTCTTTTTGTTTTACAATCTAGTTACCCATGGGATACTACATACCGGGTTTGGATTGATTTGGACAACTCCTTGATCCGACGAAAAAGACCTATTTTTAAAATTCCTTATTTGCGAAATTCGCAAATTTCCGTATGAAATACTAACTTTTTTCCTAGGCAAGCTATACCAAAAATTCTTTCTGTTTTACAATCTAATTACCCATGGGATACTCGATACCGAGTTTGGTTAGATTTGGACAACTCCTTGACCCGATGAAAAAGACCTATTTTTAACCTATTTTCAAAATTCCTTATTCGCGAAATTCGCAAATTTCCGTACGAAAAACTAACTTTTTTCAGAGGCAAGCTCTACCAAAAATTCTTTTTGTTTTACACTCTAAACATAAATGAAATACTCAATACCAAGTTTGGTTCACTTTGAACAGCTCCTTGACCCTTTGAAAAAGACCTATTTTTAAAATTCGTTATTTGCGAAATTCGCAAATTTCCGTACGAAAAACTTACTTTTTTCAGAGGTAAGCTATACCAAAAATTCTTTTTGTTTTACACTCTAGACATAAATGAAATACTCAATACCAAGTTTGGTTCACTTTGAACAACTCCTTGACCCTTTGAAAAAGACCTATTTTTAAAATTCGTTATTTGCGAAATTCGCAAATTTCCGTACGAAAAACTTACTTTTTTCAGAGGTAAGCTATACCAAAACTTTTTTTTGTTTTACACTCTAGGTACACATGGGATACTCCATACCAAGTTTGGTTTGATTTCAACAACTCCTTGATCCGATGAAAGAGACCTATTTTTAAAATTCGTTATTTGCGAAATTCGCAAATTTCCGTACGAAAAACTTACTTTTTTCAGAGGTAAGCTATACCAAAAATTCTTTTTGTTTTACACTCTAGACATAAATGAAATACTCAATACCAAGTTTGGTTCACTTTGAACAACTCCTTGGCCCTTTGAAAAAGACCTATTTTTAAAATTCGTTATTTGCGAAATTCGCAAATTTCCGTACGAAAAACTTACTTTTTTCAGAGGTAAGCTATACCAAAAATTCTTTTTGTTTTACACTCTAGGTACACATGGGATACTCCATACCAAGTTTGGTTTGATTTCAGCAACTCCTTGATCCGATGAAAGAGACCTATTTTTAAAATTCGTTATTTGCGAAATTCGCAAATTTCCGTACGAAAAACTAACTTTTTTTCAGAGGCAAGCTATACAAAAAATTCTTTTTGTTTTGCACTCTAGACATACATGAGATACTCCAGACCAAGTTTGGTTCACTTTGGACGACTCTATGACCTAATCAAAAAGACCTATTTTTAAAAATAATTTAAAATTAATTCTTAGAATTAATCGGAAGTTTACGTACGAAAAAATAACTTTTTCCTACGCAAGCTATAGCAAAAAGTCTTTTTGTTTTAGACTCTAGATACACAGCGTATACTCCATGCCGATTTTGGTTCAATTTGGACAACTCTATGACCTAATCAAAAAGACCTATTTTTAAAAATTATTTAAAATTAATTCTTAGAATTAATCGGAAGTTTATATACGAAAAAATAACTTTTTTCAGAGGCAAGCTATACAAAAAATTCTTTTTGTTTGAGACTCTAGGTACACATGGGATACTCCATGCCAAGTTTGGTTCACTTTGGATAACTCTACGACCTAATCAAAAAGACCTAATTTTAAAAATTATTTAAAATTAATTATTCGAATTAATAGCAAATTTCCGTACGAAAAACTAACTTTTTTCAGAGGCAAGCTATGGCAAAAAGTCTTTTTGTTTTAGACTCTAGGTACACAGCGTATACTCCATGCCGATTTTCGTTCAATTTAAACATCTCTATGACCAAATCGAAAATACATATTTCAAAATTTCAAAATTAAATATTCGAAATAATCGCAAAATTCCGTTTAAAAACCTAACTTTTTCTACAGGCAAGCTTTAGCAAAAATTTTTTCTATTCGAGGTTCTATGTAAACAGGGGATACTGCATACCAAATTTGGTTCGATTCGGACCACTTTTTGACCATTTGAAAAAGACCTATTTTCAAAATTAATTATACGAAATAATTGCGAATTTATATACGAAAACCTAACTTTTTTCAGCGGCAAGCTATACAAAAAATTCTTTTTGTTTTACACTCTAGACACACATGAGATACTCCATGCCAAGTTTGGTTCACTTTGAACAACTCCTTGACCCTTTGAAAAAGACCTATTTTTAAAATTCGTTATTTGCGAAATTCGCAAATTTCCGTACGAAAAACTAACTTTTTTCAGAGGCAAGCTATACAAAAAATTCTTTTTGTTTGAGACTCTAGGTACACATGAGATACTCGATGCCAAGTTTGGTTCACTTTGAACAACTCCTTGACCCTTTGAAAAAGACCTATTTTTAAAATTCGTTATTTGCGAAATTCGCAAATTTCCGTACGAAAAACTTACTTTTTTCAGAGGTAAGCTATACCAAAAATTCTTTTTGTTTTACACTCTAGGTACACATGGGATACTCCATAACGAGTTTGGTTTGATTTGGACAACTCCTTGACCCGATGAAAAAGACCTATTTTTAACCTATTTTCAAAATTCCTTATTCGCGAAATTCGCAAATTTCCGTACGAAAAACTAACTTTTTTCAGAGGCAAGCTATACCAAAAATTCTTTTTGTTTTACACTCTAGACATAAATGAGATACTCCTTACCAAATTTGGTTCACTTTGAACAACTCCTTGACCCTTTGAAAAAGACCTATTTTTAACCTATTTTCAAAATTCTTATTCGCGAAATTCGCAAATTTCCGTACGAAAAACTAACTTTTTTCAGAGGCAAGCTATACCAAAAATTCTTTTTGTTTTACACTCTAGACATAAATGAGATACTCCATGCCAAGTTTGGTTCACTTTGGACGACTCTATGACCTAATCAAAAAGACCTATTTTTAAAATTATTTATTCGAATCAATCGCAAATTTCCGTACGAAAAACTAACTTTTTTCCTAGGCAAGCTATACCAAAAATTCTTTTTGTTTTACAATCTAATTACCCATGGGATACTCGATACCGAGTTTGGTTAGATTTGGACAACTCCTTGACCCGACGAAAAAGACCTATTTTTAAAATTCCTTATTCGCGAAATTCGCAAATTTCCGTATGAAATACTAACTTTTTTCCTAGGCAAGCTATACCAAAAATTCTTTTTGTTTTACAATCTAAGTACCCATGGGATACTCGATACCGAGTTTGGTTAGATTTGGACAACTCCTTGACCCGATGAAAAAGACCTAATTTTAAAATTCGTTATTTGCGAAATTCGCAAATTTCCGTACGAAACGAAGATTTAAAAGGTTAGAATTAAGAAATCCACACTGCCAGCGAGGAAATCTAGGGTTGCCCCTGCGCTTTTTACTCGCTAGCATTGCAGAGAAAGAAATAAGAGATCAATACATCAACAAAATTAATTTTTCGATAAAATTACGAACCTCTTCCGTGGCCTGACGCGTTTTCTTCGGTACTGTAAACTTTGGGGGAACAAAAGTTGATGTTGAAGGGAATGCCGAACTCATTATGATCTAAAAGGAACATATTGAACAATACAGGGCAAAAATAAAACCAATTTAGAGAGAAATTTTGCAAAAAAAAGGGTAAATTTAGGAGTCAAAAGTACACCTAAGTCTTCTAAGTTTCCAACCTAAAATTAATAAATAAATGAATAAGCAAGCAAATCACTTCTATACTTATAAATGTCGGGTCTACATTTGGACCAATATGTTTGCGTTTTTTACCTAAAAGCGACTAAAAAGCAATCTTTTACGAAACCACTGAGACTTTAAATTTGAGCGTCTTGTAAGCAAATTCGCAAGTTCTACCACAAATCCAACTTTTCTGCTAAAACTCATATTCTGACCAAATTTTTTGCAGATTCAGTATTGGTTGGACCGATAGGTTTGCGTTTTGTACCAAAAAGCGACAAAAAGCAATCTTTTATAAAACCACTGAGATTTTAAGTTTTAGCGTCTTGTACGCAAATTCGCAATTTCTACCACAAATCCAACTTTTCTGCTAAAACTCATATTCTGACCAAATTTTTTGCAGATTCAGTATTGGTTGGACCGATAGGTTTGCGTTTTGTACCAAAAAGCGACAAAAAGCAATCTTTTACAAAACCACTGAGACTTTAAGTTTTAGCGTCTTGTACGCAAATTCGCAATTTCTACCACAAATCCAACTTTTCTGCTAAAACTCATATTCTGACCAAATTTTTTGCAGATTCAGTATTGGTTGGACCGATAGGTTTGCGTTTTTTACCAAAAAGCGACAAAAAGCAATCTTTTACAAAACCACTGAGACTTTAAGTTTTAGCGTCTTGTACGCAAATTCGCAATTTCTACCACAAAATCCAACTTTTCTGCTAAAACTCATATTCTGACCAAATTTTTTGCAGATTCAGTATTGGTTGGACCGATAGGTTTGCGTTTTGTGGTTAGATTTGGACAACTCCTTGACCCGACGATAAAGACCTATTTTTAAAATTCCTTATTCGCGAAATTCGCAAATTTCCGTATGAAATACTAACTTTTTTCCTAGGCAAGCTATACCAAAAATTCTTTTTGTTTTACAATCTAATTACCCATGGGATACTCGATACCGAGTTTGGTTAGATTTGGACAACTCCTTGACCCGATGAAAAAGACCTATTTTTAAAATTCGTTATTTGCGAAATTCGCAAATTTCCGTACGAAACGAAGATTTAAAAGGTTAGAATTAAGAAATCCACACTACCAGCGAGGAAATCTAGGGTTGCCCCTGCGCTTTTTACTCGCTAGCATTGCAGAGAAAGAAATAAGAGATCAATGCATCAACAAAATTAATTTTTCGATAAAATTACGAACCTCTTCCGTGGCCTGACGCGTTTTCTTCGGGATTGTAAACTTTGGGGGAACAAAAGTTGATGTTGAAGGGAATGCCGAACTCATTATGATCTAAAAGGAACATATTGAACAATACAGGGCAAAAATAAAACCAATTTAGAGAGAAATTTTGCAAAAAAAAGGGTAAATTTAGGAGTCAAAAGTACACCTAAGTCTTCTAAGTTTCCAACCTAAAATTAATAAATAAATGAATAAGCAAGCAAATCACTTCTATACTTATAAATGTCGGGTCTACATTTGGACCAATATGTTTGCGTTTTTTACCTAAAAGCGACTAAAAAGCAATCTTTTACGAAACCACTGAGACTTTAAATTTGAGCGTCTTGTAAGCAAATTCGCAAGTTCTACCACAAATCCAACTTTTCTGCTAAAACTCATATTCTGACCAAATTTTTTGCAGATTCAGTATTGGTTGGACCGATAGGTTTGCGTTTTGTACCAAAAAGCGACAAAAAGCAATCTTTTATAAAACCACTGAGATTTTAAGTTTTAGCGTCTTGTACGCAAATTCGCAATTTCTACCACAAATCCAACTTTTCTGCTAAAACTCATATTCTGACCAAATTTTTTGCAGATTCAGTATTGGTTGGACCGATAGGTTTGCGTTTTGTACCAAAAAGCGACAAAAAGCAATCTTTTACAAAACCACTGAGACTTTAAGTTTTAGCGTCTTGTACGCAAATTCGCAATTTCTACCACAAATCCAACTTTTCTGCTAAAACTCATATTCTGACCAAATTTTTTGCAGATTCAGTATTGGTTGGACCGATAGGTTTGCATTTTTTACCAAAAAGCGACAAAAAGCAATCTTTTACAAAACCACTGAGACTTTAATTTTTAGCGTCTTGTACGCAAATTCGCAATTTCTACCACAAAATCCAACTTTTCTGCTAAAACTCATATTCTGACCAAATTTTTTGCAGATTCAGTATTGGTTGGACCGATAGGTTTGCGTTTTGTGGTTAGATTTGGACAACTCCTTGACCCGACGATAAAGACCTATTTTTAAAATTATAATCGCAAAATTATTCGAAATAATAGCAAATTTCCATATGAAATACTAACTTTTTCCTAGGCAAGCCATACCAAAAATTCTTTTTGTTTTACAATCTAGTTACCCATGGGATACTACATACCGGGTTTGGATTGATTTGGACAACTCCTTGACCCGACGAAAAAGACCTATTTTTAAAATTCCTTATTCGCGAAATTCGCAAATTTCCGTATGAAATACTAACTTTTTTTCCTAGGCAAGCTATACCAAAAATTCTTTTTGTTTTACAATCTAGTTACCCATGGGATACTACATACCGGGTTTGGATTGATTTGGACAACTCCTTGACCCGACGAAAAAGACCTATTTTTAAAATTCCTTATTTGCGAAATTCGCAAATTTCCGTATGAAATACTAACTTTTTTCCTAGGCAAGCTATACCAAAAATTCTTTCTGTTTTACAATCTAATTACCCATGGGATACTCGATACCGAGTTTGGTTAGATTTGGACAACTCCTCGACCCGACGAAAAAGACCTATTTTTAAAATTCCTTATTCGCGAAATTCGCAAATTTCCGTATGAAATACTAACTTTTTTCCTAGGCAAGCTATACCAAAAATTCTTTTTGTTTTACAATCTAATTACCCATGGGATACTCGATACCGAGTTTGGTTAGATTTGGACAACTCCTTGACCCGATGAAAAAGACCTATTTTTAAAATTCGTTATTTGCGAAATTCGCAAATTTCCGTACGAAAAACTAACTTTTTTCAGAGGCAAGCTATACAAAAAATTCTTTTTGTTTGAGACTCTTGAGGTACACATGGGATACTCCATACCGAGTTTGGTCACAAAAAACAATCTTTTACACAACCAGAGAAACTTTAAATTTTAGCGTCTTGTTCGCAAATTCGCAATTTCTACCACAAATCCAACTTTTCTGCTAAAACTCATATTCTGACCAAATTTTTTGCAAATTCAGTATTGTTTGGACCGAGAGGTTTGCGTTTTGTACCAAAAAGCGACAAAAAATCCATCTTTTACGAAATCACCAAGGCTTTATATTTTATGGGTATGCGCCAGACCGAAGACCTGAATGGGTCAGACCAAAGAATGGTCGACCAGACCAAAAAACGCCCGAAAAACTCGTCCTCACACCAAGTACGTCCCCAAAATGAGGTGCACGAAAGCCCAGCGGGGTGGAAACCGACTAGCCGGCGTCTCAACGGGGCAGGAAGGGGGTGTGCACCTCATGGGGCTAGAAGCCCTCACCTTAAAATAATAGTATATAATAATAATAATAATAAATATTACAGAAAAAACAAAAACCTTAGTACTAAAAGGCACTGGGAAACTCCTATGTCAAGTTTGGTTCGATTCGGACCACTTTTTGACCCTTTGAAAAAGACCTATTTTCAAAATTAATTATACGAAATAATCGCAAATTTCTGTACGAAAACGTAACTCTTTCCAGAGACAAGCTATAGCCAAAAATTCTTTTTGTTTTACACTCTAGACATAAATGAGATACTCCATGCCAAGTTTGGTTCACTTTGAACAACTCCTTGACCCGATGAAAAAGACCTATTTTTAAAATTATTTATTCAAAATAATTGCACAATTCCGTATGAAATGAAAACTTTTTTCCTACGCAAGCTATAGCAAAAATTATTTCTGTTTTAGACTCTAGGCACCCATGGTATACTCCATACCCAGTTTAGTTCACTTTGGACAACTCCTTGACCCGATGAAAAAGACCTATTTTTAAACTATATTCAAAATTCCTTATTCGCGAAATTCGCAAACTTCCGTACGAAAAACTAACTTTTTTCAGAGGCAAGCTATACCAAAAGTTCCTTCTGTTTTAGACTCTAGGCACCCATGGTATACTCCATACACAGTTTAGTTCACTTTGGACAACTCCTTGACCCGATGAAAAAGACCTATTTTTAAAATTATTTATTCGAAATAATTGCACATTTCCGTATGAAATACAAACTTTTTTCCTACGCAAGCTATAGCAAAAATTATTTCTGTTTTACACTCTAACTACACAGGGGATACTCCATACCAAGTTTGGTTCACTTTGGACGACTCTATGACCTAATCAAAAAGACCTATTTTTAAAAATTATTCAAAATTAATTATTCGAATCAATCGCAAATTTCCGTACGAAAAACTAACTTTTTTCAGAGGCAAGCTATACCAAAAATTCTTTTTGTTTTACACTCTAGACATAAATGAAATACTCAATACCAAGTTTGGTTCACTTTGAACAACTCCTTGACCCTTTGAAAAAGACCTATTTTTAAAATTCGTTATTTGCGAAATTCGCAAATTTCCGTACGAAAAACTTACTTTTTTCAGAGGTAACCTATACCAAAAATTCTTTTTGTTTTACACTCTAGACATAAATGAAATACTCAATACCAAGTTTGGTTCACTTTGAACAACTCCTTGACCCTTTGAAAAAGACCTATTTTTAAAATTCGTTATTTGCGAAATTCGCAAATTTCCGTACGAAAAACTTACTTTTTTCAGAGGTAAGCTATACCAAAACTTTTTTTTGTTTTACACTCTAGGTACACATGGGATACTCCATACCAAGTTTGGTTTGATTTCAACAACTCCTTGATCCGATGAAAGAGACCTATTTTTAAAATTCGTTATTTGCGAAATTCGCAAATTTC
The DNA here is from genome assembly GCF_964194025.1 of Convolutriloba macropyga. NCBI lineage: Eukaryota > Metazoa > Xenacoelomorpha > Acoela > Convolutidae > Convolutriloba > Convolutriloba macropyga. Next base: position 58,626,070 of record NC_134478.1, read on the forward strand.
CGTACGAAAAACTTACTTTTTTCAGAGGTAAGCTATACCAAAAATTCTTTTTGTTTTACACTCTAGACATAAATGAAATACTCAATACCAAGTTTGGTTCACTTTGAACAACTCCTTGACCCTTTGAAAAAGACCTATTTTTAAAATTCGTTATTTGCGAAATTCGCAAATTTCCGTACGAAAAACTTACTTTTTTCAGAGGTAAGCTATACCAAAAATTCTTTTTGTTTTACACTCTAGGTACACATGGGATACTCCATACCAAGTTTGGTTTGATTTCAGCAACTCCTTGATCCGATGAAAGAGACCTATTTTTAAAATTCGTTATTTGCGAAATTCGCAAATTTCCGTACGAAAAACTAACTTTCAGAGGCAAGCTATACAAAAAATTCTTTTTGTTTTACACTCTAGACATACATGAGATACTCCAGGCCAAGTTTGGTTCACTTTGGACGACTCTATGACCTAATCAAAAAGACCTATTTTTAAAAATAGTTTAAAATTAATTCTTAGAATTAATCGGAAGTTTACGTACGAAAAAATAACTTTTTCCTACGCAAGCTATAGCAAAAAGTCTTTTTGTTTTAGACTCTAGATACACAGCGTATACTCCATGCCGATTTTGGTTCAATTTGGACAACTCTATGACCTAATCAAAAAGACCTATTTTTAAAAATTATTTAAAATTAATTCTTAGAATTAATCGGAAGTTTACGTACGAAAAAATAACTTTTTTCAGAGGCAAGCTATACAAAAAATTCTTTTTGTTTGAGACTCTAGGTACACATGGGATACTCCATGCCAAGTTTGGTTCACTTTGGATAACTCTACGACCTAATCAAAAAGACCTAATTTTAAAAATTATTTAAAATTAATTATTCGAATTAATAGCAAATTTCCGTACGAAAAACTAACTTTTTTCAGAGGCAAGCTATGGCAAAAAGTCTTTTGTTTTAGACTCTAGGTACACAGCGTATACTCCATGCCGATTTTCGTTCAATTTAAACATCTCTATGACCAAATCGAAAATACATATTTCAAAATTTCAAAATTAAATATTCGAAATAATCGCAAAATTCCGTTTAAAAACTTAACTTTTTCTACAGGCAAGCTTTAGCAAAAATTTTTTCTATTCGAGGTTCTATGTAAACAGGGGATACTGCATACCAAATTTGGTTCGATTCGGACCACTTTTTGACCATTTGAAAAAGACCTATTTTCAAAATTAATTATACGAAATAATTGCGAATTTATATACGAAAACCTAACTTTTTTCAGCGGCAAGCTATACAAAAAATTCTTTTTGTTTTACACTCTAGACACACATGAGATACTCCATGCCAAGTTTGGTTCACTTTGAACAACTCCTTGACCCGATGAGAAAGACCTATTTTTAAAATTCGTTATTTGCGAAATTCGCAAATTTCCGTACGAAAAACTAACTTTTTTCAGAGGCAAGCTATACAAAAAATTCTTTTTGTTTGAGACTCTAGGTACACATGAGATACTCCATGCCAAGTTTGGTTCACTTTGAACAACTCCTTGACCCTTTGAAAAAGACCTATTTTTAAAATTCGTTATTTGCGAAATTCGCAAATTTCCGTACGAAAAACTTACTTTTTCAGAGGTAAGCTATACCAAAAATTCTTTTTGTTTTACACTCTAGGTACACATGGGATACTCCATACCGAGTTTGGTTTGATTTGGACAACTCCTTGACCCGATGAAAAAGACCTATTTTTAACCTATTTTCAAAATTCCTTATTCGCGAAATTCGCAAATTTCCGTACGAAAAACTAACTTTTTTCAGAGGCAAGCTATACCAAAAATTCTTTTTGTTTTACACTCTAGACATAAATGAGATACTCCATACCAAATTTGGTTCACTTTGAACAACTCCTTGACCCTTTGAAAAAGACCTATTTTTAACCTATTTTCAAAATTCCTTATTCGCGAAATTCGCAAATTTCCGTACGAAAAACTAACTTTTTTCAGAGGCAAGCTATACCAAAAATTCTTTTTGTTTTACACTCTAGACATAAATGAGATACTCCATGCCAAGTTTGGTTCACTTTGGACGACTCTATGACCTAATCAAAAAGACCTATTTTTAAAATTATTTATTCGAATCAATCGCAAATTTCCGTACGAAAAACTAACTTTTCTCCTAGGCAAGCTATACCAAAAATTCTTTTTGTTTTACAATCTAATTACCCATGGGATACTCGATACCGAGTTTGGTTATATTTGGACAACTCCTTGACCCGACGAAAAAGACCTATTTTTAAAATTCCTTATTCGCGAAATTCGCAAATTTCCGTATGAAATACTAACTTTTTTCCTAGGCAAGCTATACCAAAAATTCTTTTTGTTTTACAATCTAATTACCCATGGGATACTCGATACCGAGTTTGATTAGATTTGGACAACTCCTTGACCCGATGAAAAAGATCTATTTTTAAAATTCGTTATTTGCGAAATTCGCAAATTTCCGTACGAAACGAAGATTTAAAAGGTTAGAATTAAGAAATCCACACTGCCAGCGAGGAAATCTAGGGTTGCCCCTGCGCTTTTTACTCGCTAGCATTGCAGAGAAAGAAATAAGAGATCAATACATCAACAAAATTAATTTTTCGATAAAATTACGAACCTCTTCCGTGGCCTGACGCGTTTTCTTCGGGATTGTAAACTTTGGGGGAACAAAAGTTGATGTTGAAGGGAATGCCGAACTCATTATGATCTAAAAGGAACATATTGAACAATACAGGGCAAAAATAAAACCAATTTAGAGAGAAATTTTGCAAAAAAAAGGGTAAATTTAGGAGTCAAAAGTACACCTAAGTCTTCTAAGTTTCCAACCTAAAATTAATAAATAAATGAATAAGCAAGCAAATCACTTCTATACTTATAAATGTCGGGTCTACATTTGGACCAATATGTTTGCGTTTTTTACCTAAAAGCGACTAAAAAGCAATCTTTTACGAAACCACTGAGACTTTAAATTTGAGCGTCTTGTAAGCAAATTCGCAAGTTCTACCACAAATCCAACTTTTCTGCTAAAACTCATATTCTGACCAAATTTTTTGCAGATTCAGTATTGGTTGGACCGATAGGTTTGCGTTTTGTACCAAAAAGCGACAAAAAGCAATCTTTTATAAAACCACTGAGATTTTAAGTTTTAGCGTCTTGTACGCAAATTCGCAATTTCTACCACAAATCCAACTTTTCTGCTAAAACTCATATTCTGACCAAATTTTTTGCAGATTCAGTATTGGTTGGACCGATAGGTTTGCGTTTTGTACCAAAAAGCGACAAAAAGCAATCTTTTACAAAACCACTGAGACTTTAAGTTTTAGCGTCTTGTACGCAAATTCGCAATTTCTACCACAAATCCAACTTTTCTGCTAAAACTCATATTCTGACCAAATTTTTTGCAGATTCAGTATTGGTTGGACCGATAAGTTTGCGTTTTTTACCAAAAAGCGACAAAAAGCAATCTTTTACAAAAACCACTGAGACTTTAAATTTTAGCGTCTTGTACGCAAATTCGCAATTTCTACCACAAAATCCAACTTTTCTGCTAAAACTCATATTCTGACCAAATTTTTTGCAGATTCAGTATTGGTTGGACCGATAGGTTTGCGTTTTGTGGTTAGATTTGGACAACTCCTTGACCCGACGATAAAGACCTATTTTTAAAATTATAATCGCAAAATTATTCGAAATAATAGCAAATTTCCATATGAAATACTAACTTTTTTCCTAGGCAAGCCATACCAAAAGTTCTTTTTGTTTTACAATCTAGTTACCCATGGGATACTACATACCGGGTTTGGATTGATTTGGACAACTCCTTGACCCGACGATAAAGACCTATTTTTAAAATTCCTTATTCGCGAAATTCGCAAATTTCCGTATGAAATACTAACTTTTTTTCCTAGGCAAGCTATACCAAAAATTCTTTTTGTTTTACAATCTAGTTACCCATGGGATACTACATACCGGGGTTGGATTGATTTGGACAACTCCTTGACCCGACGAAAAAGACCTATTTTTAAAATTCCTTATTTGCGAAATTCGCAAATTTCCGTTTGAAATACTAACTTTTTTCCTAGGCAAGCTATACCAAAAATTCTTTCTGTTTTACAATCTAATTACCCATGGGATACTCGATACCGAGTTTGGTTAGATTTGGACAACTCCTTGACCCGACGAAAAAGACCTATTTTTAAAATTCCTTATTCGCGAAATTCGCAAATTTCCGTATGAAATACTAACTTTTTTCCTAGGCAAGCTATACCAAAAATTCATTTTGTTTTACAATTTAATTACCCATGGGATACTCGATACCGAGTTTGGTTAGATTTGGACAACTCCTTGACCCGATGAAAAAGACCTATTTTTAAAATTCGTTATTTGCGAAATTCGCAAATTTCCGTACGAAAAACTAACTTTTTTCAGAGGCAAGCTATACAAAAAATTCTTTTTGTTTGAGACTCTTGAGGTACACATGGGATACTCCATACCGAGTTTGGTCACAAAAAACAATCTTTTACACAACCAGAGAAACTTTAAATTTTAGCGTCTTGTACGCAAATTCGCAATTTCTACCACAAATCCAACTTTTCTGCTAAAACTCATATTCTGACCAAATTTTTTGCAAATTCAGTATTGTTTGGACCGATAGGTTTGCGTTTTGTACCAAAAAGCGACAAAAAACCCATCTTTTACGAAATCACCAAGGCTTTATATTTTATGGGTATGCGCCAGACCGAAGACCTGAATGGGTCAGACCAAAGAATGGTCGACCAGACCAAAAAACGCCCAAAAAACTCGTCCTCACACCAAGTACGTCCCCAAAATGAGGTGCACGAAAGCCCAGCGGGGTGGAAACCGACTAGCCGGCGTCTCAACGGGGCAGGAAGGGGGTGTGCACCTCATGGGGCTAGAAGCCCTCACCTTAAAATAATAGTATATAATAATAATAATAATAAATATTACAGAAAAAACAAAAACCTTAGTACTAAAAGGCACTGGGAAACTCCTATGTCAAGTTTGGTTCGATTCGGACCACTTTTTGACCCTTTGAAAAAGACCTATTTTCAAAATTAATTATACGAAATAATCGCAAATTTCTGTACGAAAACGTAACTCTTTCCAGAGACAAGCTATAGCCAAAAATTCTTTTTGTTTTACACTCTAGACATAAATGAGATACTCCATGCCAAGTTTGGTTCACTTTGAACAACTCCTTGACCCGATGAAAAAGACCTATTTTTAAAATTATTTATTCGAAATAATTGCACAATTCCGTATGAAATGAAAACTTTTTTCCTACGCAAGCTATAGCAAAAATTATTTCTGTTTTAGACTCTAGGCACCCATGGTATACTCCATACCCAGTTTAGTTCACTTTGGACAACTCCTTGACCCGATGAAAAAGACCTATTTTTAAACTATATTCAAAATTCCTTATTCGCGAAATTCGCAAACTTCCGTACGAAAAACTAACTTTTTTCAGAGGCAAGCTATACGAAAAGTTCCTTCTGTTTTAGACTCTAGGCACCCATGGTATACTCCATACACAGTTTAGTTCACTTTGGACAACTCCTTGACCCGATGAAAAAGACCTATTTTTAAAATTATTTATTCGAAATAATTGCACATTTCCGTATGAAATACAAACTTTTTTCCTACGCAAGCTATAGCAAAAATTATTTCTGTTTTACACTCTAACTACACAGGGGATACTCCATACCAAGTTTGGTTCACTTTGGACGACTCTATGACCTAATCAAAAAGACCTATTTTTAAAAATTATTCAAAATTAATTATTCGAATCAATCGCAAATTTCCGTACGAAAAACTAACTTTTTTCAGAGGTAAGCTATACCAAAAATTCTTTTTGTTTTACACTCTAGACACACATGAGATACTCCATGCCAAGTTTGGTTCACTTTGAACAACTCCTTGACCCGATGAAAAAGACCTATTTTTAAAATTATTTATTCGAAATAATTGCACAATTCCGTATGAAATAAAAACTTTTTTCCTACGCAAGCTATAGCAAAAATTATTTCTGTTTTAGACTCTAGGCACCCATGGTATACTCCATACCCAGTTTAGTTCTCTTTGGACAACTCCTTGACCCGATGAAAAAGACCTATTATTAAACTATATTCAAAATTCCTTATTCGCGAAATTCGCAAACTTCCGTACGAAAAACTAACTTTTTTCAGAGGCAAGCTATACCAAAAATTCCTTCTGTTTTAGACTCTAGGCACCCATGGTATACTCCATACCCAGTTTAGTTCACTTTGGACAACTCCTTGACCCGATGAAAAAGACCTGTTTTTAAAATTATTTATTCGAAATAATTGCACATTTCCGTATGAAATACAAACTTTTTTCCTACGCAAGCTATAGCAAAAATTATTTCTGTTTTACACTCTAACTACACAGGGGATACTCCATACCAAGTTTGGTTCACTTTGGACGACTCTATGACCTAATCAAAAAGACCTATTTTTAAAAATTATTCAAAATTAATTATTCGAATCAATCGCAAATTTCCGTACGAAAAACTAACTTTTTTCAGAGGTAAGCTATACCAAAAATTCTTTTTGTTTTACACTCTAGACACACATGAGATACTCCATGCCAAGTTTGGTTCACTTTGAACAATTCCTTGACCCGATGAAAAAGACCTATTTTTAAAATTATTTATTCGAAATAATTGCACAATTCCGTATGAAATAAAAACTTTTTTCCTACGCAAGCTATAGCAAAAATTATTTCTGTTTTAGACTCTAGGCACCCATGGTATACTCCATACCCAGTTTAGTTCACTTTGGACAACTCCTTGACCCGATGAAAAAGACCTATTTTTAAACTATATTCAAAATTCCTTATTCGCGAAATTCGCAAACTTCCGTACGAATAACTAACTTTTTTCAGAGGCAAGCTATACCAAAAATTTCTTCTGTTTTAGACTCTAGGCACCCATGGTATACTCCATACCCAGTTTAGTTCACTTTGGACAACTCCTTGACCCGATGAAAAAGACCTATTTTTAAAATTATTTATTCGAAATAATTGCACATTTCCGTATGAAATACAAACTTTTTTCCTACGCAAGCTATAGCAAAAATTATTTCTGTTTTACACTCTAACTACACAGGGGATACTCCATACCAAGTTTGGTTCACTTTGGACGACTCTATGACCTAATCAAAAAGACCTTTTTTTAAAAATTATTCAAAATTAATTATTCGAATCAATCGCAAATTTCCGTACGAAAAACTAACTTTTTTCAGAGGTAAGCTATACCAAAAATTCTTTTTGTTTTACAATCTAATTACCCATGGGTACTCGATACCGAGTTTGGTTAGATTTGGACAACTCCTTGACCCGATGAAAAAGACCTATTTTTAAAATTCGTTATTTGCGAAATTCGCAAATTTCCGTACGAAAAACTAACTTTTTTCCTACGCAAGCTATAGCAAATTTTTTTTTTGTTTTATAATCTAGGTACACATGGGATACTCCATACCGAGTTTGGTTTGATTTGGACAACTCCTTGACCCGATGAAATAGACCTATTTTCAAAATTCCTTATTCGCGAAATTCGCAAATTTCCGTATGAAATACTAACTTTTTTCCTAGGCAAGCTATACCAAAAATTCTTTTTGTTTTACACTCTACCTACACAGGGGATACTCCATACCAAGTTTGGTTCACTTTGGACGACTCTATGACCTAATCAAAAAGACCTATTTTTAAAATTATTTATTCGAATCAATCGCAAATTTCCGTACGAAAAACTAACTTTTTTCAGAGGTAAGCTATACCAAAAATTCTTTTTGTTTTACACTCTAGACACACATGAGATACTCCATGCCAAGTTTGGTTCACTTTGAACAACTCCTTGACCCGATGAAAAAGACCTATTTTTAAAATTCGTTATTTGCGAAATTCGCAAATTTCCGTACGAAAAACTAACTTTTTTCCTACGCAAGCTATAGCAAATTTTTTTTCGTTTTATAATCTAGGTACACATGGGATACTCCATACCGAGTTTGGTTTGATTTGGACAACTCCTTGACCCGATGAAATAGACCTATTTTCAAAATTCCTTATTCGCGAAATTCGCAAATTTCCGTATGAAATACTAACTTTTTTTCCTAGGCAAGCTATACCAAAAATTCTTTTTGTTTTACACTCTACCTACACAGGGGATACTCCATACCAAGTTTGGTTCACTTTGGACGACTCTATGACCTAATCAAAAAGACCTATTTTTAAAAATTATTTAAAATTAATTATTCGAAATAATTGCGAATTAACATACGAAAACCTAACTTTTTTCAGAGGCAAGCTATACAAAAAATTCTTTTTGTTTTACACTCTAGACACACATGAGATACTCCATGCCAAGTTTGGTTCACTTTGAACAACTCCTTGACCCGATGAAAAAGACCTATTTTTAAAATTCGTTATTTGCGAAATTCGCAAATTTCCGTACGAAAAACTAACTTTTTTCCTACGCAAGCTATAGCAATTTTTTTTGTTTTATAATCTAGGTACACATGGGATACTCCATACCGAGTTTGGTTTGATTTGGACAACTCCTTGACCCGATGAAATAGACCTATTTTCAAAATTCCTTATTCGCGAAATTCGCAAATTTCCGTATGAAATACTAACTTTTTTCCTAGGCAAGCTATACCAAAAATTCTTTTTGTTTTACACTCTACCTACACAGGGGATACTCCATACCAAGTTTGGTTCACTTTGGACGACTCTATGACCTAATCAAAAAGACCTATTTTTAAAAATTATTCAAAATTAATTATTCGAATCAATCGCAAATTTCCGTACGAAAAACTAACTTTTTTCAGAGGTAAGCTATACCAAAAATTCTTTTTGTTTTACACTCTAGACACACATGAGATACTCCATGCCAAGTTTGGTTCACTTTGAACAACTCCTTGACCCGATGAAAAAGACCTATTTTTAAAATTCGTTATTTGCGAAATTCGCAAATTTCCGTACGAAAAACTAACTTTTTTCCTACGCAAGCTATAGCAAATTTTTTTTTGTTTTATAATCTAGGTACACATGGGATACTCCATACCGAGTTTGGTTTGATTTGGACAACTCCTTGACCCGATGAAATAGACCTATTTTCAAAATTCCTTATTCGCGAAATTCGCAAATTTCCGTATGAAATACTAACTTTTTTTCCTAGGCAAGCTATACCAAAAATTCTTTTTGTTTTACACTCTACCTACACAGGGGATACTCCATACCAAGTTTGGTTCACTTTGGACGACTCTATGACCTAATCAAAAAGACCTATTTTTAAAAATTATTTAAAATTAATTATTCGAAATAATTGCGAATTAACATACGAAAACCTAACTTTTTTCAGAGGCAAGCTATACAAAAAATTCTTCTTGTTTTACACTCTAGACACACATGAGATACTCCATGCCAAGTTTGGTTCACTTTGAACAACTCCTTGACCCGATGAAAAAGACCTATTTTTAAAATTCGTTATTTGCGAAAATCGCAAATTTCCGTACGAAAAACTAACTTTTTTCCTACGCAAGCTATAGCAATTTTTTTTGTTTTATAATCTAGGTACACATGGGATACTCCATACCGAGTTTGGTTTGATTTGGACAACTCCTTGACCCGATGAAATAGACCTATTTTCAAAATTCCTTATTCGCGAAATTCGCAAATTTCCGTATGAAATACTAACTTTTTTCCTAGGCAAGCTATACCAAAAATTCTTTTTGTTTTACACTCTACCTACACAGGGGATACTCCATACCAAGTTTGGTTCACTTTGGACGACTCTATGACCTAATCAAAAAGACCTATTTTTAAAAATTATTTAAAATTAATTATTCGAAATAATTGCGAATTAACATACGAAAACCTAACTTTTTTCAGAGGCAAGCTATACAAAAAATTCTTTTTGTTTTACACTCTAGACACACATGAGATACTCCATGCCAAGTTTGGTTCACTTTGGACGACTCTATGACCTAATCAAAAAGACCTATTTTTAAAATTATTTATTCGAATCAATCGCAAATTTCCGTACGAAAAACTAACTTTTTTCAGAGGTAAGCTATACCAAAAATTCTTTTTGTTTTACACTCTAGACACACATGAGATACTCCATGCCAAGTTTGGTTTACTTTGAACAACTCCTTGACCCGATGAAAAAGACCTATTTTTAAAATTCGTTATTTGCGAAATTCGCAAATTTCCGTACGAAAAACTAACTTTTTTCCTACGCAAGCTATAGCAATTTTTTTTTTGTTTTATAATCTAGGTACACATGGGATACTCCATACCGAGTTTGGTTTGATTTGGACAACTCCTTGACCCGATGAAAAAGACCTATTTTTAAAATTATTTATTCGAAATAATTGCACATTTCCGTATGAAATACAAACTTTTTTCCTACGCAAGCTATAGCAAAAATTATTTCTGTTTTACACTCTACCTACACAGGGGATACTCCATACCAAGTTTGGTTCACTTTGGACGACTCTATGACCTAATCAAAAAGACCTATTTTTAAAAATTATTTAAAATTAATTATTCGAAATAATTGCGAATTAACATACGAAAACCTAACTTTTTTCAGAGGCAAGCTATACAAAAAATTCTTTTTGTTTTACACTCTAGACACACATGAGATACTCCATGCCAAGTTTGGTTCACTTTGGACGACTCTATGACCTAATCAAAAAGACCTATTTTTAAAATTATTTATTCGAATCAATCGCAAATTTCCGTACGAAAAACTAACTTTTTTCAGAGGTAAGCTATACCAAAAATTCTTTTTGTTTTACACTCTAGACACACATGAGATACTCCATGCCAAGTTTGGTTCACTTTGAACAACTCCTTGACCCGACGAAAAAGACCTATTTTTAAAATTATAATCGCAAAATTATTCGAAATAATAGCAAATTTCCATATGAAATACTAACTTTTTTCCTAGGCAAGCCATACCAAAAATTCTTTTTGTTTTACAATCTAGTTACCCATGGGATACTACATACCGGGTTTGGATTGATTTGGACAACTCCTTGATCCGACGAAAAAGACCTATTTTTAAAATTCCTTATTCGCGAAATTCGCAAATTTCCGTATGAAATACTAACTTTTTTCCTAGGCAAGCTATACCAAAAATTCTTTCTGTTTTACAATCTAATTACCCATGGGATACTCGATACCGAGTTTGGTTAGATTTGGACAACTCCTTGACCCGACGAAAAAGACCTATTTTTAAAATTCATTATTCGCGAAGTTCGCAAATTTCCGTATGAAATACTAACTTTTTTCCTAGGCAAGCTATACCAAAAATTCTTTCTGTTTTACAATCTAATTACCCATGGGATACTCGATACCGAGTTTGGTTAGATTTGGACAACTCCTTGACCCGACGAAAAAGACCTATTTTTAAAATTCATTATTCGCGAAGTTCGCAAAATTCCGTATGAAATACTAACTTTTTTCCTAGGCAAGCTATACCAAAAATTCTTTTTGTTTTACAATCTAGTTACCCATGGGATACTACATACCGGGTTTGGATTGATTTGGACAACTCCTTGACCCGACGAAAAAGACCTATTTTTAAAATTCCTTATTCGCGAAATTCGCAAATTTCCGTATGAAATACTAACTTTTTTCCTAGGCCACATATACCAAAAATTCTTTTTGTTTTACAATTTAATTACCCATGGGATACTCGATACCGAGTTTGGTTAGATTTGGACAACTCCTTGACCCGACGAAAAAGACCTATTTTTAAAATTATAATCGCAAAATTATTCGAAATAATAGCAAATTTCCATATGAAATACTAACTTTTTTCCTGGGCAAGCCATACCAAAAATTCTTTTTGTTTTACAATCTAGTTACCCATGGGATACTACATACCGGGTTTGGATTGATTTGGACAACTCCTTGACCCGACGAAAAAGACCTATTTTTAAAATTCCTTATTCGCGAAATTCGCAAATTTCCGTATGAAATACTAACTTTTTTCCTAGGCAAGCTATACCAAAAATTCTTTTTGTTTTACAATCTAGTTACCCATGGGATACTACATACCGGGTTTGGATTGATTTGGACAACTCCTTGACCCGACGAAAAAGACCTATTTTTAAAATTCGTTACTTGCGAAAGTCGCAAATTTCCGTACGAAAAACTAACTTTTTTTCCTACGCAAGCTATAGCAATTTTTTTTGTTTTATAATCTAAGTACACATGGGATACTCCATGCCGAGTTTGGTTTGATTTGGACAACTCCTTGACCCGACGAAATAGACCTATTTTCAAAATTCCTTATTCGCGAAATTCGCAAATTTCCGTATGAAATACTAACTTTTTTCCTAGGCAAGCTATACCAAAAATTCTTTTTGTTTTACACTCTACCTACACAGGGGATACTCCATACCAAGTTTGGTTCACTTTGGACGACTCTATGACCTAATCAAAAAGACCTATTTTTAAAAATTATTTAAAATTAATTATTCGAATTAACCGGAAATTTACGTACGAAAAACTAACTTTTTTCCTACGAACGCTACAGCAAAAATTCTTTTTGTTTTACACTCTAGGTACACATGAGATACTCCATACAAAGTTTGGTTTGATTTCAACAACTCATTGGTCCGATGAAAGAGACCTATTTTTAAAATTCGTTATTTGCGAAATTCGCAAATTTCCGTACGAAAAAATAACTTTTTTCAGAGACAAGCTATAGCCAAAATTCTTTCTGTACTAGACTCTACTTTTGCAGGCTCTAATTTCATCATTAAAGAAATTGAAAAAAATCCCTCTCTACACAGAGTTAAAAGGATAAACCAACGAGATCCGATCGAAAATTGGGACGTTTCCAATGCTCGTACACAAATTTACAACTTCTGGTGAACATTTTTTCAGGTTTCATTATATCAAAAGAAAGCACGCATAATGAGCTCTCTAACTATGCAACTAAATAGGAAAAAATATAACTGTAGGCAGAGTTATAAACGATCGAGCCGTTGGTACCAAACGTCCAAAAAAAGGACCATGATGACCCAAAATGTCCAAATGTCCCATACAAGTTCATCAACGATTATAATTATAAAATCCAAATTTTGCTAGGAACATCACTGGGATACACTGAGTCTACCCAGCTGCCCAAACAACGGTAAAAGTAACATCTACGGTGGTCAGTAACAGGTTGGAGATGTCAGTTCTCCTGTTTCAGATGGTCAAACTGGGGGTATCTTTAATGTCAATATTTCAAAACTGATCGAACAAAAAAGAACCAAACTTACAGCAAACTGAGTACTACTTGCGGCACGCTTTGTGTCAAAATATCATCCAAATCGGTCCATCTTACGACGAGATATTGCAAAGTTAAGGTACCGTACCAATCTCGACAGAAACGAGGAGAGTTGACTTGCAGACCCAAAATTGACCATCTAAACTACGGCAAACGCCCTATAAAACATATACGGGGAGAATCCTCATTATCGGGGCAGTCTAAAGAACGAATTCGCGGGGCTAAACTTGTCTTTTTTTTGGTCTCACATGTACATACCCGAAAAGTACCGGACTTGAATTGGTGAAAATGGGGGTATGTGTCCTGGCCAATTTCTCGAGAACGGCTGGAAGAAACAAAACGCTATTTACAGGGATTCAAGTACGGCTCAAGCTGAGGTCAAATCAACAAACAGATCAAAAATCGGTTCACTCTACGAGGAGAAATTCCAACATAAATGTACCGTACCAAATGCCCAATTAGGACAAGTACGGGTCACGGATCGCTAAAATTGACCATCTGGACTACGTATAACTACATACAAAATATATATGGGGAGACTCCCCACTAACTGAGGAATTCAAAACACTCAACTTTCATAATATAGTTCAAAGCTTCAAGGTGTCACTGGTGTCACCCGCTGGTGTCAACCGCTTCTGGGGCTAAAATCGAGGGCAAGTTTACTGGCCAATTTCTCTAAAACAGCTGAACCAAAATAAACGCCCTTAGTACTGTTTGTAGCACTGCTTGATATACGCATCATATCAAAAAATGAGCACAATCGGTACATTCTTCAAGGAGTTATAGCAATTATAAGGTACCGTACCAAATGCCCAAAAAAGCGAGGTGACCGCTCTGCAGAGTCAAAATTGACCATCTCAACTACATAAAATACTATATAAACTATATATGGGGATACTCCTCACTAACTGAGGATTCTAAAACACCAACACTTGTTGGGTAAATCGCGTGTTTTGTTGTACCGAAATTTGGGTCACCCAGAATAGCCCGAAAATTCGAACATTTTCAACTTTGAACATTAATAACTTTTTGATTAGGCCGATTTGGGAAACCAACCAAACACTGCAAGCAAGAAGGGTTCAGTGTCAACAAAATGCGACCATTCCCGTTTAATTTGGTTCAGTACTTTAGAAGATATTAACAAAATTATGTTCTGTACCCCACTTTTTGGGCTAAAATCGAAGCCCAAGATCTCCTGAACCGACGTAAAACAACGTGAAACAGCGTTCCCGGCGTATTTGTGGGTGTAATTCTGGTCCACTTCCACGTTCTAGTTCACTGCAAACCTTCATCGTGAGGTGGGAAAAAATTTCCCACCTCACCATGAAGGTTATGATGTTTTGTGTGTTTTGACATAAAACAACATCCACAGAAATTTGATGAAATCGTGAAAAAAGAAAAAAAATTGTTGAATTGCTAAAAACTATTGACTCAAATACCTTCTTGGACCCGACATTAGCGTAAATAACACAAATTGCAAGTAACAACAACCCTCATTACAACAAAAAACCGAAATTTGGGTCACCCAGAACAGCCCAAAAATTCGACTTTTTTGAACTTTGAACATTAATAACTTCTTGATACGAAAACCAACTCTTTGAGAAACCAACTTAACACTGCAATCAAGGGGGGATTAGGGCCAACACAACGAGACAATAACCATCCAATTTGGTCCTGTAGTTTTGGAGAAATCCTCAAAGACATGAAGCGTACCCCGATTTTTGGGCTGTTGGGAGACCCCAATTTCTGGCAAAATCACGCAAAACGACTAAAAACGGTACGAAGTTGGCACATCTGAAGTCAGTCCAAGTCCACTCAGTATTACTGAACACCCAAGACCTCTACCGCGAAGTGGGAACAAATTTCCCACCTCGCCATAAAGGCCAGGGTGTTTTGTGTGTTTTGACAAAAAACAACATCAACAAGAATTTCATGAATTCACGAAAAATGAAAAATTATTAAGTTACTAAGAAATATTGGCTCGGACAGCTTCATGGACCCGAGGCAATTTGCAGGTAAAAACAGCGCTCATTACAATAAAAACTGCATCAATTCAGAATAAAGCATAAAAAGAATTATTTTTTAAAAATTACACCATAATAAATGTTTGTTCAGGCCAATTTAAAATCCAAACTAAAAAGGAAAGCATGCACAGTTCAATAGGAAGGGATTGCTTACTCGCGCATTCAATTTGATACGGTATTTTGGCAGATATCAAAAAAACAATAAGCTGTAACCTCAATTTCGATCACTGAGAATATAGAAATTTCTAGCAAATTCTTACAAAACAAATGAAATAAGCGCCTCGGCCGTGATTGCGGACGCAATCTAAGTCCATTGAGTACTGAGTGGACATCAAAGCCCTCTACCGCGAAGTGAGAAAAAATTTCCTACCTCGCCATAAAGTTCAGGGTGTTTTGTGTGTTTTGACAAAAAAACAACACAAACAAGAATTTCATGATTTCACGAAAAATGAAAAATTGTTAAAAAACTAAGAAATATTGGCTCGAACAGCTTTATGGACGCAAAACAAGTGTGAAAAACACAGTTTGTAGATAAAAACAAAGCTCAGTGCAATAAACACTGCATCAATTCAGAATAACGAACAAAAAAAATATTTGCAACATAATAAATGTTTGCTCAGGCCGATTTAAAAACCAAACTAAAAAAGAAAGCATACATAGTTCAGTAGGAAGGGAATGCTTACAAACGCATTGAATTTGATACAGTATTTTGACAGATATCAACAAAACAATTAGCTGAAACCTCAATTTCGATATCTGAGCGTATAGAAATTTCTAGCAAATTCTTACAAAACAAATCAATTATGCGCCTCGGACGTGATTCCGGATGGAATCCAAGTCTATTGCGTACTGAGAACACAACAAAGACCTCTACTGCGAAGTGGGAAAAAAATTCCCACCTCGCCGTAAAGGCTAGGGTGTTTTGTGTGTTTTGACAAAAACAACATCAACAAGAATTTCATGATTTCACAAAAAATGAAAAATTGTTAAATTATAAAGACATATTGGCTCGAACAGTTTCATGGACGCGAAGCAAGCGTAAATAACACAGTGTGCAGGTAAAAACAACGCTCATTACATTAAACACTGCATCAATCGAGAATAACGAATAAAATCAATTGTTTTTTAAAATTACACCATATTAAATGTTTGCTCAGGCCGATTCAAAGACCAAACTAAAAAAGGAAAGCATACATAGTTCAGTAGGAACAGAATGCTTACTCGCGCATTCAATTTGATAAAAAATTTTGTCAGATATCAGCAAAACAATTAGCTGTAACCTCAATTTTGACCTCTGAGCGTATAGAAACTTCTAGCAAATTCTTACAAAACAAATCAAATCTGCGCCTCGAACGTGATTCCGGATGCAATCCAAGTCTATTGCGTACTGAGAGGACAACGAAGACCTCTACCGCGAAGTGAGAAAAAATTTCCCACCCCGCCGTAAAGGCCAGGATGTTTTGTGTGTTTTGACAAAAAACAACATCAACAAGAATTTCATGATTTCACAAAAAATGAAATAAAATTGTTAAATTACTAAGAACTATTGGCTCGGACAACTTCATGAACCCAAAGCAAAGGTAGATTACAAAATTTCCAGCTAAAAACAGCGCTTATTACTATAAAAACTGCATCAGTTAAGCATAACGCATAAAAAGAATTATTTTTTTAAAGTTACACCTTAATAAATGTTTGCTCAGGCCGATTTAAAATCCAATTGCAAAATTCCGGACGCAATATAATAGCATTGCTTACCGAAAGAACACCGAAGACCTCTGCCGCGAAGGCGGAAAAATTTAGGACTATTTTTTTCAGTAAAAATTTTAAACATCGAAAAGTGTTAAACGCCACTGTTCCTCTTTTTTAAAATTATTTTGATCTATCTATAAATCCAATGATTTGCGACTCTGAGCCCTATAAATATTTATTTAAAAAGTCAAGATTTAAAAAAATTCTTGGCAACCATATCCAAGACCATAAAGTTTCATGGTACCTGTAA
Organism: Convolutriloba macropyga; assembly: GCF_964194025.1. Taxonomy (NCBI): domain Eukaryota; kingdom Metazoa; phylum Xenacoelomorpha; order Acoela; family Convolutidae; genus Convolutriloba; species Convolutriloba macropyga. The sequence goes on from NC_134478.1 coordinate 58,643,459, forward strand.
GAACCATGAAGGTGCATGGTCTTGCATATGGTTGCCAAGAAACCATAAACAATAAGTTTTCTACAATACGTCTCCAAACACTTTTTTGGAGAACAGATCTTAGGAGATTCTGTTCCTACGTTTCAGTAGGAACAGAATGCTTACTCGCGCATTCAATTTGATACAATATTTTGTCAGATATCAGCAAACAATTAGCTGTAACCTCAATTTTGACCTCCGAGCGTATAGAAACTTCTAGCAAATTCTTACAAAAGAAATCAAATCTGCGCCTCGAACGTGATTCCGGATGCAATCCAAGTCTATTGCGTACTGAGAAGACAATGAAGACCTCTACCGCGAAGTGAGAAAAAATTTCCCAACCCGCCGTAAAGGCCAGGATGTTTTGTGTGTTTTGACAAAAAACAACATCAACAAGAATTTCATGATTTCACAAAAAATGAAAAAAAATTGTTAAATTACTAAGAACTATTGGCTCGGACAACTTCATGAACCCAAAGCAAGCGTAGATAAAAAAATTTCCAGCTAAAAACAGCGCTTATTACTATAAAAACTGCATCAGTTAAGCATAACGCATAAAAAGAATTATTTTTTTAAAGTTACACCTTAATAAATGTTTGCTCAGGCCGATTTAAAATCCAAACGCAAAATTCCGGACGCAATATAATAGCATTGCTTACTGAAAGGACACCGAAGACCTCTGCCGCGAAGGCGGAAAAATTTAGGACTATTTTTTTCAGTAAAAATTTTAAACATCGAAAAGTGTTAAACGCCACTGTTCCTCTTTTTTAAAATTATTTTGATCTATCTATAAATCCAATGATTTGCGACTCTGAGCCCTATAAAAATTTATTTAAAAAGTCAAGATTTAAAAAAATTCTTGGCAACCATATCCAAGACCATAAAGTTTCATGGTACCTGTAAGAACCATGAAGGTGCATGGTCTTGCATATGGTTGCCAAGAAACCATAAACAACAAGTTTTCTGCAATACGTCTCCAAACACTTTTTTGGAGAACAGATCTTTTCCGATATCTGCTAAAAATTCGCATTTGAACGATTTGAATTTGACCATATATGGTCATCCATGGCACCATGAACGTTTATGGTCATATATATGGTTGCCAAGAAACCATGAACTTGAACTTTTTTCAAAGTTTCAACAGAGACTTTTCACCACTAAAATATGTCACAGGCACTTATTTCACGCTTCTTCAGCCTACGTTTGAAATTTCGTATGGGCAGGTATATGGTTGCCAAGTTTTCTTGGTCACCATATATGGCTTGGATATGGTTGCCAAGATTTATCTATGGTGGTCAACCCGGG